>NC_034611.1:32407072-32412820 GCF_900095145.1 Mus pahari | reverse complement strand
CAGTTTTGGGCCCCCAAGATGTGACTAAGCCCTTCCATCTATTTGTGGCTGAGATCAAAGGTATTGCCAAAGGGGTTCTTACTCAGAGGTTGGGGACCTGGAAAAGAGCTGAGACAAACTTAAGAAAAAAAAAAAAAAAAAAAAAAAATAGACCTCGTGGCTGTAGAATGGCCTGCTTGTCAACTCATTGTGACTGCTGTGAGGTTACTGGTCAAGGACGCTGATAAATTGACTCTGGGGCAGAACTTGGTAATCTCAGCACCACATGCCCTAGAAAGTGCAGTTCGTCAGCCCCCTGACCGATGGCTGACTAATGCTCTCATGACACATTACCAGACTCTGATGCTCAACTCCGATAGAGTCACTTTTGTCCCCCTGCAAGCCTAAACCCAGCTACCCTGCTCCCAGATCCAGACATAGAGCCCCCTGTCCATGACTGTCAGCAAGTTCTTTCCTAGGCACATGGGTGGCATAAAGATCTGACAGACCAGCCACTAGAGGGCGCGGATGTTACCCGGTTCACAGAAGGGAGCAGCTATCTAGAAGAAGGGAGGAGACATGCTGGAGCAGCTGTGGTAGACAGACACCAAGTTATCTAGATGCAGGCCTTGCCAGAGGACACATTGGCCCAAAAGGCAGAACTGATCACCCTTTCTAAGGCCTTGGAATCAGAAAAAGAAAAAAGACTCAACATCTACAGGGATAACAGGTACGCTTTTGCCACAATCCACATTCATAGGACCATATATCAATAGAGGGGTCTAGTGACGACGGGAGGAAAAGAAATTAAGAACAAAGAGGAAATACTGGCCCTACTGAGGGCCCTCCATGACCCTGCCAAGGTAAGCATCATCCACTGTCCTGGTCACCAGAAGGGAGAGGTACCATGATAGTAAGGGACAACAACATGGCAGACTGAGAGGCACAAACAGTTGCAGCCATGGCCCTGTTGGTGCTCCTGGCAATGGAGCCTGAAAAAAAACCCATCCCTGAGTTTACCTATATAGGAGAGGACGTAGCCCTCATTTCCAAAGATTCCAGTCACCAGTTCAACAAAAATGAGAGTCTCCGGGGGAAAGAAAATTCTGCCACAAATCCAAGCAGAGGCTATGATCAAACAGATGCACCAGTGGACTCACTTAGGGGTAAGCAAGCTCATCCAGACATTTTCCAAGACTAAGTACCATGTACCAGGTTTAAAACACCTTGTGGAGCAGGTGGTGTACAAGTGTGTGCCCTGCCAAAAAAGTCAATGTCTGCCACACCATGATGGATCCAGCGAAGAGGTACGGGGGAGACAGACCTTGTGTCTACTGAAAGGTAGACTTTACTGAGGTAAGACCTGGAAAATATGGGTATAAATACCTTCTGACTTTTGCGGATACATTCTCAAGGTGGGTAGAAGCTTTTCCCTGTAAAAATGAGACTGCTCAGATGGTCATCAAGAAGATTATTGAAGAAAATTTTCCAAGGTTTGGAATGCCAAAAGCAATAGGGTCAGATAATGGTCCAGCCTTTGTTGCCCAGGTAAGTCAGGGGGTGGCTAAGTATTTAGAGGTCAAATAGAAATTACACTTTGTGTACAGACCTCAGAGCTCAGAGCTCAGGTAGAAAGGATGAATAGAACCCTAAAAGAGACCTTGACAAATTTAACCATGGAGACTTGTGCAGACTGGGTGGTGCTCATCCCCCTCGACCTATTTAGAAATAGAAATACTCCCTCTCAATTCAGTCTTACTGCTTTTGAGATCCTTTATGGGGCTCCTGCTCCCCTCGCTGTCTTAAATGATGTGATTGAACCTGCATGTTGTTATAATAATGATCTGTATGTTAGGTTAAAAGGCTTGCAGGTGGTGCAGAAGGAACTCTGGTCACAACTGGCTGCAGCGAACAACTGGGTACCCCCAAAGACATCTCACCAATTCCAGATTAGAGATCTGATCTATGTGCACCTGCATCACTCCCAGTCCCCCGAGCCTCGCTGGAAGGGTCCCTACCTCGTCCTGTTTCCTACCCCTTCTTATCCTATTTCTGCTCTTAACCTTTGGCTCATACATCCTTAATTGCTTAAATTAAGCAATTTTTGATGCTCAGACAAGTTTTGATGCTCAGACAACAATATCAGCAGGTGCAACAAAGTGACATCATTTCAGGGTTGAAAAATACCAGAGAAAAAGGGGGTGAATGTAGAATCCAAAATAAATTCAAGACCACCCAGCCCCTTTCCCCCTCTGAAGGGACTTTCCAAACTATATAGTTTTAGTGGTCAAAATGACCAGACCAAGTCTACAGCTGCCAAAACAAGATTAGCTGTTCTCAGAAAAATAACAAAAATAACAGTTCTCAGAAAAATTCTCTTGCCCTGCCTCACACTAAATTCTGAGAAAACCCATAAGGGCAAGCAGAGTGAGACACTAGGCCTAAGGTAGTCACCCTATGCAAATGAACCAATGACTGAAAGGGTTACTTGCTACACCAATGAGAATAAGTCAGCTAGCCCTGTTGCCTAAATCTGCCCCTTACACTGTATAAAAAGTGTGTTCTTTGTTTGTTCCAGGTCTCTCCTCTTACCTGTGTGCTGAGGGGGGTCCCCAACATGTTGGATTAATTAATAAAAAAACCTCTTGTAGTTTGCAGTGATGTCGGTCTTTGTGGTCTTTGTGAGTGAGGGTCTTTTGGCAGACTCCAACATAGCCAAGTGGGACTTCCAGTAGAGGGAGGGGACATCATCACCCCCCCAAACACACACACACACACACACACACACACACACACACACACANACACACACACACACACACACACACACACACACACACACACACAGAAAAAAACAAAATTTATCCTTCCTACAAGATGGTCAGGGATAAAGACAGAGCTGTGATAGAGGACGTGACCAGCCAATGACTGGCCCAGTTTGAAACACATCCCACATAAGATAGCTTTTCTCTGACACTCTTAATGACACTCTGCTATGCTTGCAGATAGGAGCCTAGCTTAAAGGTCTCCTGAGAGCTTCATTCAGCAGTGGATAGACACAGATACAGAGACCCACAGTCAAACATCTGGCAGTATTCAGGATGTCTTGTGGAAGAATGGGGGACAGAATTGACCAAGCCGAAGAGATCAAGAACACCACAAGAAGACCTACAGAGACAACTAACCTGTGCCCGTGGGGAATTATAGGGACTAAACCACCAACCAAAGAGCACCATTCCTACGCATTCATAGCAGATGTGAAATTTGGTCTTCATGTGGATCCCCTAATAATTGGAGCAAAGTCTGTCACTGACTCAGTTGCCTGGCTTCCTTTCTTTTAATTGGTCTACCTATTTGGGCCTCAGTGGGAGAGAATTCTGGTGACTGCATGTTTCAGAGTGAGATGGTACCCAAGGGCCTCATCTGTAAAAAGGAGAGAGAGAGTAATGGGGAGAGGCAGTTGTAAGTGACTGTGAGGAGAGGAGGTAAAGGGGGGAAACAATCAGGATGTAAATAAATAAATAAATAAATAAATACAATTCAGGACAGTAACAATGTTCAGTAATGTGCATTAAAAGACACTCCATCAAAACCATCTTGAATTTTGAGTGAATACAGAAAGTTAACATAAATATACCATACAGTCAGGCATAATGTAAAGTAGAAAAATGAGTTAAGCTTCATTTCCTCAATGGAAAAAAACTGGTGATAATATCCCTGATTCAAATATTTCTATACAGATATATTTGATTATATTATTTGGTTACAAGAACAAAAACAAAGAAAAAAAACTTCATAGAAATAATGGTCATTATCTAGACATAGATTTTGTCTTTCCCTTCTTCTTAGTGTTCACGCAAACATTTACCTATACACTGAAATGTGAAGAGTTTGAAAAAAACAAAAGAAAACAAAAACCAAAACAAAACAAAACAAACAACCCAGGACATCATAAATGCCAAGCATGAGCTTCACATTTGAATTATAGCTATCACTGTACATGTTGCCCCAAAGTCAACAGAATCTTTTCATGTTGTCATATCTTTGTATATAGTTGTTTCTTCTAAGAAGAGGAAATAGCAAAACAAAGCTAAAGTCCTGAGAAGGTCATGGGGGCCTCACCCACAGACATTAGAACATCTGTCTCTTGCACACAGGCAAGCTATTTCCAGACCCCATGAGAAATGTGTGGCATTTTTATAAAGCAAGTTTGTGAGAAATAAACCTTTTAACCGTTGTTCTCTGAGAATTCACCCAGCTGTTTGGTATTATTCTGGTAGAAGGCCTTTAACTTAGCATTCCATATAATAGCGGCCTCTGTCATAACATTCAGCTAATGCTTGAATTCTGCCAATTGCCTGGGATATCTATCCCAATTGAATGTTAAGAAACCAGGAGCATTTACAGAATGGAACTGTGGAAGCAGTCTGTAGTGAATGGCACTGGTGCTGTCTGTATTTTGATGTTAATTCTGCTTTCCCAGGAGGGGTTGTCTGGACCTAGGAATGACTCACATACTCAGGTGACTTCTTGTGAACCTTCCTCTAATGAATAAAGGAACCAATCACTGGGCAAGTAGGAGGACTGTCCAGGTTGGTAGGAGGAAGAGAAGAGGCAGGAGAGAAATAGGGGCTTTTTGGATGGGGACAGCAGGAAGACAAGATGTAGCTACTAGTGATCCCCAGTTTAGATGATGAATCTGCCAGGATTCACCACTGGAGGATTTATATTTAATATGACTTACAAGATTGGAATTCTAGTTGTTCCACCCAGCAATTGAGTTACCACTGATTCTGAACTAAGTTTGGGTCGTGTTTTCCTTCACAAAGTGGCTCGACTGGGTTCCAGGGAGAAAGGTACAGCAGCAAAGCACGGATTTGTCAGAAATGCACCCTAAAAGGACGTGGGGATTTTGAAGCTTGGGGTTGGTGTGGTAACGACCCACCAGTGGGGACTTAGCAAGCTGGGTGGAGAGATTTTGGAGCTCTGAGTCAGAGAGTCTCCATGAGATGAGAACAGGCCATCCATGCCAGCCAATGCTTGGCCAGCCAGCCCGCCGGGTCCTTGTTGGCTATAGCATGGATTCTTTATTTCACTATTTCCCACAACAGCAGCCAGAATCACAAGGAGTCAAACAGGAACTGTTTCCGTGTTTGTTTCTTTCCCAGTATAAATCTTAACACTCAGCAATAGGCTGGGATGACATTTGAGTCCTCAAAGACTTCAGAGACCACATTGAGCAAGCCTAGGAAATGGCCATCTTTCCTTTGGGCACTCCTGTGTCATGGCACCATGTTCTGAAGCAGGGAGAATAAGTGGAATACATGCATTATATTATTGCAGTACTATAAGAGTCCTTCCTCGGGGAGGAGTGATCTTTTTCTCAAACAAAATGTGCTGTCTTGGGTTTGGAAAAGGGACAAGAAATAGTTCCTTCTTGTGGTATTCTAAATCATGTGTCTCTGACTTTAAAACAGGAGGGTTGTGGGAGGGAAGATATTCATTCTGTACATAGATCAAGATGTTAAAGGACTTGGAAGAGAGAGGACTGAAATATTACTTGTTGAACATTCTGGAGAAATACTGGATGGAACACTTAGAGTGGAACAAAGAGATGTCTAGGGAATCTATGAAAAAATATTCACCAAAGTGTGGGGAGCCGCCCTCACATTCGCCATTACAAGATAGCGCTGATGTCCTGTGCTCTAACAAACAAACAAGGCAGCTGCGCATGTGCTGGGTAGATTTCCATTCCCTTGTGCCCTGCCT
>NC_034611.1:32294835-32315275 GCF_900095145.1 Mus pahari | reverse complement strand
CATTGAGGAGAGTGTTGTTCAGTTTCCAAGTGAATGTTGGCTTTATATTATTTATGTTGTTGTTGAAGATCAGCCTTAGACCATGGTGGTCTGATAGGATGCATGGGANAATTTCAATATTTTTGTATCTGTTGAGACCTGTTTTGTGACAAATTATATGGTCAATTTTGGAGAAGGTACTATGAGGTGCTGAGAAGAAGGTGTATCCTTTTGTTTTAGGATAAAACGTTCTGTAGATATCTGTTAAATCCATTTGTTTCATAACTTCTGTTAGTTTCACTCTGTCTCTGTGTAGTTTCTGTTTCCAGGATCTGTCCATTGGTGAGAGTGGGGTGTTGAAATCTCCCACTATTACTGTGTGAGGAGCAATGTGTGCTTTAAGCTTTACTAAAGTTTCTTTAATAAATGTGGCTGCTCTCGCATTTGGAGTATAGATATTCAGGATTGAGAGTTCATCTTGGAAGATTTTACCTTTGATGAGTTTGAAGTACCCCTCCTTGTCTTTTTTGATAACTTTGGATTGGAAATCTAGTTTATTCGATATTAGAATGGCTACTCCAGGTTGTTTCTTCAGACTGTTTGCTGGAAAATTGTTTTCCAGCCTTTTACTCTAAGGTAGTATCTGTCTTTTCCCCTGAGATGAGTTTCCTGTAAGCAGCAAAATGTTGGGTCCTGTTTGTGTAGCCAGTTTATCTAGAAGTTGATACTCTTGTTGGAGAAGCCAATGAAAAATTGCCCAACTCTATTGTAGGATGTCCCAGCTAACTTAACATCTAATTCTATTCTAGGATACCCTAGGAAACTTAGCTTCTGTTAAACTGTCTCCTTGTGCAAAACCTCCCACTACAGCTGCTGAAAAGGACACCAGGATGTGGGTTTTGCCTTTAAAAACCCTTACTCTAAACATGGCTGGCATGTATAAATCTGTAATCATCCTGCTGGTAAAAGAAGCTGAAAAATTAATTTTAGAGCATGAACTATTCCTGACAGTTCCACACTCTGTTGAGGCCCTCTTAAGGAAATGGGGTCAGGTACCTGAGAGGTGAATACCTCACACCTGGGTGACCCAATATCAAGTCCTGCATCTAGATCAACCCTGCCCTGAGTTCACAAGACTTCACCCTCAACCCTGATAGCCAGTCCCCAAACAGATGATAACCCCAGAGCTCCCCCGCATGACTATCGTGAGGTGATTGACCTGATCCATTCTCTAACTCTTTTTTGGTGACACCAGATGGGGTATTATGCACAGATGGGAGCAGGTTTATCAAAAACAAGATCTTGTATGCAGGAATAGAGGTGGTGACCGTGGTGGCGCACACCTTTAATCCCCACACTTGGGAGGCAGAGGCAGGTGAATTTCTGAGTTCGAGGCCAGCCTGGTCTACAGAGTGAGTTCTAGGACAGCCAGGGCTACACAGAGACTATCTGATCATAATTTTTACGCAGGAGAGCCCAGCTCATGAACTTTTTTTTAGCATTGACTCGGGTACTCTGCTGGGAGAAAGACACGGCTATCAGCATACACACTGATACCTGGTATGCTTTTGCCACAGCCCATATCCATACAGGGAAAGAGGATTGCTAACCACAGAAGGAAAAGAAATCAAAATAGGGAAGAAATCTTAGCCCTGTTAGAAGCTATCTGATTACCCAGGAGGATGCCATTGTCCATTAAAAAGGATACCAAAAAGAGAATTACCCCCAAAACCAGAGGCAACAGAGCATGGCCACCCTAGAATCAATAGGGCCTTTCTGTGTCTTGGTAACCCCTTCTGGAGCCCAGCTTATAGAACGACCCAGAATACATGCTGGTCAAGAATGACAACTAAACATGAATTGGCCACACAGATAAACAAGGATGGTGGATGCTTCCAGACAGCAGAACATTCTTCCTACGAATCTGGAAAACTGACTAGTTATGGAGCTCCACCAAGGCACCCACATAAGGCCATAAAAACTGCTCAACTCCTCAGACCCAGGTATTATGTTTCAACTTTTGAAGGCCCGGTTAAAGGCATCACTTTTAGATGTGCTACCTGTGCTCAGTAAACCTTAAAAAGGTTTCCCATGAGGAATCCAGGCACAAGGAAATAGACTTCCAGAACACTAGGAGTTGAACTTTATTCCAATCAGGCCTATTCTTTTTGGCTATACTTATTTTCTGGTGTTTGTAGATACTCAGGATGGAAGCCTATTCCATCCTAACAGCAGTTGCTCCTGTACTTGCTATGAAATTTCTTCAGGAAATAATTCTTAGGTTTCAAGTGTTTCTGACTTTGGGTTTGACAATGGCCTGGCCTTTATGACCAAAGTTTCTCGACATCTGTCAAAGGTATTAAATATTAATTGGAAAATACATTGTATGTATAGACTACAGAGTTCAGGTCAGATTAAAAAAAAAAAGGGATGAATGTAACTCTTAAGGAGAGGGGCCACCTTAGTCCTAGACAGTGATGACAACTGAGCCAGCCTCTTCCCTTTGCTCTAATCGGGGCTCAATGTACTTCTTACTTGGGGGAGGAAGCCTACTCCTCTTGAAGCTATGTTTGAGGGGGCCACCTCCCATCCTTCCCAAACTTTGAGGTACTCCCCAGGCAAAAATGTCTAATCACTCCCTCCTCGAATCCTTGCAGGATTTTCAGGAAACCCTCAAGGTCATTGACCAGATTGTGAAGGGAACCCTGCCATCTCCACCCTCCAAACCCACCCACCAGTTCCAGCCAGATTGGGTCTGGATAAAGAGGATTCATGCCCGGACCCTGAAACCTATTTGATAGGGACCCTACCCATTGATCCTCACCACTCCAAATGCCGTGAAAGTGGCTGGCTCCACTCTCTTGCTTGATCAATCCCAAGTTTTACAAAAGGTTATTGAGGATGAAGACACATGAACTGATGCTTGGACTCTGGACCTCTTAAATGAGAAGCCTGGCCACAGTTTACTTATCAGTTGTACACAATCCCCATTTGCCTCAAACCTGACCATCAGAACTCAAAGAACCTGGGAACTGGAAATTATCATTTAGGATGAATATAACTCTTAAGGAGAGTGACCACCTTAGTCCTAGACACTGGGGAAAACTGAGCAATCCTCTTCCCTTTGCTCTCTTATGTTCTTTCCAAGGTTGGAAAAATATGGGTCTAGGGGATAGGTGTTGCTGGATATTTGATCACCCTTCAAAACCCAAGATTTTATTACCTACTTTCAAAAATCTGTTTCAATTTAAGTTGTGGCTCCGCCCTTAGCACACACTTTTAATCCCTCTGGCTAGAATACAGACACACCCTTAGTACATACCTATAACCCCAAACAATGAAGGTAAAGTGAGTTTGTAGAAGGAAGCTCCCATATTTGAAAGTAATATCCTCTCCCCAGTTGCCCTCTCCAAGGTCCCCTCCACACGGTTGCCATTCCAAGTCGTCTGCTTTTCTGAGATTCCATACTTGTATTCCTTTAGCCTATTTTCTACCTTCCTTGAGATCACATCCCTCTCCTCTCAGGATGCTACTTTCATTGGCTACAAATACACATCCATCAATACCCACATGCACACACAATGTTTAAGGGTAGTTTCCACATATGAGAGAAAACATGTAGTTGTTGTCTGAGTTAGAATTTCCCTTAATGTAATGATTTCCAGTTATGTTCATTCTCCTGAAAAATGCCAGGCTTTCATTTTTCATTTACTATAGCACACTCCTATATGTGCCACAGTTTACCTGTGTTTCAACTGTTGATGGGAATTTAGACTCTCCTTCCTTGTTAGTACAAATATAAATAAGCATATTGTTATAATTTAGAAAGATAAATTCTGAAAAGAAAAGAGTGGGTTATTATGTAAAACGCCTAAGGATTTCCAGATGCAGAAAATCTAGAATTTTTCCATAGTAAACCTTCATTATTTAACTCAAAAGGTGACCTATGACAGTCTAAAACAAACTGCATGGCTGGATAAAATTTTCTACTTAGAAATGTTTTTAAAACCTAAGGTGGGAGCTATGGTTCAATAGGCAAAGGTGTTCCTTGTGTAATCATAATGACTTAAGTTCAAATCTCCAGTACCCAGGTAAATTTTTTTAAAGAATTAAAAAAAAAAATGAAACACACACATAATGGTGAAAAACTGGAACTATAGAGTTAGAGGAAGGAGACAGGCAGATCCCAATCTCTCACTAACCAGTCAGCATAGCTAAAGTAAGATTAATATCCAATGGGAGATGTCTCCTGGAATAGAGTAGAGAGCAACAGAAGATACTGACATTTGACTCTGGCCTACACATGTATACCACACCCAGAGACATACTCCTACTGTGATATTTTATCCCCATTCTTAAGGAAACATAAACATAGCACATAGCATTTATGAGCTCCTTAGCAGCAATCTTTTCTTCTTCTTCTTCCTCTTCTTCTTCTTCTTCTTCTTCTTCTTCTTCTTCTTCTTCTTCTTCTTCTTCTTCTTCTTCTTCTTCTTTCTATTAGATATTTTCTTTATTTACATTTCAAATGTTATCCCCTTTCCTGGTTTCCCCTCTGAAACCCCCCTCCTCTCTCCCCACCCTGCTCACCAACCCACCCACTCCAGCCTCCTGGCCCTGGCATTCCCCTACACTGGAGCGTAGAACCTTCATAGGACCAAGGTCCTCTCCTCCCATTGATGACCAACTAGGCCATCCTCTGCTACATATGCAGCTAGAGCCATGAGTCCCACCATGTGTTTTCTTTGGTTGGTGGTTTAGTCCCTTTGAGCTCTGGGGTTACTGGTGAGTTCATATTGTTGTTCCTCCTAGTGGACTGCAAACCCCTTCAGCTTCTTGGGCCCTTTTTCTAGCTCCTTCATTGGGGACCCTGTGCTCAGTCCAATGGATGGCTGTGAGCCTCCACTTCTGTATTTGTCAGGCACTGGCAGAGCCTCTCAGGAGACAGTCATTTCAGTCTCCTTTCAGCAAGCACTTGTCTGGGTTTGGTGATTGTATATGGGATGGATCCCCAGGTGGGGCAGTCAGCAGCAATCTCCTTAAAAGCTTAGTTTGGATATATAAATGGATTATTGCAATATTTTATTGAATGAAAGTTTTTTTCACTAAAATAACAATACATTCAATTAAATATATTAAATTTAATGTAAGTTAGGTAAAACTGGCATCCTTAAATTCCAACATTAAATATATGGTAAGTGACAGATAATGGCAATTAGGAGGTACCCTAGTTGTGCTTTGTCATGTTAAATATTAGCATGGGCAAGGGTACGTATCACATGAAAATTGGTCCTTAAATTTAAAAGCTAGGTATAATTACAACTAATCATTTTAATTAGAGGATTGTTTCATCTGACAGGGTGCTTGTTAGAGCCATAATATGGTAGCTTTCAAGAGCAAAATAATCCCTTAACTTTGCAATATTCACTAATAGATATATTTAGCAATCAAGTAAAGGTAACATAGGTCTATGTAATTATATTCAAAGACTATTTCAGAGACTGTAATTGCTCTGAAAAAAACCCCAGGCTGGCAAAATGGCTGTTAAAAAGAACTAAATATGTCCCCAAGATAATTTTGCCTCTCATGTGTAACATCCCATCTCTTCATAATCATGATATTAAGTCAGTCAATTTGCCTTCAAGATCTTCAACATAGGGGCTGATGAGATGGCTCAGCGGGTAAGAGCACCCGACTGCTCTTCCCAAGGCCCTGAGTTCAAATCCCAGCAACCACATGGTGGCTCACAACCACCTTGTAACAAGATCTGACGCCCCCTTCTGGAGTGTCTGAAGACAGCTACAGTGTACTTAAATAAATAAATAAATAAAAATTAAAAAAAAAAAAAAAAAAGATCTTCAACATAGATGTTGCTTCTTTAGACAGCTTCAGGTCAAAACTAAATGTAACTGACCACTCATCCCTCCAGCTAGATGAAGAAATGAGGCCAAGGAAAGCACACACTACTTTTAAATTCTCCCATGAGTGGTTTTGGGGACAGTTGTTCAGTAGAGAGCTTTTCAAGGAAACTGAAGCCCAATCTAGGGGAGATCACAGAAAAAGACGCTCCAAAAGGAACTAACTGAAAATAGGATCCACAAAAACTAGTTGTATCCTACAGGAGCCTCCTCCATCTTGCTCCTCATTGGCACTCTCCATGAAGGAAAACAAGGTCTGTAGCCGTGATTCTCAGGCATGAGTAGCTAGTGTAGAAAGCTCTTATTATTCTCTCCTGGGTTCTGACATTCAAAGTCCATTATTTTCAGTTTGCATCTGCAAGTAAAAGAGGCTGAGGTTGGAGAGATGGTTCAGTTCTTAAGACTGCTCTTTTTGGGGTGCTGAATTAAACTCCATCAAGCACATGGTGGCTCACAACCATCTGTACTGTGATCTGGAACCCTCTTCTGCCATGCAGGTGTACATGCAAATAAAGTACTCATAGCATTAAGTAAATAAATATTTAAAAAAGTAGAAGCT
This sequence comes from Mus pahari, assembly GCF_900095145.1. Lineage (NCBI taxonomy): Eukaryota > Metazoa > Chordata > Mammalia > Rodentia > Muridae > Mus > Mus pahari. The sequence goes on along the minus strand of NC_034611.1, from coordinate 32,308,819 downwards.
GTGCCTGAATTGAGATAGCCTAAAAGACATTCTACATTTCACAAACATTCATACACCTATTACCACTAGTCGATAGTCATCTTGGGAAATTACCAAAAGAATGTGGTCTTACATGGTCTAATTCAGAATGTTACCTAATATAAGCACCTACTAATTGTGTTCAGAAAAGGTCTGTTAAAGTTAACATATAAAATGAAAATAGCATGACAAAAGGTTAACTTCTAGGTTGGCATAGTAGTTTGTACTTGACATCACTCAAATGCCTCCAGCTGAAGAGAAAATGAAGGAGGAAACTGTAAACATCTCTGATCTACTCAATGTCTAACCTCTCAATTACAAGGATTAGCTAAAATGACAAAGAATGAAATGGTTGAGTAGGCGAAACTGCCTTTTACACAGGTTTTTAAAATCATCTTAATTGGGTAAGTGCAACTTCTTTTCTCATGTGTTAATATTAACTACCACACCACATTCTGTGGCAGCCATTTCTCAAAGAATAAATACATATACAAGAATAAAATTACAATGATTACATGCATTATACAACTGCAGTAGTAATTATGCTCAATTTATTGGAGAATATGAAAAGCAATTGTGGAAGAAAATATTTTTAAACACTCCAATTCATTTCTGGTGAATAAGTAAAATGAATAAAGACATTTAATTGAGCAAAAAAGATGAAGGGACTCCAACTTAGTGGCATTCACTAACAGTCTTTTTTAACAACTGAGGGTTTAGATCTTATGGTTTCATTTAATCTCATCTATTATTTAAATAGTTACCTATACTCACTGCCAGCTTCATGAGATATTCTTCTCAGTTTTTAAATTCCTTTTCAATTTCAAACATGTATAGCAGCCACAGCTACTGGTAGTTTATAAGTACAACGACCATGTTACCAGAAGACAGCACTTTATAACATTCCTCCGTATCATCTGGTTCTTACTTTACTCCTGTCCCTCTTCCCCAGTGTTCCTGGGCTGGGGAGGAGTGTGATACAGATGTTCTGTTTAGAACTAGGCACCCAATAGTCACTTATTGTTTGCACTTTGACTGCAGAGACCAGTGGTCTCTATATTAACTGTTACCGTCTACAAAGAGAAGTTCCCCTGACCAAGGCTAAGAATAGCTCTAATCTGACTGTTTTCTCAATTCTTTATTCTCTCCGGATCATCCTTTTCTGATCACAGTACTAGGTCTGTGGTGGTGCATGGGCAGTGATTCACAAGAACAGTCTTAAATCCCCTCCCACCTTTGAAGATTCCTGTGTTTTCCTCTTATTTCTTCAACATGCATTTATAATTTAACTAAGACATGTACTTATCAAGAAATTAACTATGATAGAATATGCTTCAAAGGGACAGTTATTGCATATGTAACAGAGAATGGCCTAGTAGGCCATCAATGGGAGGAGAGGCCCTTGGTCTTGCGAAGATTATATGCCCTACTACAGGGGAATGCCAGGGCCAGGAAGCGGGAGTGAGTGGGTTGGGGAGTGGGAGGGTATAGGGGACTTTCAGGATAACATTTGAAATGTAAATGAGGAAAATATCTAATAAAAAAACTACCATAAAAATCTTTTTAGATTTTAAAAAAAAAGGACAATTCAGTAAAAAAGTTAAACGAAGACACCTTAATTTACCTTGCAAGTTAACATTGCACACGATTTTGGATGAAATTTTTAAAGGTAATGAAGTATAAAGTGTTTGGATAAATTACGAGACGATAAGTCTCACTAAAAGTTCTAGAAATTTCCCTTTCAGGCCAACATACATTGAATGCTGCAGCAGTTATGATGTATATAGGGTCTGTTGCATGCAAGTGCCAGTATTCGTGAAGGACAGGAGAAGTGTTAGATCCTCCTATATCTGGAATTACATGTGGTTTTTGAGCTGCACTATATGGATGGTTAGAATGGAATTTGAGTCCTTTGCAAGAATAGTATGAGCTACTGTTGAACCTTCTCTCCAGCCCCATTGATCTGTAATCATAAGAAAGCATATATCCTAAGATAATTCCCGACTTTCTTAACCTACGCCATATAGTACATCTCCTTCCACTGAAGACCATGGACTGTTATAGATCTTCATTCAATGCCTACTGTTAACAGGTTAAGAAATTATACTGATCTATTATAAACATTTACATATAATTATTTTTCTTGGAGATTTAAATACATGACACATAAGAACTTCAAAGGTCATAACCATGCATCTTTAATTGTGTTGTTTCTATAATTTTTCCAAAGTATATTTGACAGAAATGTGTAAATTAGGGTTTCATAGTCAGTGGTTTGAGACTCATGGAGGTTTTAGCTTCAGTCAAATTGTCATGGTTATCATTTCTAAAAATTACCTTTGATGACTCAAGCTTCCTAAATTGCTATTTTTAAGAATATATATTCTGGGGCTGGAGAGATGGCTCAGCCCTTAAAGGCAAGGCTCACAACTAAAAATATAAGAATATGTATATTCTCATATACATATAGACACACACACACTTGGAACAACCAAATAACAGGGGAGATAAAACCCCACCTAGACATCCATTGCCACCAAATGAAGCATCCAGTGTCAAGAATAGGTTATTGAGTTCTTGGCTAAATACGTCCTGTAGACACCTCCAAACAGCCTAGATTATTGCCAAAGCTATTGTTTGCTTTCTACAAACTGATGGAGAAATCTTATTGTTGTGAGTGGGACGGCCCGCAGCCCCACCCAAACAGGGGTCCTCCTGAAAGGCAGGCTGAGGCTGAAAGAGAATAGACGGTGGGAAAAAGGAAATGTGGCTAAGACAAAGTGTTCTGATCAAAGCCCACAAGTTTAATAATCTTCAGAGTTTATAAAGAGGGGGGAAAGCCCATCCCCCATCACCCAGTTCTTGGGGCCCATCTTACAGGTGAGAGCCTGTAGGCAGATCTTGAGAATGCTGTCTCTGGAACATCTAAAGATCTTCTCAGCAGGCAGTGGCGACTGCTTTGAAAGGTAACTGTTTTGAAGAGCAGTGGCAGCTGTGACAGGTGGTCCTGTGCTTAGTGGCAGTGAAGTCTGAAACAGCCCGTTTCCAAGGCTGAGAGGAGGCAACATTGTTGAGTACAAAATTCCACATCACTCACTGAACATGAGAAGTCTAGCTGGTACCTACCTACAGCTTTTATCCCCACTCACTTGTGCTCATGCTACTAGAAGGCACTCTGCTCACTACTAGAGGAGAATGGTAAATGTTAACCCAGCTACAAACCCTGTGACCTACAATGGTGACTTGCTCTCAAGATATATTAGTGCAATAGTGGCACAAAAGTTGTAGAAGCCACCAACCCTCTGATTGGACTAAATGCCCACTCCATGAGATAGACACCGACCGCTTGGGTGGTCAAGAATCAAAGACTAAATAGACAAGGATCCTAGGGGAAAACTAAATGCTACTGTTCTGCTTAAATAGGAATGGAGCAATAAAACGACCTATCAACATTCTGCTGCATTCATAGATCAGTACTTTGCTCAGCTGTCATCAGAGAAGCTTCCTCCTGAAACAGACAGGAACACGTACAGAGACCTGCAACTGGACAGTGTGCAGAGAGTGAAAAATCTTGGAGCATTCAGTCCTAACAGGAATATCTCTGTCAAATGCCCCTAAGTATATGTGTGTGTGTGTGTGTGTGTGTGTGTGTGTGTGTGTGTGTGTGTGTGTGCTTGTCTGGATGTGTTTCTTGTACTTTTTCTTTGGCTCCTTTTTCCTGCTTATTTGTTTGTTTTGTCCTATTCTGTTTTGCTTTTGTTTTTTTGGGTTGTTTGTTTTTGTTTTTTTGTTTGTTGTTTATTTTGTGTGTGTGTATCTGTGTGTGTGTGTGTGTGTGTGTATCTGTGTGTGTGTGTGTGTGTGTGTGTGTATTAGTTGCTGGTTTGCTTTCTAATGATAGACAGAAAGAAAGGGTATGGATCGGTTTGGGTGGAAGGATCTAGGAGATGGTGATGGAAGGGAAACCTTGATTAGAACATATATTGTATGAAACAAATCTACTTTCAATTAGAAAAAGGAAAATATTTACATTTTTAAGGCAGATATAAGGGTATATGTGGAAACATTTTAAATTTTTTCCTCAAATTCTTAACTTTATGCTACTTAACACTTAAATTCCCAGGGCTTTTTTTTTCTCACATGTTTTTTTTTACAAGTTCATGCAATATTAGGAAAGTAACAGACCACAGTCACTCTTCAGGCAGGATGCACAGATTCTACCTATCTGGATCTCATTAACTTGCCACAGGAGTTACCAATACACAGTTTTAATTTCATGGGAAAAGAAAAGATTAAAAGATGCATTTAGCATTAGAACTGCAAAAAGAAGCCTACAGTAGACTAAAGTTTCATTCTTTATTTTGTAAAGTTATTTACTAATTCTAAAAGGCCAATGATGTGAGTTTTCTAGACATGAAAGCAGAGATCTAGTTAATCCCTAGAAACATGCCTAGGAGAAGCATGAGCCCCCTCCTTCTGTGAGACTGCATACCTTAAATGGCCCACAAATATATATATATGTCACCAAACAACCAAGGGACGCCGAACCCAAATGCATGCCCAATTTCTTCGTTACCAAAATGTCTATCCATTTTCTATATCAAAAGCATCCCTGGCCTTGTCCTTCCCCTACTTGTTCATGGTGAGATTCTAAGCATAGATCTTAGAACAGGAATTAAGGCTCGGGCCTTCGTCTCAGAATTGTGGACCTCTTAGAGTGACCATATTCTACCTTAGCCAAATCCACCTGCCACCTGAATTTCCCCCAAATTTTCTGCCAGCATGCTGTATTTGGCAGTTCAAGACCATGGGAGGTTTAAAGCAAACACTGTCTACTAGGTGATGTTAAGTAACTATTTCATCTCATTTCAAACATTCTCTCCTAGAGGAAAGAAGGAAGTGCATAAAACTCAAGTACAGAAAATTAAAAAATACTCAGGGAGCTCCTGAAAGGTCAAAGAACCCTAACACCCCTTTCAAAGACATATATGCAGTAGCAAGGGTGGGGCTCGTGAGGGAGAGAGAGAGTGAGAGAGCATTTTTCTACATCCCACAGAGCTTCCTGCAAGCCATGAATTGTGGGGGTAGGTTTGTTTGTATTATTCAGCTGTCTTTGAGTCACCATGCTCCTATAAGTAACCCCTTACTCTAAGCAAGATTTGAATCATTTCTTTGGCCTGCCTATGGCATCATATTTGGAATAAGTAGGTATTTGTTCACGTTAACCTATGAAAAGTCCCAGAATACAACTGGTTCTCAGACACGGACTGACAGAAACAAAGATGAGTTCAGGAGGAGTATTTGCATGATCCTTGCAATGGATACTGAAACATGTAAGTAAGGCTGAAATGTGACTGGGAATGTCCACAGGGGAAAAAAAAATCTCAATAGGACTTCTTTTCACTATGTGGTTTGGGATATTGTGCCTTCTTGCTATAGTGGTGGTTTATGTCCCCCTTGAAGAGTGATGAGATAGGCAAGTAAAACCATCTGCAGTGGAGAGTTCTTGGGAGGAATATTTGGGTGTTAATGGCATGCCTTTTGATAACTATGCCTAAGAGAAGGAAAAGGGGGATATAAAGGAAATTATTGACTACTAGGAGGCCTACTTGAAGTCGTTTTTGTGTGACTATCAATCACTAGCTATTATTTACATCATATTGTGTCTCAGAAGGTGGTTCCAAGAGTCCTCTTTCACCAGGCTTTCTCAACAGTATCCTACCTGCTCACACCCATCCAGTGCTGGAGTATCTGGAGTTTTACTGTGAAAAGCTCTATTCTAGCTGATGCTGAAATCTAGGCAGAGAGCTAGCCTAGGGATGCCTCCATGGAAACAGAAAGTCTTCTACCAGAAGATGATAAGTGGATGGCTCAGACTGAACAGAAAGAAGTGAAGGTGGCCTCAATAAAGTCTGATTTTTTCATTGCAACAACAGCTGAATACACCTCTGTTCATCTGCCTCTGAGTTATTTTGCATTGATTAAGCACAAATTTCCCAATGAGAATGCCTTTCCAGGGGCTGCCTTATTTCTGAGGCCATTTTCATTGGAACGAATGCAGTTATTTGAGCACTGTCGAGTTTTCCAGATGCATGGGACCCAGGAACTCTGGTGCTCGAAACTCACTGAGATGGCAGCTCCTGAGTTCATCACTTCATGCTGGTGGTAAGCAGAGATGTGGATATACAGGAGTAAGCAAAGCAAAAGCAGGCATTGTTGAAGAGAACTGAAGAGGGGAAAAAAAAGGTAGAAAATTAAGGAAAAGCTTAAGAAATTGCTGAGAGTTGAGAGCAGCCCTCAGAGAGGGAAATCATTGAGCCGCTCGAATAGCTACTTGTATAGAATTTGTGGCATGCACAAAACTAAGGAGTTCCTACTGAAATGAATGAATTCTCTGAGCATATCACAAGCCAAGCCTAAATGGAGCCTGCATGATGATGAAGTGCCAGGCCAGTGTCCAGTTAGCTAGACAGCTTCAACAGAGGATGTCACTGTCCTCAATAACAATGAGAGCCATGGAAAAAAAGCTCCCATAAGTGAAACATAAATTACCACATGCAGCTTCTTGTCAGGAATATTTCTCCTAAACTGCAATTCTCAACAACCTTTATGATGTCGTTTCTGAAGAGCCAGCCTGCTCTCAGTTCCCCTAATTATGCCAGCCAACATCAGGCCCCAGTTTCAGCCAGTTCATGAGCTGTTCAGACTCATGGTTCTCCCAGACAACTGTTCTTGCTGAAATATTTCTTAGACAAGCTCTCACTGGTACAAAAAGGACCATAGGGATGCTAGAAAATCATTCAGTGAAGAAGAAGCATGCTATCCAACCTGGCACGTCCAGTGTCCTCCCTAATAAAAATTGAATGTTCTGGTCTAGGCCAAGAATAATGACATTGTGCTGAGAGTGGACTTTACCTGTCTTAAGGACCCTGTATTCTTCTGTGATCCCATCACCCCACTGAATTTGCTAGAAGGAGGCAGGCTTGAATCCACAGCCAACATTCAGTTTGTGTCCTCACTGGACTCTCAGTTATTACTACCTTACCATTCTCTCCCTTTTATTATTAAAAACAAACAAACAAACAAACAAACAAACGGTATTTTATTTTATTTCATTGAATTCTGTATGTGGCATGGACAACTAAAGTAACTTTAAATAAGACAGTATTAATAAGTATTCAAATTATATATTTTTTTCTTTCAAATATTTCAAAAGTACTAAAATTAGTCCTCTACTGAATCCAAATGACTCAAGTTGAATGAATAAGTAAAAATTTTACTCCATTCGTACCACCATTTCACTTTCTTCACTGGTCCCTAAAAGTTTACTTATTCATATATCTGATAAGGGTCAGGGTACAGAAGAATTCTTTCCATTTACCACATATGACAGTAATCTGGCAGGCTAGCTGATACATGCTTCTATCAATGTTAAATTACTATAATGAAAGATTTATTGTTTCTTTTGCTAATGAACGCTTTGAAACTAATAGACATGGAATATTTAAGTTAAAGTACAGATTGATATTTAAAATATTTTTTTCCAAAAATACACAGATCCCCATAGGCTATAATAAAGCCACTCAAAGAATAAACAAATTATTTAGACCATCACTTAAACTTAAATATTATTATATGTTATAGAATATGGACGATATATCACAAAGAATCTGGTTGTCCCTATCTAGATCACATGATCCTGCTCTGATTCCATTGGCCTTCCATGATTCCGTGACTCTTATAGAAAATTCCTTAGAATGATGATAATTTTTCTTGGTTGTCAAGCATCACTCTCTATCACATAACCCACAGGAAGGTATTATGCCATGAAAAGATACAAAAAAATAAAATAAATCTTGGCAGGCTGGGTGCTATGATTTGGGTAGGAAACAGACTCTGGAGCTGGATAAGTTATGGAGAGACGAGTGCATGAGGATGCAAACCATGCTAGGTGGAATTTGGACCACACTGGAAGAAGTACCTCACTGGGGACATGTCTTTATATCCCTCTATCTCCTGTCTGCCAGGAGCTTAGCATCTCTGCTCTACTACATACTCCCTGCCATGACATTCTGCCTCACCACGAACAACCCTAGAAGCAACAGAAACCAAGTGATTCTATGTACTGAGCCTCTGAAAGTGCAAGGGAAGGAGTCCTTCCTTCCTGCTTTTCACAGCAAAAGAAAGTGGCTCACACTTTGTGGCATTTTTTTCAACATGAAAACTAAGACAGCTCAGGTTGTTCATGCCCATACTTAGAAGAAGGCATTTTCTTTGTCCTGGTTTGTTTGTCTACTTGTTCAGGTTGGTTTCTGGCTGTTACTCTATGAGCAATGCTGTGCTTATGTGTCCCAAACCCTGGTCCATTTTATACTTCTTTATAAAAGCTGGGCTGTTCTGCAGGAGAAAACTGGGCAGAATTCCTAACCTCAGGCGAGTCCAACATTCCTAGAATCTAAAATGACTATGTCCATAGGAACTAATTTTCACCAGTGCCTCACACTTAGACAGAACCATACAGGCCCTGTTAGTGTTGGCATTTCTTCTAAGCTCCATCCCATAGTTACCTGGCAACAGCTAGGTGTGCCTGACTCACTATGAAAGAGGCTGCTTACTCCTTCCTCACTCTCTTCTCTTGCTCTCTTACCCTCTTCCCCCTCTGTCCCCTCTCTCCTCATTCCCCTGCCTCCTCTCTCCACACATGCTCATAGCTAGCCTCCTCTACTCCTCTACCCTTTCCCCTCTCTCTGCCTTTCTCTGCCTCTACTACCCCCTCAACTCCCCTTCCCATGCTCTAAATAAACTCTACTCTATATTATTCATTCCCATATTCTATACTTTACTATTCACCTCAGGGGGAAGGGATGTCTCAGCATGGGCCTGCAGAAGCACCCCCTTTCCCAATGCCACACCGTGCCTCCATCAAACATATCCCTGGCTTCTATTTTCTTTTCTATACAACACAACAGTTAGATTTTTGGTTTATGGGTTAATTGACCATAGGGTGTTACAATTAGCTCTTTCTTCTGGTTAACCCCTTCAAACTGCTTAGAAATACTGTAAGTACCAATGTCTTGGATCCCCTGTTGCCAAGAATGAACTGTCTTTAGGAGAAGTACTAAAAATCCTGATTGTGTTTCAACTTGAGCATAACTATGTCAAGGAATTTTCTTGTGCTTAAAATTACTCTTTACCAAGCTGGGGAGGTGGCTCAGTTGGTAAAGATCTTCTTGTGCAAGCAAGAAAACCTGAGTTTGGATCCCCCCTTCATTTATACAAGATGAGCATAGTGGTTCATGTCTGTGATCTCAGTAGCATGACTAACCAACCACTTTCTGATTGGACTTGATGCTTGTTTCACAGGATGGAATTTATACCTGGTACAGTAAATTGTAAACTTAATTAAAAAAAAAAAAAAATTCCAGGGCCAGGGTTACAGGCACTAGATGGAACCCCCTAATGTTATTTTGTTGAATGGCTATTGTTAGCATGGGCACAGTAAAGAAACAGCCAAGATGGCAATTCTGTGATTAAGAGGAAGATTTTGATTGTGGCAGAGAGAGAGAGAGAGAGAGAGAGAGAGAGAGAGAGAGAGAGAGAGAGAGTTTTCAAGCACCCAGAGCACCCAGAGGCATCTGGGAGAGTCCAGAACCAAGAGAACATGACAAGGATGGGGAATGGCCCCGTCTAGGGAAGTGGGGGCATGAGACAATCATGCAGGTTGTAAGGGGGATGAGTAGCTGAAGGAAGGGACAGACATCTACTAACTGGAGCAGCCTGGGAGTTTAGGGTAGAGGAGGGGCAGAGAAGGGCCAGAATGCTTGGAGAGGTATAACAAGTATGCATGAACAGGAGCTGAAGGAGCCTAGAAGCCAACATAGGCTTTAGTATGCACGCTCATAGGTGCCACAGGCGTAGTCAATAGAGTCTTTGTCCCTTCTGCCAGAGGAAAAGAAAAAAACGACTTCTTTTGGTGGATGTGAACCTGTTTTACAAGTTCCTAAAGAATGCTGTCTTTGATCTAAATGCCAGAAATTCTTCTGCAGTGCAGCTTTAGCCGAGCCTAGACTCAATTTAGGATGACGTTAGTGGGCCCTTTGAACGTGACAGTTATGTTATTAAAGTACTTGTAAATATTTATGTTTGGACCCATACACTGGTGTTACTCTCAAGTTTGGTCAGAGGTTTCTTTTGCAGCAGGTAATAGTTAAAAGAGAAAATTCTTAACTGTTCAAAGTGCGAAGAATCAGCAATCGGGAGTGCTCTGTCATAGACATCTATGTAAAACCCACTCACATACACAGGCACCATTAAGCCTTAGGAAACATTTCAAAAGAGGTGACAGAAGAATGTAGGGACTGGAGGATTGGGAGGAATAGTGTAAAGGACTATCTTCTGGACATGGCATACCTCTTTACCTATCATGCATAGGAACTCAAAGAGCTGTGACTACTTACCCAAAGCCTACACAAGCTCAAGCAAGTTAAAAATTCCAGTTGTGGGGTAAGGGTCCAGAGAATCCACCTCTAGTTGAGGAACTATTAACAGCGGATTGGTGCTGGGGAAGGAGGAAGGCTCACTTTTCTCTAGGAAATGTAGCCACTAGTAAGTTTCCCATGCCCCAGTGGATGGTGCTACACCCATACACATATGGGTAGTTCTAATTGGATATAGTACATGTTGGATCTATGCGACAGGATCTATAAAAGCACGCCATGCGACAGGTCTCACGTGAGAGGTTTATTCAGGCAGGGGGAGGGGCTACAGAGGCTGCCTCTGGTGAAGGTGGAGAAAAAGGGGTAAGGTGGGGGGCCAGTTTGTGGTCATTGATCCCTGGATCAGAGCAAGTTTCAGGACAGGACTACTCAGAGAAACGGCAGGGTGCTAAATGTCATCAACGTGTAGCTTTAAACCACAAAAACTTACTTTGAGTAGTCATGAGAGCTGGGTAGTTCCAGATCACACCACTGGATCGTTCAGCATCTGCTAGAGATCTAACTTCCTGCCATGCAGGTGCCTGCTGTGGATTTGAGTGTGAGTGCTGCACCTCCTGTGTATTCGTTTGTGGTTAGTTTGTGCTTTCATTTTTTTATTATTATTATTATGGTGGCAGTAAATTTTATCATTAGTTCTGTCTCCTTGCATGGTGGGAAGTGGAAGGGAATTCCCCTGGTCTTCTTTAAGGTCGCTGATCCCATTCATAAAGCTTTTGTAACTTAATCATGGCCCATTACTTTAAGCACTAATATTTCAACATGCAATTTTAAGGGATACAAATATGTAGACACTAATAATATACGTGGCAAACACATACGCAATGGAAGAAGCTTGTGTGTGATCACTGAACACCACGGTGCCACTGCAAGGTAAACTCATGAACACTGAGTAAGAGAGGAACGTGGAAACCAGATAGACTCCGTGCTCAGGAGCTGGTTTTTTTCCCTAAAGACATTACATCCCTTAAATAAAAACAGACAAAGAGAAAAAGGAGCAAAAGGTTTTGTTCACACCGTTAGTCAGCTTTCAACGACTGCCATAAAACATCTGACACCGTCGATTTAAAAAGAAGAAAGAGTTATCTTGCTCAGAGCTTATGGGGTACAGTCTGTGGCTGCTTGCCCCAGTTACTCTTTGGCCTGGAGGGAAGCAGCAAACCATGTGGAGAGTACATAGCAGAATAAAGCTGTTTATCTTAAGACGAGGAATAAACAAAAGAAGACACGAAGAACCCACAGTCTGCTTAGAAGGCATTCTCCACAGTCAGCTATTGGATGGAACACAGGGCCCCCAATGGAAGAGCTAGAGAAAGTACCCAAGGAGCTGAAGGGGTTTGCAACTCTGTAGGTGGAACAACAATATGAACTAACCAGTAACCCCAAAGCTCGTGTCTCTAGCTGCATATGTAGCAGAAGATGGCCTAATCGGCCATCATTGGGAAGAGAGGCCCCTTGGTCTTGTAAACTTTATATGACCCAGCACAGGGGAAGGCCAGGTCCAAGAAGTGGGAGTGGGTGGGTAGGGGAGCAGGGGCAGGGGTTGGGTATAGGGAACTTTCGGGATAGCATTTGAAATGTAAATAAAGAAAATAATAATAAATAAAAAATAAAATATTAAAAAAAAAAGAAGACACGAAGAACCCACAGTCTGCTTAGAAGGCGTTCTCCGCTCCTCAGAGACTCTAATAGTCACAACTCTTTTTTTTTTTTTTTAAAAAGATTTATTTATTTATTATATGCAAGTACACTGTAGCTGTCTTCAGACACTCCAGAAGAGTGCGCCGGATCTCATTACGGATGGTTGTGAGCCACCATGTGGTTGCTGGGATTTGAACTCAGGACCTTTGGAAGAGCAGACAGGTGCTCTTACCTGCTGAGCCATCTCACCAGTCCATCACAACTCTTAAATGCTACCTCCTTTCAGTAATTTTTGAGCTAGGAACCAACCCTTTAGTAAATATTCCATTAAGGGATATTGATTCAAACAGCAGTATACTCTAGCAATAAATTAAACTATTTTATGCTATGTGTTTAGCATATTAACTAGATTGGTTATCCTAGTCAAACATCTGTTAAATTAGGTTCCCTCGTGATGTAGATCATGTAGCCAATGTTATGAAGGTCATAATTATAGATGGTAAAGTCTCCTACAGAAGTCAAATTAAGGGAATAAAATTGGACTAAATAGGAAGAGAAAAGAATGAGAAGAGATTAAAATTAGAACTGATGTAACTTGGAACCAACAGGACAAAGATTATTACAAGAAAGAAACATGGCGTTCTATGTTTCTAAATTATATTCTAAATTAACTGAAGGATTTTTGTCATAGTTAAGATTTTCTATTGTATGATAAAACACCATAACCCAAAGCAACTTGGTGAGAAAGGGTTTGTTTCATCTTACACTGATAGGCAGCAGTCAGGGAAGGAACTCTAGCAGGGCAGGAACCTGTAGGCTTGAAGCAGAGGCCCTGGAAGGATGGTATGTACTGGCTTGCTCCTCATTGCTTGCTCAGCGTGCATTCTTTAAGAACTTAAGAGTATAAGACTCTGGGGAGCCTTAGCTTACCCGAGACACCCCGAATGAACCACATGGAGCCAGAATCGATGGAAAAAGCAAGAGGAATTTATTGTTCCTGTGCACTGGGATAGTCTCAGGCCCGAAGGAGAGGCGGTGACCCTCAACACCATTCAGCGAGTTTTTATATGGTCTCCAGGGGCAGAATAGAGCATCAGCAACTAGGAACAATATGATTGGCGGAACAGTGCGCCCTTAAACTGACTGGTCTTTGGGGAATGATATGACAAGAACTTCCCTTGTCTGAAGGTGGGCAACAGTCAGGCCTACAGAATGTGTCCCCCACCCACAGGTTGGTTCCTGCTCTGTGGTGTGAAAAATGGTAATTAGCCTCTCCCTTCCCAAGGGGTAAGTGTTTCATGACCTTCCCAAAGTTCCTAAGCTGACCTTTTCAAGGGCCACTCAAGAAAATATCCCAGCAGCTTGCCCACATGCGAATCTTGTGGGGACATTTTCTCTGCTGAGGTTCCCTCTTCACAAATGGCTTTAGCTTGTGTCATTTTGACAGAAAGCTAATCAGGAAAATGAACCCCTGGTTAGTTTTACTCACGAATACATTACTATGAAGTCATAACCTTTTGCTTCTTGCTTATCCCCAAGATCTCATATTAATAACAGTACATCAATATAAAACACATTCCAAACTTTAAAATCTTCAGTCTTTGGAAATTAAAACACTTTAGAAGTTCAGTCTCTTTCAAACATCTAAAGTCTCTTTCCAAATTTCAAAGGAAGTCTAAAATATTCAAAGTTTCTCTAAAACATCCAAAGTTTCTTTTAAAATTCAAATCTCTCTCTCTCTCTCTCTCTCTCTCTCTCTCTCTCCAAAATTGCAAAATCTCTTCACTCTTGTAAATTTTTATTGATTCTTTGTGAATTTCATGACATGAACC
>NC_034611.1:32285440-32294797 GCF_900095145.1 Mus pahari | reverse complement strand
GAAGTTCAGTCTCTTTCAAACATCTAAAGTCTCTTTCCAAATTTCAAAGGAAGTCTAAAATATTCAAAGTTTCTCTAAAACATCCAAAGTTTCTTAAAATCTCTCTCTCTCTCTCTCTCTCTCTCTCTCTCTCTCTCTCTCTCCAAAATTGCAAAATCTCTTCACTCTTGTAAAATCAAAACTAGGTTAAACAGTTTCTTATTTCAACAAGGAAGAGCCAAGGCTCAGTTACAATCAGATCAAAGCAGAATCAAAGCCCAACAGTGTGAAAAGCTCAGGGTCTGAGATCTGGGACTTGCTATCTTGTGCTCCAAGGAGCCACATTTCTGCAGCTCCACTCTCCACAGCACAAAGCCTGTTTCATCGCGGCTCAGGGGGGCTCAAATGCACAGCTGCTCCTCTTCTTGGTGGTTGATCCACAGTGCTGGTACCCCCAACATGCTGGGGTGGCCACTGAAACTGAAGCCGACCCTTGCCAACGTGTCCTTTGAGGCCTTTCTTCAGGGACCCCAGCCCTGCCATAGAGTACTAAATCTCAGTTGTTCTCTATGACCCCTCCGTGCCTTCAAAACCAGCAGTACCTGGGTCACCTTTACACATTCAGCTGCCAGCATAAGATGCAGCCTTAACCCCCTCTGGACCACAGCTTTCTGTGTGCTGAGTCTGAGGAAAGACTCTCAGAATATTTCACCCCAATGATGGTCTCCTCTTAATCACCATTAATATCTCAGCTTCTGATAACCCGTACCCACTATCTTAATAGAGCAAAGATTTCACTTTAATGGTTCCAGAGTTTTCTTAATGACTGCTGACTCTTTGTCCCTGCTGACTAGAACCACTGAGTCTTAATACAAAATGGCATATGAGAGACCCAGATAGAATCTTCCCTCTGAAACTTCACAAGCCAGACCTACACTGCTCTTTACATTTTTCTCTTCAGATCACCCACCGATCTCCAAGCATCCACTGAGCTCTGAGCACTCAAAGGCTTTTCTAGCCCAAAATTCAAATACAATCTTCACATAACAACAAAGCCCTGTCTGTCACAGCATATCTTGTAAATCTGGTACAAAGTTATCTTAGGCCTTCCTTCTATTGCTGTGATAAAACACCACGACTAAATGCAATACCAGCAGGAAGAATTTATTTCACACAGGTTCATCACTGAGGGAAGTCAGTGCAGGAACTTACCCAAGCAGGGCAGGAACCTGAAGGCAGGCACCTGAAGGCAGCAGGAACTAAAACAGGACTGGGAGGAATTCTGCTTACTGGCTTGCTCTTTGTGGCTTCCTCAGCTTGCTTTCTTATGTACAGCTCAGGGGTAGCACCAGCCACAGTGCTCAATTAATTAATCAATAACTGAGGAAATGTCCCACAGGCTTGCTGAGAGGCCAAACTGGTAGAGGCATTCTCTCAATTGCAGTGCCCTCTTCACAAATGAATCTTGCTGTGGCAAGTTGGAAGAAGAAAAAAAAAAAAAAAAAGACAAGCTAATCAGGACAACACACAAATTGAAATGGGGGATAAGTGCAAAATGGAGGATTGCATTAATGTGGGAACTGGGTACATGTGAAAGTTAAGAATGATGAATGATTTATTTTTTTTAATGTAAGCCAAATGAAGATATAGTTCACCATAGTGTTCTGTGGTACAGTTGTGCATATATACAGAGGTGGGCATTATTTATCAGCATATCTGTAAGCATTAAGACTAAAGACTGGAATGAAATGCTAAACTATGAATGCACAACAGTGCAAGGGAAGCAACACTGTCCATGGTGAGAAGGAGATTAGCCCCTTAACCATATCTGTAGCCCTGCCCTAAGACTTGAGACTATGGTAAGTGTGTATTGTAGAAAGAGACTCTGTGGATGTTAGTACCTTAGGGGTCATGAGTTGGAAAGGTATGCTGTAGAGGTAATTTCAAATTAAAGATTGGGATCGTCAAAAGCAAAGACAACAGCAGAGTAGTGGGATACTACACTGCTGGCTTTGAAGACGGAGACAGGAGCCACAGGCCATCTTGGCCTCTAGAAGCTGGAAAACACAAGGGAAGAGGTTTCTCATACAATCGCCAGAAGAAAAAAAAAATGAATCTCTGCTTGCCTTTATTTTCACCCAGTAAGAGCCCATTTCAGACTTCTACCATTCAGAACTGTGACATAAAATTTGTCTTGGGAGCTGGGGAGATGGTCTGTTAAAAGCATTCTTGCCCTTCCAAAGGACCTGAGTTCAGTTCCTAACATGCACATTAGATGGTTTAAAACCACCTATAACTCTAGCTTCAGAGGGTCCTCAGTGTCCTCCTTGGACACATGTAGCAAACATTCTTACACACATGCACACACACACACATACACACACACACACACACACACACACACACACGCGAGAGAGAGAGAGAGAGAGAGAGAGAGAGAGAGACAGAGAGACAGAGAGACAGAGAGACTGAGACAGACAGAGACAGAGACAGAGACAGAGAAGTAAAAACTAAAGATAAATATTTTTAAAAATTGTTTTGTTTTAAGCCACCAAGGTAGTGGTTATTTGTTGTACCTTTATCAAGGTTTAAGAACTATACCAAAGATAAGTCACCCAGAGACAAATAAAAAGTGACCCAAGGAGATGGGTAAATGTTGAAGAGGAGTTAGTGGCCTCGAAGATAGAACAGGGCCTGGACCTATGAAGAGGAAGGAGACATAAGCACATGCTGAAGATGAGTCAAGTGAGGAGCTGACGCGCTCTGCTGCAATTAGCAACTCTCAAAATAGCTGACAGTCACCGTTTTAGACGGTTTAGTGGCAAATGAAGTAGAATTCAGATATGTAAGAGTTGAGAGATATCTAGAAAGTATATATATAGAAAATCAAAATAGTCTTTCCAGAAATTTGGCACTGATTGGTATGAGAAAAGTAGTCATTGGATAGTAAATATGTAAACAAAGGCACATGCACATGTGCGCACACACACATTTACTGAATACAGCCAAGAATCTAGATTTTTTATGAAAAATGAAGCACGTATAGTTGGAAAAGAAGCATAATCTTTATTTAGAAGAATAATCTTTAAGAAAAAATATCAAGGTATTAAAAATTAGGATAAGGTACAGAATTAATATTGTTTGGGAAAGAAAACATCACAATATATTGTTATGCAAATCCCATCACTCAACCTTAAAAGTAAACATTCAAATTTAAGATATTAAGTAATGTCTGACAGCTCTGTAATACTTTTCATGTATATATATATATATATATGGTATATTTTCTGGTTATTTCTTTGGATGATAAAAATGATTTAACTTTCTATAAAACATAACACAAATTAATTCAGTCATTCTTTGAATGTGATTGGCCAAATTTTATTTAACATTAATGGTCAGAGTTGTGAAACATTAGACTTCACTGCATAGAGAGACACTGCAAACATAAGAACTCAGATAAGCTCTAATTTCCCTTATTCTTATTCAGAAGAAACAAACATGAGCTGAATTTATTATTGTTGAGGATGTTCCAGAGCAAGAAGTTCTGAGTTCACTGGACTTCAATGAGAATTGAAATGTTCTACTTAGGATTTTTCTCATTAAAATCGAAACAAATTCCCACCTATTGGCTTATAGCTCCAAACTCTTTTAAACATTGTGTTTCCATTTCTACCCTTATAGGTCTTTCATGACACAAGGTCAGGTAAGTTTGCCCGATGAGTAATGAGAATGTTCAGGAGCCATTCCTAAACTGAGCTTGTTAACTGTAACTTAATAACATACAAATGCCATTAAACTAAATTAACAATGTTCCCAATTCAATTAGGATGCCCCAATGTCTGCAAACTCCTAGGCACAAAGGAAACTGGTTCCAAGCACAGAGAAAAGAGACTGCGCTTCACATCTATCAAGCCCTGGCTGTGAAAGAAATTTTGATAAAGAGGATGGCATGCAAATACAGGAAAGAGATGGATCGGTGAAAACTGAGGACCCCTCTAATAGAGGGAAAGCTTGGGATCAGGATACAGATGCTGGAAAGAAAACAAAGTGGTTTCAACCAAAGATTCACCGAGCCCCAAACTAGCCCATCTCAAAACAGATAGGAAGGACTATTATGGCTGTAGCAGTGGAGATCATGCCTGACTGTCGCCTTCAACCTGAGGTAAAACTTAATCAATGAGTGGGAAATTGACAGATGTGCTGTCAAAGTAAATTCATGCCAGAGAGGGCAGAAGGAATCTTACCAGAATGAAAGTGGGATGTGTTCTCCTTTTCAGTCTGTCATATACTTCCAAACACACAAAGAGAATAACCGGTTGAGGAGAGACCTGACTGGAGACCCCTGCCATAGACTGGGGTTGATTCAACTCCTCAGAAGCCACTTAGTTGATGGTCCAGGGCTCCATCAGGGAGTGTTTTATCACAGCGACTTCACATAATTATTTCACAGGATTGAGTACTGATTACTTGGTTCCAGCTCCTTAGACACAATACCACTGTGTCGGCAGCATGTGGAGGAGAGTCACATGGCAGAGCAACAAAAGAGAGGCTGGAAGAGCCAGGGACAAAATACCTGTACCCCAAGACACCTACTTACTCCTGCTAGAACCCACCTCCTATGGCTTTCAGGACCTCCCAAAATAGTGCACCATCTGGCAACCAAATGTTTATCACATGAGCCAGTGGGGCACACTTTGTATTAAAACCATAACAAGGTCCAAATGCATGAGCCAATGTCTAAGGCAGGGCCAGCTGTTAAGAAACTGAAATCTAAGGACTCGTTTGACAATTCAAAGCTTTTTCTTAACTTAATGCCTGACGTTTTCTTCCTAGCCCTTGAGCCTCAAAGAACTGTGGGTCAGAACCCTTACAAATTGCTACAGAATTTGCTCTGAGCTCTAAACCATGGCCCATGATCCTGAAACTTTATTAACTTAAAAGTAAACCTGCTAAGGAATAAAATTCTCATTCTTCCTACCATCTTGCATGGACCATGGACAGCAACAGACAAGAAAGTCATTCAGGAGACACAACCGGGGTCAGTCAAGGATTTTATTAGACATTATGATTCCATAAAGCTTTGTTAAGGCTTTTACTTTTAGTAAGCTAAATGATCTGATTAAATATAAGAGAGAGGCAGAAAGACAGACAGAATAGGATGACAGACAACTTAGGGGCCATTCACTGAGCCCAATCTACTTAAGTGGTTTCTTCTGGTTAGCCACATTTCCTGTGGCTCAAGAAGCCTTTGCAGGAGTTGTTGATTAAAGCATGGATGTTCTATAGGACTGTAGGGAAGTACTGAATCAGGTGTAGGACTTCCTTAGGAAGCCTGCGGCAAGGATAGCATGGGCATAATTTGGATAAGGCCAGAAAATACAATAAGAATTTAGAACTAGGCATCTGCTCATGGGAATAAAGTGAGTATATAAATGTAATAATAATTAAGAAATGAAGCCATGGGCTGGAGAGACGGATCAACAGTTAAAAGCAATGGCTGCTCTCCCAGAGGTCCTCAGTTCAATTCTCAGCAACCGCATGGTGGTTCACAACTATCTGTAATGAGTATCCAATGCTGCCTTCTGGTGTGTCTGAAGTCCAAGACAATGTACTCACATACATAAAATAAATAAATAAATCTAAAAGAAAGCAAGAAAGCAAGCAAGCAAGAAAGAAGTGAAGTCACAAGGTGAGAAAATGTCATCCATGATTCATCACTGATGCAAGGGCCATGAGACAGGAGCAGTGTTCTTTTACGTGGGATGCCTGTTTCCAGTTGACCTATATGATCACTTCCGTAGGACCCTCCACTCAGACATCATGAATCATCATCTCCACCTAGTGTTCAGACATCAGAGGTGATTAGTAATATTTATTCAGATTTGAACAAAGTTGGTTCAGATTAATAGTTGGCTTCCACATACCAGGGAGATAAGGGCAGGGTTGTCAACAGTTACCATTCTTTAGGGTCCTATTTAGCTCATCTCAGTTCTGTAAGCTCCTAGATAGAATACATAGAAGAGGACATGGGAAAGGGGAAAGTAAAGAGCTGGAAGAAGAGAGAAGGAAAAAAACTAAGCCCTAACCCCTCCAAAAACCCCTAGCAGCCACATTCTGAAGTCATCAGATAAGAGGGTATTGTGAACAGGTGGAGAGCAATGTTTACAAAGTTGCTAAGTTCCTTGGCACTGTAAGTGTAATGTTCCCACCACTTATACTTTCATATGGCAGCCTGTTTCCTCCACTTATATTGTTTATCTCCAGTCCCACCAATGAGAGTGTTTTGCTAGCTCAACTGCTAGCACTCTCTGCATACACAATTGTCTTTGTGAGCTAGAGCAATACATCAAATAGATCATAAATGTATCCAGAAAGCCCTGATGTGTTAGATACCCTGATTCTCTTTACCCTAGAACACAAACTTCGCTAGCAAACAGACTTGAAGACACAGACACATGTGAGCCAACTCAGAACACAGGGCAGGTGGTGACAGAAAATTCCTTGCCAGGACAGAATGGTCTAATAGGACCTGAAAGAAATTCCAGAATTCCTCCTGGATGCTTAGTTGTTTTGAGTCACCAGCTGATCTGACCACTTTGTCCTCCGTTGCTGACACCGTTTTGAGGATGCTGTTGAACCTTGACAAGGGTCTTACCCAAGGAAGTGCTTTGCTCTGGGAGCTGGATGTTCTTGGTTATTGCCTGGTCCTAGTTTAAGCCTAAGTCTTCTGTTTCCTACCTGACATCTCAACACATCCGTTTACTCCTGTTCCTGCTGTAGGCTGCTCCAGCATCATAGCATCCAGACCCCTGTGGTCGCCTGTATCCCCTGAACAGTGAGCCAGCACATCAGATCCTTTCTTCCTGAAGCTGCTTTATCTCATGTTCTGGCACAGTAGGGAGAAAGGAAATCAAGGCTGTGCCTGGTGAAGGGGTTGGCTGGTCCTGAGGGAAAGCTGGTTGATATGTCCTACAACTCAGCCAGGATACCACGACTGCCGCTCATATTCTACGGTCTGGAAGACTGAGTAAATAGTAGTGTTTGATGAGTGCACTGAAGAGACGACTCTGTGCCTAAAGTGTTTACTGCAGAAGCATGCAAACCTGAACCCAGGTCCCCAGCAGTCTCATGAAAGCGGCGCAGGGAGGGATGGCACACGGGGGAGGCACAGACCTGCCACTCAATGCTGGGGGAGTGGAAACGGAGCCATGTGGGTTTTGCTAGCTAGCCAGTCTAGCTGACACTGTGAGCCCCAGGTTCAGTGAGAGAAGCAGTCTCAAATAACACAACAACAACAACAACAACAACAACAACAACAACAACAACAAATAATGTGAAAAGTAATAGATAACGACTTTGACCTCTGGCCTCCACACAGAATGCACTGACAAGCAAATACATAACATCTATACACATGTACAAATACACACACACACACACACACACACACACACACACACACACACCAACTTGAAGGACTAGACTGCACACGGAATAGCTCTTCTGAGTTGCTAGTACAGGGAAAGGAAAGGAAGCCCATTGTCCCAGGTGAAAATATTCTCCTCTTGAGAAAAAATGGCCAGAACTTGATCAAACAAACACTGATTTAACCAGTACTCATTTCTTTTTAACAAGGACATCAAAGTAAGAAGGGCCTTGTTAGGTAGAAGGGTCTCATCAGGGAACTGGGACACAAAGCTACAATGTTATTCGTCATCATTTCAGGAAAATACACGTACATGGCCAAATTCTATCCACATAATATGGATGTTAGTCACAAATGTAACTTCTAGGTATAGTCCATAAAAACCTCCCAGATGTTTCCACACATTTTTTTTCATATACTTGCTGTGTATTAGCACACTGGGATCTGGATGGGGTTGGTAGAAAGAGGCTCATCATCCTCTGAACCATCTAAATTTGCTACAATGGACATCACTGCTGACATCAGAAGGAAAAAGGACTAGGACATGGCTGAATTAAGCCGAGGAATGGGCATCATAAGCACTCAGGACGAGTGTGTGTTCCTGGTTTCAAAAACTATCTTCGGGGCTAGAGAGATGGGCCAACGGGTAATGTGTGCTTCCACGAAGACTTGAGGTTTGGGACCTCATAAAAGCTAGGCACTAGAGAGAAGACAAGAGATTATTATCTCGTTAATTCAGTGAGCTACAGGTTCTTTGAGAAACTCTGTCTCAAAAAAATAAGTTGGGGAGCAACTGAGGCAAACAGCTGATGTCAACCTCTGGCCTGTAAATGGATACACACAAACACACACGCGCGCACACACACACACACACACACACACACACACGCGTGCACGCGCACATACACACACACAGGCACACGCACACACACACACACACACACAGACATTTATGCAAGCAACCTTTGTTATACTCAGATAAAAGACAAGGATATCCACGTAAGAAGGGCCTTATTAGGAAGAAGGGCTTCATCAGGAAATTAAGGACACGCAGGTACAGAGACAATTGTAATGGTATTATATTAAAAACAAAAAACAAAAAAACAAAACAAACAAACAAACAAACAGAGCAGAGCTAAGTCTTAGAGAGGCAAGTCCCAACATCTAAAGGAACAGAGGAAGTCATTCAAGGGAGAGGAGTGGGTAAGAAGGTTTAACTCTGAAGGCCCATACATGGCTTCAGCATGGAGACTATCAGATCAATTGGGCAGATAGGGCAGCAAAGATCTCCCTTCCTTGGTGACAATGGATGGTGTTCGAAAGGAATAAAGAAAACATACAAGTCCAGGAAATGTCTATCCTCATGTCCAACAAGCAAATACCTACACTATTAATTTCTTGAGGTCTCTATGCATGTCTTAGAAATCAGTCCTTGGCATTCTTTTTCTCTCTTTAGCCTGGAGCTGTGTTTCTAAATAATTTACGGTAATATAACAAACTAGAAGATGACTGGTGTTAAAGATACATTATTCTACCCAACAATGGTCAGCAGAAAGAATGCATGTCAAATTACAGGGAGCTACACAAGGAACCACCAGGGTCTGTCACAATGTAAAAGAGTTACCCTTGGGTAAAAATTTGACTGTGGCTTCCTTAGAAAGGAATACCTTGAGACAGGAAAAAAGATCTCTGGACAAGCAAATGTGAACAAATTTAGCAAGCTTGGGGTATAGGTAATGTCCCTGATTGTCTGATATCTGATAATGGAATATATAAGTCACCCTAAAAATTCCACCAGAGAACTCCTAAACCTGATAAACAGCTTCAGTGCAGTAGCTGTATATAAAACGAACTCAAACAAATCAGTGGCCTTTCTCTACACAAAGGATAAACAGGATGAGAAAGAAATTAGGGAAACAACACCCTTCACAATAGTCACAAATAATATA
>NC_034611.1:32271355-32284895 GCF_900095145.1 Mus pahari | reverse complement strand
CATCCAGCGGAAAAAAGACAGCATTTTCAACAAATGGTGCTGGTACAACTGGCAGTTATCATGTAGAAGAATGAGAATTGATCCATTCTTATCTTCTTGTACAAAGCTCAAATCTAAGTGGATCAACGAACTCCACATAAAACCAGAGACACTGAAACTTATAGAGGAGAAAGTGGGGAAAAGCCTCGAAGATATGGGCACAAGGGAAAAATTCCTGAACAGAACAGCAATGGCTTGTGCTGTAAGATCAAGAATCGACAAATGGAACCTCATAAAATTTCAAAAGCTTCTGTAAGGCAAAAGACACTATCAATAAGACAAAAAGGCCACCAAAAGATTGGGAAAGGATCTTTATCAATCCTAAATCCGATAGGGGTCTAATATTCAATATATACAAAGAACTCAAGAAGCTGGACTCCAGAAAGCCTATAAAAATGGGGTATAGAGCTAAACAAAGAATAACCCTATTAAAAAAAATGGGGTATAGAGCTAAACAAAGAATTCTCAACTGAGGAATATCAAATGGCTGAGAAGCACCTGAAAAAATGTTCAACATCCTTAATCATCAGGGAAATGCAAATCAAAACAACCCTGAGATTCCACCTCACACCAATCAAAATGGCTAAGATCAAAAATTCAGGGGACAGCAGATGCTGGTGAGGATGTGGAGAAAGAGGAACACTCCTCCATTTCTGGTGGGATTGCAAGCTTATACAACCACTCTGGAAGTCAGTCTGGAGGTTCCTCAGAAAATTGAACATATTACTACCAGAACATCCAGCAATACCTCTCCTGGGCATATACCCAGAAGATGTTCCAACTTGTAATAAGGACACATACTCCACTATGTTCATTGCAGCCTTATTTATAATAGCCAGAAGCTGGAAAGAACCCAGATGTCCCTCAACAGAGGAATGGATACAGAAAATGTGGTACATTTACACACCATGGAGTACTGCTCAGCTATTAAAAACCATGAATTTATGAAATTCCTAGGCAAATGGATGGATCTGGAGGATATCATCCTCCAGATATTATCCTGAGTGAGCTAACCCAATCACAAAAGAACTCACATGATATGTACTCACTGATANGTGNATATTNGCCCAGAAACTTAGAATACCCAAAATACAATTTGCAAAACACATGAAACTCAAGAAGAAGGAAGACCAAAGTGTGGATACTTTGTTCATTTTTAGAATGGGGAACAAAATACCCATGGAAGGAGTTACAGAGACAAAGTTCAGAGCTGAGATAGAAGGAAGAATCATTCAGAGGCTACCCAACCTGGGCATCCATCCCATAAACAACCACCAAACCCAGACACTATTGCGGGTGCCAACAAGATTTTCCTGACAGGACCCTGATATAGCTATCTCTTGTGAGGCTATGCCAGTACCTGGCAAATATAGAAGTGGATGCTCACAGTCATCTACTGGATGGAACACAGGGCCACCAATGAAGGAGCTAGAGAAAGTACCCAAGGAGCTGAAGGGGTCTGCCTCCTATAGGAGGAACAACAATATGAACTAACCAGTACCCCCGAGCACATATCTCTAGGTGCATATGTAGCAGAGGATGGCCTAGTCACCCATCAATGGGAGGAGAGGCCCTTGGTTTTGTAATAATTATATACACCAGTACAGGGGAATGCCAGGGCCTGGAATCAGGAGTAGGTGGGCTGGGGAGCAGGGCAGGGGGAGGGTATAGGGAACTTTAGGAGAGGAAACTAGGAAAGGGGACAGCATTTGAAATGTAAATGAAGAAAATATCTAATTAAAATAAAGAAAAAAGATTCATTTTTTTTAAAAAAGGTAGTATAGTATCTGTATCAACCATCAGACATCAAAATAATGATAATGTCTGCCTTGATGTGACTTGATGTGGATGTTTCATGGTTTTAAAGCGCAGTAACAGCCTTAGCCAGAAGTTGACAAATGTAACTATTTAAAACCTTTACTTTGCTTTAGCCAGTTCTACTTGTTTATTTAGTATTTAAGTCCGTTAGTATTTGCTTATTCATGGAACAGAAACAGTAGTCACCTTGGTCAAGCAAATTTTTAAGCTGATTTAACAAAGGACAGTCATGTGTTTTCTCCAACTCTGCTCTTAAGGGCCCAGCCATCTTTGTTTTCCAGCTTGGTTGGCATGTGTAAGTTCTCTGGACATCTGCAAGACTCCAGTCTGATTTGGCTGTCTCCTTTTCCTTTTCTAAATTTTTTTTTCCTAACTAAAGTAGCTTATTGTTCTAACGGGATGCTAATGTACCTCTGTGTCTATTCATCCACGTGTCACATCTTGGATTGACTCTTTATTCCCAGTGTCTTCCCGGCAAAGACAATGAAGCACAGTGAGCATATTAATAAATGTTACATAATAACAACTATTAAATGTTCCTTTGAAATCTCAAGCAGCTTTTTATCTTTAGCTCCTACTTTGAGATAATTATACACTTCCCTGAAGCTATTAATAGCTCCAATCAGGAAGAACAGCTGAATAGAAATGTGTAGAGTCCTGCCAAATCTGGGGTGCCAGTGATTTCAAATCCACAGAGCTGTGGGAAGTGTTAAAAAATGGTATTTGACATATAGATGTCAAAAACCATCAATAGAAAGCTTTCCTGGGCACATTTTCAACATACCACAGCTTCCTAGCTGTAGTACACAGTTGCCCATATCACCAGCATCATTCATTTACAAATACACTTAGACCACACAGAAGAGGTGCAGCACAGCTTTCAGGCTGGCACACAGTCCCTGGCACACAGTTCCTCAGAGTGAGCATTCATAAATCATGTACTCCCTGTGTCTTTTGAAAAGCAGAGGTCCTCCACATTTAATCAAGACCACAAGACAAAGTCACAGACTAGCCTTAAAGGAATGTGGCAGATGGATTCCTCCATCCTGTGCACTAGAAATCACAAACACTGGTAGACCATTCTTCAGGTTTTCAGGTCCACAAAATAAAGTTACCAACCATCTCTCTTGGGTGTACTCATTCTTCATCTTACTTGACACATCAGAGAGAAAAATCAAAATCAAACCAATGACCGGGATTACTTCCTCCCATTAAGCAAGAGATTAGTGGAGTAAGTATGTCATTGGATTGCAAGACTTAAGACCTGGGCCCTGACTCAGCTCTTGTGGCTTACAGCCTATGATTTTGCCAAGACTCTGTTATCAGAAGGTTCCTTTTCTGTACTTTTGGGGACACTATTCTGTGTGAGCAGCCATGATAAAAGGCAGCAGCAGTGAACAAGCACAGGACACAGGACTTCTGCCCCCAGGAATGGTAGCTTCCAGGAAATGTGAACCCAGGGGGAAGAATGGAGAGAAATGGCTGAGAGGCCACTCGTTTGTTTCCATCATATACCTCTGAGATGTTATACTTCTGTATTTCGGTTTTCTGCCTCCATTTGGTTTTACGATTTTTTTGTTGTTGTTGTTGAAGCCAATTGTCTCTAGATTATATAGAACCATTTATTGCTTAGCAATAGCAATCTTCACACAGAGTAACCTAAAATAGTGTGGTTTCTTACAATCTAAGATAATCACAGCTTTTGAGACTATAGATGAAGTTGCACAAGAAAAGTCCGTCTTTCTCCCTGTCATGGAAAAAAAAATGTTTTCTATATGATTCATAGATGCTATGCTAATAAGAACAGCCCAAGAGATATCAAAGCAGAAAGAAATGCCTGCCAACAACCAACTTCTCAAAGAAGTTTTAATCAAGGGAACAAAGGTAATAGCAATAAATTCCAGAACAGGTGGAGGGTAATGTCAGCTCCAGGATCTCAGGACACCCAGGCTTAGATCATATTGCATGTCCAACTACTGAAAAGCTGCAACTCTCTACCTCACCGTACCAGCCTATTGGTTCTCTATAAAATACATCCCTTTTCTTATTGGTTAGGCTTGTGTGATAAAAATATTAAAATCATAAGTAACTAAACATTCCATTACTCTCCACTATACTAACAAAAATGAATCTATTAGGGCTACAGAAATAGGTCAGTTGGTAAGGTTGGTAAAGCCTTGCAAGAATAAGAACCTGAGTTTGATTCCCAGAACTCACATGGAGGAGGAGGAGGAGGAGGAAGAGGAGGAGGAGGAGGATGAGGAGGAAGAGGAGGAGGATGAGAAGGAGGAGAAAGGAAGAAGAGAAAGGAGAAGGACGAATGGGAGGAGGAAGAGGAGGAGGAGGAAGCGGAGGACCCAAGCTTAATGGCACATGTTTTTATCACCCTAGCAATGGGGGTGAGGAACAGGTAGATAGCTCTGAGTTAATCAAAATCCTTAAAAGACAGAGCTAAGTTTTCTCCAAAGAAGAAATTCCAGCCATGGACACCTCCCACTTGACTCTGCCTGCCTGTCCATTCGTCCATGTGGTTCTGCATTTCTAACCTTACAGCTGTGCTAACTTTTTCAATAAATGTCATAATCTCCTACCAGAGTTCTCTTTCTGGTTACATATGATTCCACACAGCCGCGGAACTTGTGTTCACTCTACAGCAAAGCCAACTGCTTACATTTTTAATGTCTTAAGGTAGAAGCTGCTGTGCTCTGGCCCTAATATAGATGGATCCATTCTTTTCACAGGTATACGTAGCTTCAAATGCAGCATGGTATTCTATTTTGCTAAATTGCTCTTACCTTTTGTTTCGGAAGAAAACAATGACTATATATATTCAGTGTAACTTTCTTTATAAGTTTAATGAAGAAATACATTCAGCTGCACATGAAAGACAGGAAACCAGGTCCTCACATCTAATGGGCATTAGCCTCTTGTATTCAGATAAATCCTCCCTGTATTTATCTAAAGGGATGTCTGGAACTGGAGTTGCAGCATGAATCCTATCGTCTACACAGCAGCAGCCTCTGCCTCCCAAATGCTAATAATTTTAAGTGACTCAGCAGTACATTTTCAAAATTCTCCTAGACAGAATTTCCTCACTGTTTCTTAACACCCATCATCTTCTATCAAATTTCATTTCAGCCAGAGCTACTCCAAGAACTTCT
This sequence comes from Mus pahari, assembly GCF_900095145.1. Taxonomy (NCBI): domain Eukaryota; kingdom Metazoa; phylum Chordata; class Mammalia; order Rodentia; family Muridae; genus Mus; species Mus pahari. Next base: position 32,279,877 of record NC_034611.1, on the reverse strand, counting down.
AAAACTAGAACACAGTTACATGCAAACAGATTCGACAGCTATTTAAAACCAAGGACGCAAAGTGAGCAGAACTTGAAATGAAACTCGGATTTCCATTATTTGTAACACAATTTTCTAGGATGAAATGAAGTCTTAAAAAAAAAAACAACAACTCCACGTTAGAAATAGTAAACATTTATTCATATTTTATTGGTAGCTCTTTTCTTGGTTGTAATAAGAATATTAAACAATAAACATACTTTCGATATTTAAATGTTACAACCCCAAATTAAAAGCTTTTCATTCATTTAAAGGCTCGGTGCCATTTTAAAATAAATTAATTTTAATTACAAATGACAAGTACCTATTGATAGCTAAGAAATGTACTAACGTTTATTTGCAAGAACAAACATGTGCTTTTATATTTTTATTATTATAAAAGTTGTATCTTCAATGAAGGTGAAGTTCAGTTCATCAAAAATTATGGTTATGGAAATAAATTTGAGTCTAGTCGTAATGAGAAGTCAAATAAAAATCATGACAGGGTAAAATAGCAAGCATGTGGAAATGTTTGTGCTCTCTACCGACGCATTCTCATGTAAACAAAGCAAAGATCAAAGAAATCAAATATCTTTGTCACCAACAAGAGTATGAAGATTGAAAGGTTATTTTCACATCTTACTTCACGTTCCAGCTGAGCACCTGGTCTGAGCAGAGAACTAGGAATTAGATGAACCTTTGCATTTCCCTCACTCTCTCCAGGAAATTACATATAATGAAGAGATGCCCTATAGAGACATCTGCAGGAAAAAAAAAAAAAAAAAAAAAACTATACTAATTAGCCTTGTGGAAGTCATGACTTACAATTAGTGAGTCATTTGTTGACCCCTACTGTGAAACCACATGGTTCATCAGCCTTCGCCAGTGCAAAGAAAGGAAAGCTGGTGCCGGCCAAATCTGTGCCAGCCCACGTGGCAACCGGACAGGCACATACCATGTGGACTGCCTTTCATGGCGTATCACTACTGGCTCCCAACACACAACTACTCTAAGATAAAACAGACGGTATTTAAAGGAGATTCTTATTTTCTACAGGAGTGTTTCTTGTAAGTGTGCTCTGGGGACCATCTGAACCGGAATCAGGCAAAATAACTCAACAAAAAGAAAATAAACATTCCTGCATCCAACCTTTGACCCAGAGGCCCAGGAATTTGTATTGTTAGCCTTCCTGAGGATATTCAAACAAGTATTAAATTTAAATATTACTACTGCAAACTATTTAAAATGTCTCTTTACTCTTTTTTTTTTGTTCTTTAACAACAAATATTTTCTTATTTCTTTCATGCATCATATTAACTAGGAGGAAAAATAAGTAATTTCTGCTTACATCAGTCAGCAGTGGTTTGGAGTGGTATTTTCCCCATCAAGAAAACACAGAATAATAGGCGACATGCAACTTTATACCTAAATTCCTTAACGGTGCACCACAGTATCTTTTTCCTAAAACTTTCAAAATGTATATATAATTAAAATATCTAAAGTGATCTGTAAACTGTAGTCTGACCAGATTATCCAGTGTAAAGAGAGTTGCTATTCAATGTCTCCTTCCCCATGGTTGCTCCTGCTAGCTCTGCTGTGTCCCCAGAGCACTCACCTAGGAACCAGAAGAGAGTACCTTCAACTGCACACAAGCAAGGATACAGAATGAGAAACCCAGTTCAACTACGGTCACAAAAGAGGTCTCAGAAGCTACCAATGCTATCAATATTCACAGCGCTGTCTTTCCCGACCGTTGAACCTTTAACATCTGTATCAACATCTGCCTAAAATCCCGTTTAGATTGGCAATGGAAAACATATGGCTAATATCTACTACTGTCCTATGTGATCTCAATGGACAAAGACATATTTACCCTTGATAAATATAAATTAGAAATTAAAGAGGTAGGTGGCTATCATACGCAGCGACCTCAACATAATGTGGCAAATAGTGTTCACTAGTGCCTAGAGGTATTTAGGCAGCCGGTGAATTACAACACCATTGCAATTGCCTCAAATCGCCTCAAGAGCAGAATTTTCCAGGTGCTTGGTGTTGTAAACAAATTGCCAACATCCCAATTTCTGATTACTATGCCAGAGATCTTCAGACACCCATTTTAAGAAAAGAGCTAACAAAGCAAATGTAAAGTAATACTGGAGACCAGACAATAGGTATGCTATTGGCTGGGCTCTTATAACTATACTTGCATATGGGGACGGGGGAATGGAGGGGCCAACAAAATGCCCTCAGGGTTGGGTAAAAGCTTAGCAATTCTTGCAATCTAACTTGGGTTCTTGTAACTGAAGAAACACAGGCTTGTTTTTCCCAATGGCTCAGAAAGCAGTAAAATTCCGAAAAGGTGCTATACATCTGAGTTAGCCCAGGACTCAGCCAGAAGGCCATGCGTCCAGCCCTTTTGGCTCCAGTCTGCAGTTCCACTCCGGCTGGCTGGTCTATCTGTACCACTGGTAAGAAAGAGAAGCTGACCAAGGTTCTGGATGCACCAGAACCGGCAGACTACTAAAGAAAACAGAATGAAAAACCCAAAGCCCGACCTATTAAAGTTCATCGAAGCTCAGACCAGGGTTTAGCTTGCCTTCTCTGTGGAAGACCTACCTGAGTTTATTCACCACTTCAGCTCTGCTAAGGCAAGCACTGAGACAAAAGGCTCAACTACTACTGATCAGCTAGATGGCTGGAAACTTCCAAAGCTGCCAGGGTAAGGCCTGCACGCAGGTAAGCTGAGCACACAGTAACTGTCAGTCACTTGCTTTATAGGTTCAAGTTTATAGTCATCATCAGATCTTTGAGTTCCGTTTGAAAGGCTGGATCTGCTGTTTCTTGTAGAGACTCCCCAAGTCTTTCCCAGACACAGAGCAACTTCAAGGAGTCCTTGAGCCGTCTCAGAAAGGAGAAGAAGACAGGAGAGAGAGAGAGAGAGAGAGAGAGAGAGAGAGAGAGAGAGAGAGAGAGAGAGAGGAGAAGTTCCCCTTGACTATGGCAGGTTTGCGATGAGCGAGAAGCCTAGCTGGTACAATGGAAGAGCTGTGTCTGCATCTCAGATGTCTGTCTGGAGCCCAGCTCGTCCCAAGTCCCTGGGCAGGACTGTTGTCCCTCTGAAACTTGGCTTTCTTCACCCTTAAAAAGGAAATAAAGGAAGCCTACCACACACACACACACACACACACACACACACACACACACACACACAAAGCCATGAGGACACACAATTGCACAACGCCTTGCATACTGCACCACTGCAGATTGGTGCTCCCTCCAATGTTTGAATCAGCAGGACGGCCACAGGCTGGAGCAGCCACCCTCTCCTGCTCCTCCCTGAAGTTCACCATAGTGAACTATGTCTCCTCAGTGTTTCCCAGAGGCTCTGAAAACTCACCATTGTGCTTAGAAACATCCCGACGTGTTCCTTTTGAATTTGTACATGCAGCTAAAACATTCTTAATAAAAGCCGTCTACCTAGACATCATCAATGCCTATCTCCCACGGCACAGTATGTCATGTATTAAAAACGATCCTAAGAAATACAACTGGACGAATCTGTACATTGTCTCTTAAAGTGCTCCAAAGTAAACTGGAATAATCTATAAAAAACGCCACTAACCTCCCTGGGTTTTGTTTTTAAGTAAAACTAAACATCTACCAACTGAGATGCAGAGGGATTTGACTCCAGTAAGAAAGCGATGAGCGTCCGTGGCTTGTGGGAGAGGAAAAGGAACTTATCAACTCAACTAAGCTTACCTCAGCAGCATAAAAACCACCTGCAATTCAAGTTAACTGCAGGTTCAATGAAGCGTAATCCCGATTCATGCTACAAAAAATAAAACCAGTCAACTGAACTAACAATCCACCCCCGACACACACTCTAACATTTTCTTAACCTAGAGGTAAACATATGTGACCACTTTCCTACAATATATCCTTGGTTTCAAAATATTTACCATTCCTTTTACACGCCCACCCCCACACGCATGCACGCGCGCACACACACACTCTAAAAACCAATAAAACTTTTAGAAGCCATACGGAGGGGGGGGGGGACTCAAGTCAATCAAGAACCATAAACGCTCGATATGTCTCAAGAGTTCGGGTATTCACAACACCGTCCGGTGCTCCCCACACACGTAGACGGCACTAGGGCGAATCCGTCGCCTCGTGTGACCAGGGAGTCGTGGCAAGAACTTGAAAGACTTGGGCATCATATCCAAGCAGGCATCGTGGAACTTCTTAATCCTCCAGTAGTAAATCAGTGGGTTCAATGCAGACTTGAGGTAGCAGAGCCAGAGTAGCCAGGTACTAATCTCAAAGAAGTTGTGCTGATAGTAGAAGTGCTTACTGAAGGTAGCCACAAGGCTGTAGGTGGTGAATGGGGCCCAGCAGACAATGAAAACGGCAAAGAGGATCAGAATGGTGGTGAAGGCACGTGTTTTAAAGCCCATGTCGATGCTCATTTGGAAGGGTCTCTGTAGACTCATGAGACCGAGTTTGCTGGCCTGGCTGAGGCATATCCCTTCAGGGTAGCTATGAATCCTCAAGGCATTGTGCCGAAGCGTATTGAGGATGCCCATAAATGAATATAATATCACCAGGAAAGGTATAAAGAAGGAAATGAGCGAAATCAAAATCACATAAGCCTGGTATCCAGAATTGGTTGTGTACCCAAACACGCACTGTGGGGCTCTGGAAGGTATCTGCAGATCAGGGTTTCCCACGGCCAAAGGAAAAGCTACAGAAAAAGCAGTTGCCCAGGACACTGCAATGAGGACCTTAGCCCTGTAGGGATTTAGCTTATCTTGCCTCTGAACTATAATCAGAAACCTATCGATACTAATAATGAGCAGGATAGCCACTCCCTCTATCACAAACAACCAGAAAAACATAGCAGACAACCGGCAGAAGAATTTCCCAAATATCCATCTGGTAGTAAGAATGGTTACCAGGGCAAAGGGCATGTTCAGTACTGCAAGCAGCATGTCTGCAAACGCCAGGCTGGCAAGAAGGATGTTAATTGCAGAACGCATGGCAGCTTTTTGGTAAACCATGAGGCAAACGACCAAGTTTCCAAGGAAAGATACAAAGAGAATAAATATCATTAGAGCCGAAAGGATAATCTGGACCGCTAAGTTTAGACTCTTAAAAACTGCTGGTGCTGGGGTCACAGCTGTGCTGTTCACTGCCAAGGAACTCAATCCAGTGCTAGTCATGGTTTCAAGGCTGTATCTAAGCAGTGGACCAGTGCTAGGATGCTGAAATGGTAGTGGGGTCGTAATATTCATATGGGAGTTTTCAAAGACTACAAATGTCGTGTTGGATGTCCCAGTGTGGGGTGCAGTCAACGCTGCCGGGGCAGTCAACACTCCCGAAACAACCATGGTTTTAGGAGAGTGGCAGGTTCAGGCAGAATCGTGGGTCCTCTTCAGGCATTTCCATACAGCGCTGTCAGGTCAGGTTCCACTGATGGGCTCCGATACACACTCTGGAAAATGGACACAGCTCCATCTTCCACAAGAATCCTTTTGCCTGAAAATAAGCCCAAACAAAGGACATGAGATCAGATTAGTAAATATCCTTCACTTTGTTGTATTGCTCATCCAAATACTAGCAAGGGCTGTGCATCCCTGTTTAGCTCCTGAGATAAGACAAGACTGTCTTCAGGACAGAGTGGCTGTAGATACATTTGACTTGATCTTTTATCATGGAGGATCATTCTTTTTCTTTCTAATCCTCTAAAACTCCGTTCTGTAACCTAGTCACCGCTAAAATATCACGGTTACACTGTTTTAATTAAACATGCTAGATCTTGAAATGCATTAATGAAGCAAGGATGGAAATCAAAATCTTAAGGGTTGATGCTTTTTAAAAGATTGCAGTAGCCCTCTCTAAGGCTCAGACCACTGAGGAAGAAAGAGCAGAAAGACTGTAAGGATTGGAGATTGGCGAGGGCCTGAAGAAAACTTGACCTTTTGGATTTGACAAGCCCATTGTATTTATGAACTCATTGCAGCCAGGGTTGGCTGCACAAGAGAAAGCCCAGTCCGTGTTCTGGTAGGGTGGAGGAGGGGGATCACAAGACCCCATTTCTGACTGAGGTGCCATAGATAACTGATAGCTTTCGCTGGAGGGGGAGGGGGTTTCTTTAAAGGTCTAGTTCCTGGTACGCTGATCATTTGAATACACGGCCCTACATCCAAAAGTAAATGGTCAGCGCAAATTGGACTCAATGGGTTATTGAATTAAATAAGAAGACACGAAGTTGGGGTGTGGGGAAGGGTGGTAGATCTTAGAGGACTGAGGAGTAGGAGTGAAGAGAATCAAAATAGATTGTATGAAAGTCTCCAAGAATTAATAAAAACATTTAAAAAAACAAACTTCAAAAGTTTTTTAGTAACATAGCTTTTCAACAGTCACTACTGATGCACATTTCACTAATTCTCTTAGAACAAATTTTAATAGTTCTTTTCGACAGGTTCTTATTCCTTCTTTATATTAGCATAAAGTTGGATATCAAAAATAACCTAACCTCAATTTCCAGCTTAATGTAGTGGTATACACTTTAGGTCTGAAAGCTCTTAAAAGAATGGAGATCTTTTCAATTAAGCTCTGAAATTTTCTTGGTTTTTTCTTCCTTCTTTTTTTCTATTCCTTCTGCCTCTTTCCTGTCCCCTCTTCCTCCTTTACCCATCTTTCCCCTCTATTTCTTCCTTTCCCTTCCTTAAGATCTTTTCTCATATCCACACCCCCCCTTCCAGAAGGCCATTCAGGAAAAGGAGTCACTTTTTCTAAGCTCTTCCTCTTGTTCTCTCTTTTCTTCTAAGCCTGTCCATTATTTTCATCATTTTTTCTGAGCTGCAAACATCTATTTCTTCCCCTATAGACTGAACTGATACTATTAACAATATGACAAGAAATGCTACTCAATTTATAAAGACAAGGGTGCTTACGAAGATGGGTAGAAAAGTACCTGAATATCCAGCAAATATTCAGAAACTTACAAAGATATTTGACTATCTTTTCTCAAAGAATTGCTTACCTTTTATTTAGTGTTACTCCCAAGCTCTCACCAATTTATGTAGGCTTCACTCTTAAATAAGGGGATGCCGTCCTTAATCTATGATCTTATCAACTCACATTCTAACATGGTTTCCTCTTTCTGTTGGCCTTATTGCCCGGGGGGGGGGTGGTGGTGTGTGTGTGTAATCTTTTTAGTTACAGAGCACTGGATTTCTGGATCAATTCCTTCAACAAATCCTTAAAAGATTAGAAATAGTAGCACATAGAAGATTATAACAAAACTACAATTAACACATTATTCCGCCTTACACTTAGTCACTGATTTTTTTTTAAGGGTAATTGTCAACATTTCATTCATCCATTTCATGGGTTGTCAAGGGAAGAGATGGGATTTCATTTGTGAGATCCAAGACGCAGCATCCACAGCCAGATCATGGTCTTTCTACCAACTTTGCATCTATAATCCACTGTCTTATGTAGGACAGCTTTTATGAATAAGAAAATCACGAGTCTATTTGCATAAAATACTGATTTTACTATTTCCTCTCATTTTGCAGTTTATTTCGTTATTCCTCCTAGATTTTAATCTGTCCTCACATATTCACTCTAAAGTGCTAGCACATCTTGACAAAACATTAAATTAGTGACGATCAGAGTCAATGATCACAAGGGGGCAATGGGAAAGGAACAAAGATTATTATAGCTTCTCATCATAATGTCAGTCTACTCAGAAAGACCTCACATATACAGTGTTAAGATAGTACATAAACCAGTGTTGCTACAAACTACCCCCAGAGAAAACTCTGTGTAGACAAACTGGTACTTTAATCCTAAAGTAACAGCTTAAATCATGTTTGGCCAGCTGTCTTTTTTAATAAAGTGTTTAAAATTGTGGCAAACTAGCTCAGGGAGTAAAGGTATTTGCCACCAAAGCTGACAAGTGAATGTGAATGTGATCTTTGGGACCCATGTAGTAGAAGGAGAAAATTGATTCCTATAAGTGGTACACTGACCTCCCATAGGTCATATGGAATATACATTCTCCTGCGCATAAGCACACACACACACACACACACACACACTTGTGTGTGTGTGTGTGTGTGTGTGTAATATATACATACAAGTAAATTAATAATCAAATGTAAAATCAATTTTAAACTGTAGTTCAAAAAACATCTTATTGATCATGCAGTAGTTAAGTTTGAAATACCTAATGTCCTTGCGGCTAGAGGTATAGAGATGTAGAAATCTTGCCTAGCATTCGAGAGACCCTGGATCAGGATTCAACTCCCTAAAGGGTAAAATTAAAATCTGCTGATTAAAAATAATTAAATTAGATCTAACTTTTTTGGTCATGAGGAACAACAATTAAAAATGGAAAGAAACAAAAGGAAAATATTAACCTAAAGTGTGTTTTTTAATTTTTTATAGTTCCATAGGCAACCAAAGTGTCTTTCTTTCTTTCTTTTTTTTTT
>NC_034611.1:32269085-32271350 GCF_900095145.1 Mus pahari | reverse complement strand
TTTTTTTTTTTTTTTTTTTTTTTTTTTTTTTTTTTTTTTTGGCCAAGCCTCTCATTACTACAAACACAAACTTCTAACTCAATTTATTCACTTATTACTCAGCCTTCAGATATTTACTGAAGGCATGCTATGTTCCAGTTACTAAAAGGAAAACTATTAACAAATGCTCCTGGATTTTGGGTTAAAGAGAGCTGAGTGACTGAGGATACCGTATCTTGAAATTCACTTTGAATAGATTTAATATCAATATGAAAAGAACAGAATTTATAAATTTAAAGTCCATTAGTAAAGAATTTTTTGTTGTTTTCAGGCAAACACACAAATTAGATGGTGTTACAGTAACTTGCCAGACAAAACAAAAGAGACAGCAGTCCATCTCCAAACTTCCAGATAATTTTGAGTTGAAGACAGTAAAATGCATACAGACCTCCAGAGAGAGTCTGATTAGCAAGGACCACAGAAAGCTCCGGTGAGACTGCAAACAAGTGGTTGAAAACTAAGACACTGGAAGCTCCCATCAGGCTGATGTTTCCTCCCAGTGTGCAATCAGAAGCAAGCACACAGCTCTACTCAAGTAGCTCCAAGCTGGTAAAGGGCAGCACCCAAGCTGCCGATGGGATCAAACAAATGCCAACCCTGCCTAGGAATGGGAGCTCTTTTCCCCTTCTCCCCTAACTGCTGGAATCTAGACCAGGCTACCCACACAGGCAGGCGGCCCCATCCCAGAGCAGCCAACTGTCACAGTCCCCTGTTCAGCCCACAAAGTGAGAACTCACATCCACAAGGCAGCGTCAACCCATTCCAGGGAGAGATCCCCTGAACATGATCTTAAAAGTTCCACCACTTCCCAACAGTGCTATACTGGGGATCAACCCATAGTGTGAATTTTGGTAGGAGCCATTCACGGTGAGAATCTGTCTCCCTAAAAAGTAAGCCAAAGAAGTAAATGAAAGAATGCAATGATATTAAATGAATAATCTATAACTTACGTTAAATGGAAGCATAAGGTCCATATACACTAGAAACATGGAGCTAAGACAAAATCTGACTAGTAACAAAAAGTAAATAGTAGAATAAAAATCCGGGCATTATAAACATACAGAAATGGGAAACTAGGAACGGGACTAAGGTTGAAGAAAGTGGGCTACTGCTTTGACACAAGTACCTGCTCCTGTGTTCACAATTCTGTATGTTCCCCTTGGACTCCAAAAATCCTCTGGGGCTGAGATCCTTGCCTGAATCTTTCCTTTAGAACACACAGTGTCCCCTGCACTCACTTCTCAATTGTGACTGTCACACCCATTGTAGGGGGCACCCAGAGGGTCTTCATAATCCAGTCTAGGACTTAAGGGTTAAGCAGCTGAAAAGTCACAGGAGCCAAAAATCAAGTGATATCATCTCTTGACTGGCCACCAGGTCCAAGGAAGGAAAATACACACACACATACACACATACATACATACATACATACATACATACACACACATACATACATACATACATACATACACACATACATACATACACACATACATACATCTGGAAGGAAAAAAAAAATCACACAATAAACACATAAACACTCTAGCCAGACAGGAAGCATTACCTTGAACATGTGCCTTTCCCCCGCAGTCTCACTTCCCTGTCTTCTCACTCCTGTTTCTCTAGGACTTCAAGCCCTAATATAGCTCTCTGCTTAGTAGGTTTTGCCTAGAGAAGTAAGGTTCTGGGAAACTGGGAAAATGGACCCACTTGTCAACTGCACTGCTCACATTCACTTAGCTGACCTGTGACCTAAGAGTGAACGATCATTCATTTGAACAGTTCTTTTTACCCTTCCAACAGTACCCAAGACCAGTAACTACCCTATCATTTCCCTCTCAGGGGTGTCACCAGCCTTTCCCTCTTTACCACTGTGGCCTGACATCCTCACCCTTGCCCTCTTCTTTTAAATCCACCAAATTACAACTGCAGGAAATTTTATTTTATTTTAGGAGACAGGCTCTCACTATATAGCTCTGGCTGTGACAGAACCCACCATGTAGAGACCAAGCTGCCCTTGAGTCATAATAGAGCCCCCTACCTCTGCCTCTTGAGTGCTGAGATTAAAGCTCTGCACCACCATACTCAGCTGCTTAAAGAACTTTTAAGTAATTTCTTTTTTTAAGAGTATAATTACACAATTTCCCCTTCTATTTCCTCCCTTTAAACCTTCTCATATGGCCTCCTTGCTCTCTCTCTATTCATGAGACACACACACACACACGC
>NC_034611.1:32265123-32269075 GCF_900095145.1 Mus pahari | reverse complement strand
TATATATATATATATATATATATATATATATATATATCTTTTACAATCTTGTTACTTGTATATATGTTTTCAGGGATGAACTTTTAAATTACAATCTTAATCTTTTAAACACTTTATAAATCCCAACCAAGTATAGCAATGTTAGTAAATATCACTTCAATCATAATCTTAAGCAATCCAAAAAACTCACAGTTTCAAGTGTTTGAAGGACTGGAGAACCCAGAAGGAGGGTCATCTACAAATCACTTGTCACAGTACATGAGGGACAAGCACTCAGCTGGGTCTTTCCTCCCCCTTTCTTCTCTCCCAGATTACAGTAAGTTCTGTTGCTTCTTAATATCACCCTTTTTCCAATGTCTGGTCCTTAATCATGTGATTAAGGTCACATGACTGAGAAGCACTCCAGCTCCACGAAGCATCTTGTCTGATGACAAGCCAATTGACTTTCTGGTCTCTTTTTCCAAAGAACTCCATTTTTCCTTAGGTAAGTCCTATTATTCTGCTTCCTTTAGAACATCACTCTCTCCAGACATATTTCTCAAGGGTGCATCTTGGAGCTCCACACTTTCTGCTCCAAGACCCCTGCAGATACAACTGCAGGTGAGCGTTGTGCTTCAGTGACAGAGCCTCCCCAGAGACAAGGCACCAGGTAGGAATTTTCCTTAAGACTTCAGCTAAGACCATGAAATGACTGGGTTTGTTTTGCTTTGTTTTTGTGGATTTTTTTTTTTTAAAAAACTCAGCAATTTGGATTTCCTTAAATATATTCTGTAAATATAACTGGCCATAACTAAAATACTATTTCAGTATGAAGTTATTTAAATATCAGAAATCGTTCACACATTTTCAAGATTTAGACGTAACCATAAACTTTGCAAGAATTACTTCTAAATAGAAAGAATTTTTTTTTCCTAATCAACTATTTCTGCTTCCCACTTAACTATATATATTGTAACTAAAGAACCAATGCTTAGGTACCTTATTAACTTAATAAGACTAATTTAGTAGCTTGAAGTCACAGACCTGAAATACATAGTGGAATGCTTAAGCAGTAACACCACATGTATACTACAACTATTTCAGTTGAGAGAGAGAGAGAGAGAGAGAGAGAGAGAGAAATAATTACCCAGAAGTGAATGTTAATAGTGGGTAGAATACGGGCTTTTCTGTTTTCTCTTTCATGAATTATGCTTTGATTACTCTTAAAAGAGAAATTATTGTGTTCAATCTCCATAAATATGTTCAATGCATTTAAAAGAAAGCATTAAACTGAGGTCTCAAAATTACAATTTAGTAAAGCCTGAGTCTAGGGTTCAGGTGGAAAAGTGCCTCCTAAGCATGAAGACCTGAGTTCATGGCCCCAGCACTTACCCATACAAAAAGTGGAGCTTGGTGGCACACACCTGTAAGTTCACAGTTAGGAAGATGAAGACAAGACCCAGGCTTGCTGGCCAGTCAGTCTAGCTAAATTAGTGAGATCCAGGTTCAAAAAGGAGATCATTCTCAAATCTATAGTGGAGGACAATAGAAAGACACCTGATATCAACTTATAGCCTCTACATGCATTCACTTGTATGTGCACTTGGACACATAACCAAACAAACACATGCACACATGCACATGTATACACACACATACATATATGTTCACTGAAAGAAGAAGAAGAAGAAGAAGAAGAAGAAGAAGAAGAAGAAGATGAAGAAGAAGAAGAAGAAGAAGAAGAAGAAGAAGAAGAAGAAGAAGAAGAAGAAGAAGAAGAAGAAGAAGAAGAAGAAGAAGAAGAAGAAGAAGAAGANAAGAAGAAGAAGAAGAAGAAGAAGAAGAAGAAGAAGAAGAAGAAGAAGAAGAAGAAGAAGAAGAAGAAGAAGAAGAAGAAGAAGAAGAAAAGCCCTAAGTCTAAAACTGAGAGTGGAAACTCAGGCTTAAAATCTTGGCATACCCCTTTGGAAGAACAACATAGACTGGCCTGACCACTCAGTTCTCCCAGAGACTAGACCACCAAATAAGTAGTGTGCCTGGATATCCTGGTATCCATGGCTCTAGATACATATGTATCAGAGGATGGCCTTGCCTGACAGCAATGGGAGGGGAGGCCCTTAGTCCTGGGGAGGTTTGATGCCTCAGCGTAGGAGGATGCTGGATTAGTGGGTGGGATGGGACAGGGTGGATGGGTGGGGGAGCACCTTCATAGAGGCAAGGGGGAAGGGGAGGGCGGATATGGGATGGGGCGGGGGTTAGAGGGGTAACCAGAAAGTAGGATATCATTTGAAATGTAAGCAAATGCAATGATTAATTTAAAAAAAAATCCTGAGGCAGGAGTACTTACTTATGAGGTCAACCTGGGATACTAATAAGTGCCATGGCAACCCAGACTACGCGGGAAGACTATTGCAATACAAACATGCAAAAGCCCTAAGTCTATGAGAACCCCTCACACAGCTGAGTGATCCAGCTGTTAGAGGTTAGTACAGGAACAGAATCACCTCTCTAACAAGCAAACCCTGATGAGGGTGGTTCTCTTCCCATTATGCTGCAAGGCCATTAAAGAGAGATCAGATGTGAGGTGGGGAAGAGTGACCTGACTCCATGACACTTCTGCTGAACGTCTTCAGAGTACCCGAGACTACCGAGACAGGTTCTTTTTTTTTTTTAATTACTATTTTATTAGACATTTTCTTCATTTACATTTCAAATGCCATCCCGAATGTCCCCTGTACCCTCCCCCCACCCTGCTCCCCTACCCACCCACTCCCACTTCTTGGCCCTGGCGTTCCCCTGTATGGGGCATATAAAGTTTGCAAGACCAAGGGGCCTCCCTTCCCAATGATGATGGCTGACTAGGCCATCACACTGCAGGTCCTCAGGATCATCAGAGACAGGTTCTAAGTGTTCTGCTTTGCTCAGTGGTGGAGGTGAGCACCACAGGAAGCCACAGCCAAGCATGGACCCCAGGAGGTCCCTAATCCTGGTGCTTTAGCAGGGAGGCTGTTGGGAGGGCTGGGGTTTGGTGAGGGAAGTGTACCAGAAACAAGCTTCCAATGGCTCCTCTGGCTCTCAGTGACTTCAGCACACTCCCCAGCTTCTATATCCTACAGTAGAGGTTGCTGATGCTCCTGGAAGGACCTCATGGCTATCAATAGCTGTCTCCTCTCCTTAAATGCTTTTCGGTCTCTTATCATTGTACCCACCTCTTTTTTTTTTTTTTTAAATGTACAAATCTTTGTTTATTAAAATAAATATGCTACTTATTGCTTAAGATAATTTTTTATTTTTCTATTTTTTTATTAATTATTTTATTTATGTACATCCCAAATGTTGCCCCCCTCCTGCTCACCCCTCACAGAGTTCTTCCCCCTTCACCTCTGAGAGGGTGACCCCCAGTTCCCCCCTGGGGCATCAGAGGGCAAAATTTTTAAGAGATGATTACTTTTACTCCAGGATAGGAATTATTCCTATTGAATAATTGTTCTTCCTTGAGATACTAAACTCTTAATTTCAAAGGATAACTTATACCTGAGCTTCTTTTTTTTTTATTATTATTTTTTTATTATTATTATTTTCTTTATTTACATTTCAAATGCTATCCCAAAAGTTTCCTATACCCTCCCCCCACCTCTGCTGCCCTACCCACCCACTCCCACTACTTGGCCCAGGCCTTGCCTTGTGCTGGGTCATATGAAGTTTGCAAGACCGAGGGGCCTCTCTACCCAATGATGGCTGATTAGGCCATCTTCTGCTTCATATGCAGCTAGAGACACAAACTCAGGGGGTACTGGTTAGTACATATTGTTGTTCCACCTACAGGGTTGCAGCCCCCTTCAGCTCCTTGGGTACTTTCTCTAGCTCCTCCATTGGCGACCCTGTGTTCCATCCAATAGCTGGCTGTGAGCATCCACTTCTGTGTTTGCCAGGCACTGGCATAGCTTCACAAGAGGCCGCAATATCAGGGTCC
>NC_034611.1:32263149-32264459 GCF_900095145.1 Mus pahari | reverse complement strand
CTGTCACCTGAATTTTTAATCTTAGCCATTCTGACTGGATACCTGAGCTTCTTAATATAGTGTATATATATGTATATATGTATATATATATAATATATCAAGAACACACATATATATGTATATGTGTATGTGTATGTATATGTATATATTAAACAATCAGGAAGTTCAGATATGTTATCCTTTGGAATAGTGTTTAGTATTTCAAGAAGAAACAATTGTATATATTATATATGTATATCTATATGTGTGTATGTAAATATGCACATACAAGCATTTTAATGATCTTAGGCATATTTTGGCTACTACTGCCTCCTTAAAAGCAAACAAATAGGTTTTTCAAAATCCTTATCTTAGCCAGGCCTACATGAGAATACACAGTTTTTTAATTGTCAATTTTAAAAGATACTTTGAGACATACAGACATCTTAGAGTTTACAAATCTTAATATACTAAACTGTAATGATAGATATTTTTAATTTTATTTTGTGATTACAATACAGTTACAACATTTCCTCCCTCCAAATTTCCCCATTTACCCCTCCATGTTCTCCTTCTAATTCATGACCTATTTTTCACTATTATTGTGTATATAAGAATATGTATTGCAGAAAGTTCTTTAATGTGAAGCCAGAAGGCAACTTTGTTTCTTCTCCATATTACTTCTCCCTTACAAAAAATACACATAAGAAAGAACAAGCCTGCAGAAACTTGCTATTAAAAGGCATTTCAATGGACAGACAGCAACCACCTGCACGGAAGCTCGCCAGAAACAAATCCATAGCTACCAAATTGGAATTGCCTTTTTCAGGACACAAAACAGAACAGATCCAAGGGATTTTGGCTAAATTGTTTCAGTCACCAAGCCCTTATAGCACCACTTATGAAACTAAAACTGTTCTGACCTCAGGAATGGCGACGGACTACCCACCCCATGTTCACTTTGCTAGTAGAGCAGGGAGGACACCCTTGTTAGTGTCTTGGGGTGGAAACAGCATCCATAAAAATGGGCAGACTGCCCACATCTATACTTCAAAAATGAGTTTAATCTTTAAAAACACTACTGCAAAACCCAGAGAAATTTACACAAATCATAGTTGGAAGGAGAGGACCCCCACCCCTTTTTAGTGTCTTTCACATTAGGTTTTAGGGAACACAAACACTAAAGAAATGCACACAAAACACAAATAACTCTAGCCCATGCTTTCATACGAATTGATTCTTGTGTGGACACAGTAAATTAACTTTAAACCAATTGCTAAATCCTTTACCTCCAACTTAAACAGATCTTCTCCAGGGTTTTTTTTTTTTTT
>NC_034611.1:32248475-32262614 GCF_900095145.1 Mus pahari | reverse complement strand
CTCACAAGAGGCCGCTATATTAGGGTCCCTTCAGCAGAATCTTGCTGGCATGTGCCATAGTGTCTGGGTTTGGTGGCTGATGATGGGATGGATCTCCAGGTTTTTAAATAGTATCTGGGTGTCGGAATCTCAACTACACACCGAGTGAAGAAATGAGCACTCTTTTTCCAGTGGAAATTTTTGTTTTCAGATAAGCTCACATGCAGTTAAAAGAAACAAGGCAGAGATCCCACTTGCCCTGCTTCCCCAGGGCCTTCCCCTGACTGACACTAGGCAGTTTCACAACCAGCGATACAGTCCCGATACACAACGGCTTTCTCACCAACACTGCCTTCCAAGCACACATCCCCATCAGTCCTATGTTTCTACTACACCTGGATGGAGACAAACATTACTCTACCCTTAGTCTATATTGTCATTCTAAGAGTGTGATACGATTGAGGGACTTGAAGTTAGACAGATCCTGACAGACAGGAAGGAAAGCCATAGACAGAGAGTAATAATGGCAAACTTCTGGCTTCTTCTCACCTTCCTGACTTGAATCAAAAATCAGCTTAAAAGACTGTCCTAGTAGACTTTTCTCCTGCCAACTGGAAAGAGAGCAAGGCACTAAGAGGCAACTGGGAGCTAGATCATGTTACTTCTCTCTAGAAGCATTAAGGATCTGTTCTTCACAGAGGTTAATCTGATTCAAAAGCTGTCTCAACCCATTTTGCTAGTTTCTCACAAATCCTTAACCCAAAGAGCCATCATGGAGAGTCTCTCTCCAGCATGATAAAAGCTTCTATATTATATATATATATAATATATATAATATATTATATATATAATATATTATATATATAAAATGTTTCCATTATATATGTGACTTTTCTAGTTTCCTGTCTGTTGCTGGGATAAAACACAGGCCAAAACCAGGTTTGGAAAAGAAAGGGTTTATTTGGCTTCCAGGACACGAGGGAAGCCAAGGCAGGAACTAAGACTCCAAAGAGGAAAGCTGCTTCCTGGCTTGCTCTCCAGACGTGCATCCAGCTCTTACATCTCCCAGGACCACCTGCCCATGGGATAACAACAGCCATAGTGCACCAGACTCTCCCATAACAATCAACAGTCAAGAAAAAATGCTGCACAGCCCTGCTTACCAGGCAGTCGGATGGAGGCAGCTCCTCAGTGGAGGGTCCTTCCTCCATGATGACTCTAGTTTGTATCATTGACAAAAAAAAAAAAAAAAAGACCCTGCACAGTGACCTCTTGATTCTTTATCTTTTTGTTTGTTTGTTTTTTGTTTGTTTGTCTTGTTTTTCGAGACAGAGTTTCTCTGTATAGTCCTGGCTGTCCTGGAATCCACTTTGTAGACCAGACTGGCCTTGAACTCAGAAATCTGCCTGCCTCTGCCTCCCGAGTGCTGGGATTAAAGGCATGTGCCACCACGCCTGGCTATTCTTTATCTTTTTATGTCTTTAATAGTTTCAAGTATTTCAATATCAGGCTGAATATTGACTGAAGAAAAACTTGGCACTTTTTCTGATTTTCTTTTCCATTCTATGTTCTGAGGATGTCTCCTTTTTTTTTCTTTCTTACCCCCCTCCTCCAGGAACTGTTAACCAAATATTCAAATATGCAAGCCTATAGGGAGCCAGTCCCATTCAAGTCACCACAATATCCACCCATCGAAATATCAGCTTACTCGACGTTGGCACTTTATCTCATCACCAGTGGCTTTTCCAGAACTAGTGCCTCCACCACAGAGTTCCAAGAGCTTCTCCATTTCAAATACGGATTTGTTTAGCATTTTTAGTATTCTAAGACATTTTGAAGATGATAAAAGAAATGGCCGGCCCTTTTCCTGTCTTTCCCAATGCTGTCTGGAATCATCTTATCATCTACTCCTATCACATCCCCCGGGGTATCCCCTGGACCCTGGCTCATCAAGTCTCTGCAGGGCTAGGTGAATCCTCTCCCACTGAGGCCAGACAAGGTAGCTTGGTTGGGGGAAAACAATCCACAGACAGGCAACAGATTCAGGGACAGTCCCTACTTCAGTTATTTATTTTTCCCATTTTTCATGGCACCTTTTTTTTCTTCTATTATAGCTTGTGTCTATTTCTGAACAGTAAATACAGATTTTTTTTTTTTCTTTCCTTGAAGGCTGTGGCTTTCCTCTGGCAACTGACACACAGCTGTGGCTCTCTGTGGAATTCTAGTGAACAGCTGGCGGGAACAGTGTGTGCAGACACACTGGAAGTGCCAGAAGATAGGCTTCACTTTGGGGTGAGCAGAAGTTCTTGGGGAGCACAGGCACATCTTTGTCTACCCTAATATCCCACACACACTTTTTTTTTTTTTATGTCTTCTTGGGAAAGAAGAGCCTTAAATTTTTAACTTGGGAATAACAGGCTGGGCTTCCCAATTCTATCCGTAACATCACAGGGAGAAGGGACAGCACTTATGGGGCAAGCAGCTCAGCGATCTCCATCCCACATGCTCACTACTGCACTTACTAATGAGAATCTTCCTCTAGACTTAAAATGCTTCCTGGAACCACTTAGAAGTCCGGTGGGGCATGGGGAGCGGAGGGGCGTTGTGGTAAACATTCTTTAAAAGATTATCAGTTTTAGAAGTATTCTCAAAAATTAATGCTAAGAAATTGTTGGCAATTCTGCCAGGATCCGCCCAGCAGCTACCTAGCAACGACTTGCATAGCCACCTGACAGGTGTGAGTCAACCTGGCCTACAAGGTCTGCTTGGCTTTCTCTCTCTCTCTCTCTCTCTTTCTCTCTCTCTCTCTCTCTCTCTCTCTCTCTCTCTCTCTCTCTCTCTCTCTCTCTCTCTCTCTCTCTCTCTCTCTCTCTCTCCCAGGTGTTCCCGACGAGCCTCTTCCTCTCTCCTCTTTCTTTCCGTCCTTCTCTGTCCCCCTTTCTCTGCCTCGACCCCTTTTCCAGGTCCCCTTCCCACCCCCCACCCCCAACAATCTTCCTTTTGTATTAGCCCTGTTGCATGAACTTGAGAGTTAAACTCCAAAGAGCCAATGTAAAACATAAAAGCTGGCAGAATGTGTCTATGTAGCTTCAGTGTTGAGGGATAGAGACAGCAGATGATAGGGGCTCCCTGGCCAGCTGGCTTAGCCCAAATGGCAAGCTTCAGCTTCAGTGAAGCCGGCGTCAACGTTTTAAAGTAGAAAGCAATAAAGCGAGCTTCCACAAGACAGTAGAAGTCCTCCCCTAGCCTCTTCATGCACACACATGTGAAAGAACACCGGCACACACAGGCATATGCAATACTCAGATCTGTACACACTACAGAAACAAAGTCTGAGGTGGACAGAAAATGCTCTGCCATTAGAAGCCTTTTCATTTCTCATCTTATAAATAAACTTGATCTGGAGTCTGTCCTGTGAGCTTGCTTTACCTTTGAGATAAAGGGATGAGTGAGTGATAGCTGCGCTTTACTTAACTGAAGAGTGAGCCATAAAGATGACATACACACATTTGCTTCATCTACTAGGTAGTACATTTAAATAGAAACAAGGTCTCGCCTGAACACGGGCACTACTTGGAATGTAGGGTATAAAAGAAATTATCTTTAAATGTTTACGGATTTGTATTTTGTGTGCATTGGTGTTTTGCCTGCATGCATGCCTGTGTGAGGCATGTGTGAGGGTGTCAAATCTCTTTTGGAGCTGGATGGCAGACAGTTGTAAGCTGCCATGCAGTTGCTGGGAATTAAACCCAGGTCCTCTGAAAGAGCAGTCAGTGTTCTTACCTTCAAAGCCAAATTTCCAGCCCCAAGATTATTTTCTTTAAATGAACCAAAAAAGGATAGTCCTAGTATCCCTCACACTAATTCAAAGCCAAAACAATTTTATGCACAATTGAATGGTACTAAGAAATAAGCCATAGTAGACTTGTTTACCTCCAATTTCATATGTAAATCACATCTACTTATGCACATATATTTCAGTGACTTTTCACACAGTAGGTGGTTTTGAGATTCGGTATAGTACATCAAATTATTTTCCACCAGAGAAATTGTTGTTGTTGCTCACTTGCCTGACAAAGTATTCAACAGAACCCATTTTTTAAAAACCATTTGTTCACAATTTCCCTAACCATAAGCTAAAGCAAAAGTCCTCATCCTTCTGGGAGTTCTCCCCAGAACGGCAGTCCTAGGGACAGAAGTCTGACCCTGGTCGAGCCATCCTTGCCCCGGGGAACACCCACTCACCCTCTGCTTTTCTCTCAGGCCACTGAGTCCCATGCAGCAACTCTGCCTCCCACCTCCTCTCTTCTCCCCTGACCTATGCAGAGCAATAACTACTTCGTGCCTCATTTCAAGGCTTAGTATTCTTTACCAACTAAGCGTTCAGTGCTTCGATCTTAGCCAGATGCTCAGCTGAATTCATTATAAATACAACTGTAGAGGAAGGCCTCAGTCACTAACCTCATTTAGACATGAGGAGCTGAGGTACAAAAAAAGTAGGGACTTGCCAAGTGCCTCAGAGCTAGTAAGAAGCAGCTCTAGGACAAGACCTTAGGAACTCAGCTCGTGGCAGTAAACTATTATGATACAAGATTGAATAAGAGCCAAAACTTATTACAAAATACATTGTACAAAATAAGAAATGCAAATGTGCCCACCATTTCCCAAATAAGCACATATAGTCAGTGGTGGTTTCAATGATCGGCTCATATATTACAATGTCTGGTACCCAGTTGATGCACTGTTTGGGAAAGAATGGGAGATGTGGCCTTGCAGAAGAAGGTGTGTCACTAGGGTGTGGGGATGGAGGTTTCAAAAGCACACATTTCCATCTCTCTCTCTCTCTCTCTCTCTCTCTCTCTCTCTCTCTCTCTCTCTCTCCCTCTCTCTCTCTCATTTGCAGATAAGGCTTTGAGGACTGAGCCAACACTAGAGCACCGTGCGGGCCAGCCAGCTGCCATGCTCAGCACCGCAATGGTATGGACTCACCTCTGAAACTGTGATAGTTAGTCTTGGCTGTCTGTTTGACTACATCTGGGAACTAAAACCCAAACAGCTGGGTACACCTGTGAGGATTTTTTTTTTCTTAATTAAATCATTTGAAGTGGAAAGACCCACTTTTAATCTGGATCCTTTAAAGTGGGAGAGCCACCTTTTATCTGGCCCATATCTTCTGTTGGCAGCCTATAGGAAGGACATGGGGGGAAAACTCTCTCTCTCTCTCTCTCTCTCTCTCTCTCTCTCTCTCTCTCTCTCTCTCTCTCTCAAGTTTATTCTTCCACTGGCATTGGAATATCTTCTTTGGAATTTTGTCATATACTGAAGACCAGCTAAGACATTCAGCGTCATGGACTGAACAACTACTGGATTCTTTGACCTACTGTTGGTAGACAGTTATTATCAGACTAGCTGGACTACAGCCTGTAAGTAAGCCCTGCATATATGTAGGATTATACACACACACACACACACACACACACACACACACATATATATATATATATGAAATTGTGAACGTGAAACCTAGATTGTACTGGTTACCCCAAGATGTCTGAGATGCCAAAATTGTTAGGTGTGTGCCGAGGAGAGTTGCTCACAGAGAGTAGGATTAGCCCAAGAGAAAGGACTGTCTGCAGTGTGCAAAGCTGAAAGGATGGTGCTATCTAAGCTCTTCGACACTAGATATAGAGCTACAAAATTTAGAGTTGGCTTTGCTGGGTTTTGGTCTTGGCTTTGTTCCAATATTTCCCCACTATGCCCCATTCCTCCCTTTTAGAATGGAAACATATTTTCTGTTGTTCTTGTGTTAGAAGTATGTAATCTGAGCTTTGCTTTTACATGAGGTTACAATTAAGAGGTTGCTTTGAGTCTCAGAAGAGACTTTGAACTTTTTAAACAACTTGAGACTTTGAAAGACTTTGGAAACTTCTGAAGTTTGATTAAGTAAATTTTATATTATGACATGACCACGATTCTAAGGTGGACAGGGAGTAGAATGTGGTAGTTTCGATGAGAATGGCTCCCATAGCCTTATCTATTAGGATGCTTGGAACTGTTTGGGAAGGATAAGGAGGTCTGGCCTTGTTGGAGGAGGTTATGTCACTGGATAAAGGATTTGAGGTTTCTCTGTCTTTACTTGCAGATAAAGATCCGAGTTCTCAACTGCTGCTCTAGTGTCATGCCTGCATGCCTGATGCCATTCCTCATCCCACAGTGTTTATGGGAAGACTCTGCTAACTAAAGCTGAAGTCCACCATGACTGGATAGCCTTTGGGCTCAGTGTAATATGGGAGACTCCATTAGCAAAGCTTCTCCTTATCTGATCTTGTCTGGGGATATATCTTGCAGCCTCAATTAGATTACAGGGTCAACTTCCTCTCTCCTAATAAGAACCTGTTCAGCCAGCCTTAAGATTGCTGAAATGCTTCTGTTGAGATTTGGTCTTTTTCTATGTATTGTAATGCTAAATTATGGCCTCCAAGGCCTGGTTACTCCCAGGAATGAGAGCATCTACATGGACAATGTGACTTTGCTCCTTAATTTAAAACTATTGGTTAAATAATGATAGTCCATAGCTGCGCTGAACTAAGATAGGTGGAGTTTGGGGTTCCCAGGTTTGGGGGTAGGAGAAAAACCATGAAGAGAGAAGGTGGAAAGAAGAGAAAGCCACCATGGGGTAGATGAGTCATAAAAATATGGTCATGAGCGCTAGCCAATTAAAGTTAGGAACTACCTGTATTAGGAAACAAATATATTTCATTTGGGTAGTTCATTTAGTTCATATAGTTTCATTTTTTTCCTATAAAGTTAGGAAACACATATATTTCATTTGGGTAGTTCATTTAGTTCATATAGTTTCGTTTGGGTAGCAAATTATAAAATGGGGTTATCAATGGGGAAAATAGATTCTAATAGCATATGTAAATACCTGCCCAGATCTAGTGATGATCAAAGCTTAATGTAAATATAAAAGTTGTATATTTTTTTTTAATCTGGGAACTGAATGATCAAAGTCAGGATAAAAGCCCCTGACTGAGATTAAATATTTCCACAACAGTTTCTCCATGCTAATGAGACATTTCAGTACCCTAAGACTTCATCCAATGACCTTTGCCTATCCTGGATGTTTCTACCCTCAGACCCCAATAAACCCTTTTTCTATAAGTTACCTTGGTTAGGGTGATTTGGCTAGGTAATAGATACATAAATAGGACTACTACTACTACTGCTCCGGGCAAAGTGTTCCAAAGGCAGCAGCTTCGTTCCCATTTTGAAGATAAGTAGACAGAGGCTCAGCAAGAGGGCAAAACCACAGTACTGGTGGGAGAGTTGAAAAAGGACCCAGGGTTGCCTGGCTCCACATTCCATCCCCTTTCAAAACTTGCTGCCTCTCTCATCATCTCAGGAGCAAGTGACTTCGATGTCATCACCATAGCAATCTGCAATGTCAGAAAATGCTGTCCCTACACCTGCCCTACATCCCTGGTCCAGCACCTTGAGGTTCTATTTTTAGATAGGACTTCCCTAGAGACTTCGCTTTTCTTCAGAACATTATCCTCTGAGGGCTTAGGGCAGCATGAGAGCAGACAGTGTTTTGCGCAGAGTTAATGAAATGACCAGAAAGACAAAAAGTAGGACAATAACTAAGCAAGGACATTTCTGTGAATAAGGAAGCACTTCAATTTTAAAATGCCACCATTGTACTCATGCCAATACTGCACCCGTGGAAATATCGTGCCAGCCATGTCTTTTTTAGCTCACAACGGCTCATTGCTAGGTAAGACTGTTGATAAATGTCTTTCCCCTGGAAGCCTGCATAGCACCTTTCAACTATGAAAGCTAACCAAAAGGTAGGCAGTTTCCGTGTCAGCACCAACTCTATTCCTCTGTGTCCTAAGACCAAAGTGTGCAGTGTCTTCAGCATCAGGGTCATACCATTAAGTTATGATGAGCAACTAAGAACAGTGGCAAGAACCTGTGTCTGATGGTGTCTGGACAACACCTCATCAGCAACTCAAGAGGAGGTATGTGACACCTGACATTTTGGCTTTTTATTTGGTAACCTATGGCTTCTGAGAGAAACAATATGCCCTGTATATAGGTTAACTCCAATTAAACGTGTGTGTGTGTGTGTGTGTGTGTGTGTGTGTGTGTGTGTGTGTGTGTGTGCATAAAAACTAAGCTATAAAACAACAGGTATGGAGGGCTGGGAAGATGACTTAGCAGTTAAGCACACAAATTGATCTTCCAGAGGACACAGGTTCAATCCCAGTACTCACATGGCAGCTTACTAACATCTGTAATTCTAATCCCAGGGCATCTGACACCCTCTTCTAGCCTCCACAGATATCAGATATTTATGTTACACAAATATACATCCAGACAAAATACTCACATATATAAAAATTATTTTTTAAATGGGTTTCCATATGGCTTTATTCATACGTACTAATATCCTTAGTATTAGTTATCCCTTCACGAACCCTTCCCCCAACCTACCCTTCCTCTTTCTGATTGAGTGTAAGGCCTGCTCTACCAAAGAAAATACATGGCTGACTAATATAAACACAACCAAGAAAGAACTCATGGTCAGAAAGTTCTGAGGTCCCAGGAATGAACTTACTACGAGTCTTTCATTAAATGGACAAGGTCTCTATATTCCTATCTCTCTACCACAGATGAGTGCAACTCTCAGAGCTCATCAAAGAAGTTTCTTTGTGCAGTAGAAGGTGGTTAGCACACAAATGTACAACTGAGAATGCCAGTAAAGAGCTCAGTCCCAGTATCTATATCATACACTCCTGCCTGCCGAGGCTCAAGAGCCATCTCTCATAAGAAGCTATGCGAAGACCATAGGAATCAGAAGTTAGGAATATTCAGAAAGAAACATTGTCTTCTAGATATGACAGGACTAGTAAACTCGTAGAAGCTGTGGCTGCCTGTGCAAGACATATTACAGAAATCAATGCAGCCATGTTCTAGCTAGGCCAATGGAGGGACTCAGGAGCTCCAACCCACAGTTGAGAAGCTTCTGACAGATGGTTTCTGGGAGAAGGAGTAATTTTCTCTTATGCATGTGGCCTCTGGTAGGTTGATCATGTTCCAGATGTGGTTCCAGACCCATGATTACATGGGAAGCACAAACTGGACTTGCTGGGTTATTTTTAAAAGAAAAAGAAAATGAAGTTGGGGCAGGGTTGTGGGGTGGGGTTGTGGGGTAGATCTAGGAGTTTTGGGGGGGGGAGTAGGGGATGAATATAATCAAAACATACTGCATGCATATATGAAAAAATCTCAGAAAGTTAATAAAGTATTATGCTTTAAAAAGTAAACCAAAGTATGCCTAAACTTAGGAAAAATCATGTTATACTTCATCAAATACAGTATTTTCATAAAGTTAACTAAAACTAAATTGTCTAAATGAGTTCTTGAAATCTAAACACAAGGTTAGAGTTAGATAAACTTTGTAACTGAAGAATGTTTTCAGCTCCTCAGCATTTTCTATATACCCTTTAGAATTGTGAACTCAGTCCAAAACTGTATTATTCATAACCACCTTGAAGCTTCAACTGGCAGGGTAACCACTCAGTGTTAATATTATCCTTCTGGTAATGAGACAAGCTTCACTTCATATAAGGAAATAAGGCATGATAATTTGCTTTTCACATTGCAAATAAGGCACTCATCTTAGTGAACGTGATATATGACAAAGAAGAATTTGACCTTAAATTAGTAACTTCTGTAGGTGTGAGAAATAAGGGATGCCGAAAATGGGAGGCCTCTGATCCAATCATAGTAGCACCTAAAATAGTTGCACTTGTAGAAAGAGAACAGAATGTGGGCTTCTAGGGGTTGAGTGAGGCTGTGAAAATCGGCAATCGTTTCTCTTCGGATATAAAGTTTGATGTGCAAGCTAAAATATCCACAACTCTTGCCACCCATTCTTAAAGTTGTATAAAGATGAATGGGAAAACCAATTATTTTGAAGTTTGTTCATTTGTTTATTTGTTATTTTTTAGAGACAGGGTTTCCTCTGTGTAGCACTGCCCTGGAACTCACTTTGTAGACCAGGCTGGCCTTGAATTCAAAATCCCCCTGACTCTGCCTCTGGAATGCTGAGATTAAAGGCATGTGCCAAAATGCCTGGCTAGTTTGAAGTTATTACTGTAGTAACTCATCACTCTTAATAACTAAAACAAAGTTACATTTTAAAGTTCCTTAAAATTCTTGAAAAATACTGTTATGAGTAAAAAAAATCATGAACAGAAAATGAAAACAATAATTTTAAAGAGCATTTGACCCCACTAGAATAAAAATTTTAATGAAAGCAAATGTGAATTTCTGTTCAGCAAATATTCAAAGTTTTCTTTTTTTTCTTTTCTCTTTTCTCTTTTCTTTTTTCTTTTTTTTGCTTTAAATCAAGATAACAAAAATTAAAATAGATAGTCCACCAATGGAATTTCACTTAAGCAGTAATTCAGAAAGCTGCATCAACTGCCTTACAAACATCCTCCAAAGGATGTCCTCCAAAGGATGTTTGTCTGACAAAGACAATCCAACACTCCAGCAAACACACAGCCATAGACAATGGATAACTGCTGAGAACCTCCTTGAAGATATCTAAGAACAACCAGAGCAAGGGAACTTGAGGAATTCAGATTTCAGAGATTAAAATATAGGAGACAGAGAGGTGGTGACTCTGTAGTCAATCCCACTTCTTCACTGTGCATAAGCCAATTCCAAAATGCCAGCTCAGATGTCTAAGACAGCTGAGAAGTTGAAAGCTTGAGTGTGGCAGCTGAAAAGCTTACAAGTGGCTGTGAAACTGTGAAGTCGAGTAAAAGAGGCAGCTGGGTGGCTGGGAAGCAGCAGGGCAGGCCTGACTGGAAGAATTCAGGCTCCTGAGAGCATATAGGAGAGGACCTGGGAAGACCGTGCTATTCTAGGAGCACAGATACACCAAAGGGCCCAAAGAATGACCACACACTAGTCTAGGTCGAGTTCTTTCCCTTAATTACATTTCCTAATCAAAGCTATTTTTTAAGACCCAAGCCAAATGTCAAATCACTCAGTATACTATGAAGAGGTTGACCAGTTGTCCAAAGGCACAGAGTATGAAAAGGCAATGGAAGGCTGAGGCTCCTAAAGGCAAGCCTACTACAGATTTGCTAGCGTCTGGCTCTTGATCGACTCTCAAGGGCTCAAGTGTTGAAGGCTGCATCTCCACAGTCTGTGGCTCAGTTGGGAAGCAGCAGAACTGTTAGAGGAGGCAGGGCCTGGTGAACAGAAGGTAGGGTACCATGTGTGCCCTTGAAGAGGCTACTGGGGTCCCAGCACCTTCTTTTCCTTTGTCTCATTTTCTGGCTACTGTGAAGTGAACAGTGTTGCTCCACCACAAGCTCTCACCCTACATGTTATATCACAGCCTCCAAAACAACAGAGCCTAAACCATCGACCAAAATAAAACATTCCTACCATATAGACTGAATGAAAATGGCTTGCATCTTTTGTCATAGTGACAGAAAGCTAATATGTGACTCATAATTTGAAATAAGTGTGTGTGTGTGTGTGTGTGTGTGTGTGTGTGTGTGTGTGTGATGACAACAAAAACACAAGAAACCAAGTTGAAAGATAAGCAAAAGAGCATACACTAAGACATCCAAATAGGGCAAAACAAAAATCCATTGCATCTATAATGGTGTTGTCTCTCACCAATCAGCAGTGAAATACAAACACATATCACACAAACCTAAGATGGCTAAAGCTTAAAAAGAAACAGCAAAAGAAAATAGTTTTCAGAATGACATGGAAATAGGACTTGAACGAATTGCTGCTGGGAGTAGAAACTGCTGTTTTGCTACCCACTAAACTATGCCATCCTCTCACCTCTGCCACACAGCAGCCCCACAAAGTACTCAATGAACAGAAATGCTCTCATCCTTCTCTTAAGTGGCACGCACGTTTTATTAGCAGTACTGTTTGAGACAACCAGATATCAGAATAGCAAGCATCTCTAAGCAGCAGAATTAATAATAAAAAAAATCTATTCGTATAACAAAGTATTATACTACCACAAAAAAATGAGCAAACTGCTCAGAGCAACACCGAGATGAATCGAACAAGAATAAGACTGAGCATAAGGCACAGACACGAAACCATAGTATAGCATCCATAGCAAAGCAGGGTCAACATGACGCTAGTCGTTGTTGGATGGATCCTCTAGGAGAGGGGTGGCTCAAGGACAAAGAAGGGACTCTGGGGATATTGGGACCCCTGAAATGATGTAACATGTTCTTAATCTCTGTGATGCTTGTACATATGGACTCCTCTTTCAGCGTTTACTAAATTATCCCTTATGATTTTTATATCTTTCTGCCTATATGTGAAACTTATATTTTAAAAAAATCATTAAAGCACTGGAGTGTCAGTAATCTGAGTCCTCAGGAAGCAGAGGCAGCAGTGGGCTTGAGGTCAGTCTGAACTATGTAATAAAACTCTGTCATAAAAACACCAGGGCTTGGGCATGCAGCTCAGTGGCAAAGTGATTGCCTTGAATATGAAAGGACCTGGGATCCAGACTCAGCAATGAAAATAAATGAATACATTAAAAGTTCAGATATTCAGCATCTCAGAAGTTACCTTAAAAGTTAATACAATTAAAATATCTATTAAAAAAAAAAAGCTTGAGAACTTAGGTCAAAGAATTCATATCTGACACCAAAACAACTGTTCATTAAAGAAAAAATTGATAAAAAAATTTGATCTCATCAAAATTCTAAATTCTTGTGTTTTTAGAAGACATTAAGATAATGAAAATTCAAGTAACAGATTGGACATATTTTTAAATCACGTATCTAACAGACTTGTGCCCAAATCTTACAAAGAACACTTGTGTCTTACTTAAGGTTTCTACTGCTGTAACAAAATACCATGACCTAAAAGTTGAGGAGAAAGGGTCTGTTTGGCTTACATTTCCACAAAGTAGCTCATCGCTGAAGGAAGCCAGAACAGGAACTCAAACAGGGCAGGAACCTGGAGCCAGGATGCAGAGGCCATGGAGGGGTGCTTAGTTGCTTGCTCCCATGGCTTGCTAAGTCTGCTTTCTTATACAACCCAGGATCACCAGGGATGACACCACCCACAGTAGGCTTAGCCCTCCCCAACCAATCACTAATTAAGAAGATGCCTTACAACCAGATCTTTAGAAGGCATTTTTCTTAAGATTCTTGACTTTCAGAAACTCTAGCTTGTGTCAAGTTGGCATAGTCAGCACAGTTGACCCCTTGTCAACTTGGCATACACATATACTACTGTTAAGCCATAATCTCTTTGCTCATCTCCAAGATTACACATTAATAAAGACATCACAATACAAAACATTTTACAAACTTAAAATGTCTACGACCTTACAAATTCAAACACTTTTTAAAAGTTGTCTCTTTTAAAATATCCAGTTTCTTAAAATCCAGATTTTCTGTAAACCTCCAAATCACCGCTCCCGCCCCCAAATTCAAAGTCTCTCAACTGTGGGCTCATATAAAATCTGAAATAGGTTAAGTACTTACTTCTTAATTTAAGAAGGGAGAACCCTGACGCATTTACAAATTTGAACAGAGGACAACCAAACTTCAGAGTGTTAAATAACTCAATATCGAACGTCTGGGATTCACTCGAAATCTTCTGGGCTCCTGCGAAAGGATTGAGTCACTTCTCCAGCTTCACCCTCTGCACCACATATCGATGCAGAGGGTGAATCTTCCTGGCTCCATCCACCGCTGCTGATGTTGGTGGTGGTCATCCTATAGCACTGATATCTCCGAACTGCTAGAGTCCCTGGCCTTAAGTATTGCCTGCACTTTCACCAATAGCCTCTCACAGGCTCTCTCCATGGTGCCAAGCTCCAACTTCTCTGCATGACCCCTGCATTCCGGGGCCTTCATCTGTCACTGAGGCTGCACCTTCATCAATGGCCTCTCAAAGTGCCGAGCTTCACGGCTTTCCATGACCCCTTCATGCCTTCAAAGCCAGTACCACCTGGGTGACTCAAACTACCAAGTTCAGCTTCCAGTAGGAGGTACAACCTTGACTACCTCAGTAGGAGGTACAACCTTGACTACCTCAGTAGGAGGTACAACCTTGACTACCTCAGTAGGAGGTACA
>NC_034611.1:32225939-32248180 GCF_900095145.1 Mus pahari | reverse complement strand
ACCTTGACTACCTCAGTAGGAGGTACAACCTTGACTACCTCAGTAGGAGGTACAACCTTGACTACCTCAGTAGGAGGTACAACCTTGACTACCTCTGGATCATAACGTCTGTGTGTTGACTCTCAGGAAAACACTTCCCAGGAGATTTCACCTCAGTGATACTGGTCTCTTCTTAATCACCAGTCATCTCTCGGCTCTAGCCAACCAGCAATGAGTATTTCAGAAGGGCAAAGGTTTCAATTTAGTAGTTTTAGTATCCTATAAATCATATCTGGTTCTTCCGCCCAGAAACCACATTTTTCCAGCTAACCAGAACCACAGAATCTTAATTCGGAAGAACAAACGGTCCTGATATAACCTTAAACTTCTCTCTGAGACTCTTCAAGTCAAACCTCCATCTTCTACATTGCACTCAGCATTCCCATCTCACAAGCTCCAAAGTCCTTCCATAATCCTCCCCTCAGACAACATGGCCAGGTCTGTTGGGGCAATACCTACCAATCCAGGTATGAACTTGTTTTAGTTAAGTTCATTGCTATGGCTATGACCAAACGCCATGGCCAAAAGCAAGTTGGGAAGGAACGATTACTTGGTTTATACTTCCATATTGCAGCTCATCACTGAAAGAAGCCAGAACAGGAACTCAAACAGGGCAGGAACCTGGAGGCAAGAGCTGACGCAAAGCCCATGAAGGGGTGCTGCTTACCGGCTTGTTCTATGTGCCCTGCTCAATCTGCTTCCTTATAAGAACCCAGGACCACCAGCCCAGGGATAGATAGCACAACCACAATGGGCTGGGCCCTTCCCCATCAATCACTGATAAAGAAAATACCTTACAGCCAGCCAGATCTTATGGTCCCATCAACTGATGAATGGATAAACAACAGGCATTGCAGTTACAGCTAGACAGTGGAAAGCTGTTAACAACAAAAAGAAATTAAGTGCACGGGTGCTGCGCTATCCACAAACCTCGAGTCTACTCAAAAACGCTATAAGCAAAGACACTCGGCCACAAGAGATCAGGTTCGGTTTATTTGAATGCTCACGTGGGATTCCATACTGCACTGTGGTCGGGACACTTTTCGTTCCCTAACCTCCTATATGCCATAAATAAAAACTCTCAGTAATTCCTTTTCAAATATGAAGTCAGGCAGACTGCCTATCCTTTCATGCCTCCTCACCACCATTGAAAGGTGCATCTAATACACGGTGTAATAGAAACTACGCAGCACGTTCTCCAGCTAGCTTCACACCACCGTAATACAGTTCACACCACCATAATACAGGTAGCTCTTTCTTTGTCTTTTAATTGCTTCAAAATAAGCCTCTCTGTGCCCTACCAGATTTTCTAGAAACAACCTACCACAAAGGTGCCTAGTTTGTTCTAGATCCCCACATGAGACTACAAAATAGCTTGCTTGTTTTTTTTTTTTTTTAATAGCATCACATTCTGTTTCTGACTGGCTGTTCCTGAGAGTTCCAATCAAGCCAATAAATATGTCCCAGGCATCAATCAGGTTGAGGCACAGTACCAGGAGATCGACAGCTGACACCAGTATACGGCATGCTATATGCTAAAGTCAAACAGGGCTGAGGAGGTAGTTCAGTTGGTAAAATACTTGCTGTACAAGCGATAGGACCTGAGTATATACCTGCAGCACCCATATAAAAAGCTAATAAAGGAGGTACATTCTGGAGCTCCAGTGCTGGAGGTATGAGTGAAGGCAAGCACACTCCTGGAGTCCGTGTCTCAGCCACGGATACACACGTCTACCTGCAAACATATCTACGTGAACATATACACACAGAGAAAGAGAAAGGCAAAACAAGAAGACAGGAAAATATTGCACATACCATGGTGTCTCTTTCCTGCCTCAAACCCAGACAATACTTCTGAGACGGTTCAAGCACAGGCTCTTGATGATACAGATAGTTGGGTAGACACAATCCCCCCCCCATACACAGCTTCACCACCCTACCTCACCCTAATCAGTCAGGCACAGTTTCTCACATTGTATAATAGGAACTTCATGGCAGGCACTCTGAAGACCTTCACCTCACCAGAGACCTCAAATCATATATAACAGTTGGTCATTTAAAAAAAAAAAAAAAAACGGATCCCCTTCCCCTAGATGGACTACCTGGTCTGGTTAGCCTCAGTGGAAGAGGATGCGGTTAAGCCTGCTTCGACTTGATGTCCCAGGGAGAGGTGGGTAACCAAGAGAAGCTTTCCCTTCTTCTCTAAGGAGAAGGGGGGGTAATGGGAGGAGACATTTGTGAGGGTAGGACTCAGAGGGGAAGGGGGGGCGCTTTGATAGGGATGTAAAATGAAAAAATAAATAATGGAAAAAAAAACCTACTGAGGGCAAAGGTAATTTAATTAAATATATGCAGATCATATGAAAAAGGGGGGGGGTATAGGCCATTGGCTCCCTGATCCTACACTGTGTAAATATAACTCAGTATCATGGCAATTTTAATGATGAACACAGAGGGAAATATGGAGTTAGCAGTCTGTTTTCCTGAGCAGGAAGCTAGAAAAGTCACGCAGAAAGAGAAGCACAGAACTAAAGATCACAGGGCTCTCAATGTGTCACTGCAGCACAGGGCTGGAGACCAGCAGTGACTCATCACAGAGCGGGGAGGGTCTGATCTGACCTCCAGTCACTGTCACTTCTCAAAATAACTCCAGCAAGCTTAAGAGGATTCGAATGGTCTAAGGTCAGATTCAAAATACTCAAAGCTCAAAATTTACGAAAGATGACTTTGGCTGTAGTATTCGAAGTAGTTATAAGACAAAACCACAAATGCCCACAATGCTACCATACACCAATTAAAATTACCTTTACTCACTTACTATGCCCCAGTACCCCATCTTATGACTATGACACAGCCCTTTCATACATGCTAAGAGCCCTTCCCTCCTTGCTTGTTCCCTCTCTCCCTCCCTTCTCTCTCTATCAAAAGGATAGGTTATCATCTATCCAAAATGCTTAGGATCACAAGGTTCCACATTTGGCAACGTTTTAGAATTCGGACGACTTTGAAATATGAAAATAGAAATGTTCTGCAGTCGAAAACTTTGGGGCATGAGAGAGTTTGAAAATATTAGATTTTTGGAGCATTTGGGACTTGAGATTTTCAGACTGTGACGTCCAATTTGTGTGCGGTGTCTGTTCAGAGTTTGAGAAGGAACCAAACAGGAATCTCGTGAGCTTACAGAACTGAAAGTCTTGTGAGGAAACTCACAGGAAACACTCAATAATCTCTCTGGGCTCCACCAGGCTTCACACACTACTCACGCCAGGCTATTGCAAGACTGCAAAGTGAGGAAACATATTTCCTCATTTACTCCATCATGATCATTGATAAATCTCATACTTCCAGGAAAAATTCACATACTGAACATGAATCTATTTTTGTTTCAAAGGTATAGATTATATATTCTTTTTGGTAGGGAAGGAATAGAAAAAGAGGGGGTTATAAATAATAAAGAAAAAAACAAAAACAAAATAAAAACCACACTATACTTAAATAAAATTTTAAAAAATGAATATGTGTCCTGACCAAAAGTTCTTTTTTATGTTTTATGGTTTTTTTTCTTTTTTAAAAATGAATATGAATACTCACTTGTGTGCCAGAAGAGGGCAACAGATCCCATTATAGATGGTTGTAAGCCACTATGTGGATGCTGGGAATTGAACTCACTACCTCCTCTTAGCCACTGAGCCATCTCTCCAGCCTCCCCTTTTTATGTTTTCTAAAACTGAATTGTTAGTAAATAATTTTAAATACAAGAATATTATGTGTCTCTTAGAATTTCACTGGCTGAAAGATTCTCTACACTAACTTCTGTCACGAGGTCAAATTCATTTATAAAATTATCTCCTCTAACAACACAGTTCTACTATTTCTAAATTCTGCCATTCAATAAGGATTACTATCCATAAAGTAACCCAGTAAGGCTGGTCCAATAAGGTCCACCATGACTTACAGGGTCACTGTAAACTCAAAGTATTCTATATGCTTTCTAAAATATTCCATATTCCATGAACCCTGCTCAGTGTCAAGAAAAATAGCTTAGCAGAGAAGAAACCTGTTAAAAGAAAATCTGCAATAGCCATTTTCAATTTTAAAAAAAAAATCAAGCAGAACAGTGACATGCTTCAGCAGGTGGCAGGAGACACTAAACACCAAGGGCTGTCATCTCACCTTCACACGTGCACACAAGGACAAAATAATTTTAAAACAGTAAAGACGTTTCAAATCTACTTAAAAATATAAAACTTAAAAAGCTAAATTCTAAACACTAAGGAAATATATCTCAAGAGTCACAAAAATCTCAAGAGAATAAAGGCTAAGGGGTCCCAGTACTTGCCTGTCACTGAGGTTCCCACCAGTCATGGGCATAAGGGGTGTTGTCATTCAGTAAGGTCCCTGCTGCTCTCAGACAAAAGAACCAGCAGAGACTGGGTAAGTTCACAGAGTGCTGATGCAACTGGAGAGACTGAAGACCCAGAGCCTAGAGGGAATTCACTGGCCCTGTGTCAAGTGCACACAAATGGCCAGAGCTGTGATTCCTGAACGTCTTCTTAACTAAAGAAGAAGGAAAAGGCACAAAATAACACTATAAACATCACTATGCTTGTGTGGCGTTTCTGAGGCTTTATTATATCTTACTCATGCCCTTTTTCAAATGATTCTTCCAGCAGAACAGCCTATAAAGAGGAATTGATGCTAAGAAGTGATATATATATATATATATATATATATATATATATATTTGCCTAACAGCTAATAAAATAAGCCTGAAAATTCTCTTTACATTCGTGGTTTCTGTTGTGCAGAAAGTTGAATAGGAAAAAGAAAAAAGAAATTTAATGGAGTTCTAGAAAAAGATATCATTTACTGAATGACCACATCTCCATTGAAATTAGATACAAAGGAGACTGACCCTTCCTTTGAGCTAAACTGGTATAGAGTGCAGTTCTGGAAAAAAGCACCTTCCATTACCTGCCAGAGAGACCCATTTTCCTGGAAGCCCAGTATAAGCTGAGTGAAATTATAATTTAAGATTATATCTTAAACTAGAATCCAGTTTAACTAAACTAGTTCAAGATTAGAGAGAACTTTTACTCTGGTGATTTTTTTGTGTGTAATGTAAAGAGAATTAAGATAAGAAAAATATTTTAACGCTAGGAATGCAGGAACAAATTATTTCCTAAAGAGCACAGTAGATCTATGAGAATAACCCTAGCAAAGACTCCCTGTAACAGAGGGCACAATGCCTGACTCTGCCTTCTTTTGTAACCTGGCAAGGCCTCAAGTGGAGGGACTGGGACATTAACCCATCCACAAAGCCTTCAACCTATAGTTTGTCCTGACTGCAAAACCAGCAAAGACACCAGAGAGACTTCATCCAGGAGCTGATGGGAGCAGATGCCGAGTGCCAATGTCAAGCACAAGGTGGGAGCTAAGGGAGGCCTGGGGAGGAGGAGGAGGAAGGATCGGAAGCCGAGAAATCAGAGACAAACCAAGAGAACATGGT
The DNA here is from genome assembly GCF_900095145.1 of Mus pahari. NCBI lineage: Eukaryota > Metazoa > Chordata > Mammalia > Rodentia > Muridae > Mus > Mus pahari. Next base: position 32,242,632 of record NC_034611.1, on the reverse strand, counting down.
TCGCAGAGTCAACTGACTGGGACTAATGCGAGCGTGCATAGACCAGGGAGTGAGTCTGTGGGAGCCTGCACAGATGTTATGGCTGAGAAGCTCGGTGTTCGGGTAGAAATCCTAACAGTGGGGGCAGGTGTCCTCTCTGACTCTTTTGCCTACTTGTGGGATCCTGTCCCTGCTACTGGGTTGCCTTGTCCATGACGTGAGGGTAGTGCCTGGTCTTCCGGAAGCTTGGTAAGCCAAGTTTGGTCGATGTCCCTTGGAGGCCTGCTCTTTTCTGAGGGGAGCCCGAAAGGGGTGTGGATGTGGGAGAGAGGGGAGTTTGTGGGGAAGAGACTGAGGAGAAGGGAGAAAGGAGAAACTGTGGTTGGGATGTAATAAATGAGAGGATAAAAATAAGAAAAAGGAAAAGGGGGAGAAAGGAGCACACCAAAGGAAAAAGCTTAACTCTCCTTTCCCAGTGATGGGCAGCCATTCTAATCACTGATGAACGGAACACTGACCGAAAGGGAGCCAAGCCAATAGCCCATTTCGTATTACCTTAAACAAGTCATTGACATTATTTTCAGGTTATGTATACTTGTAGAGGGATCTGTGCACACAGATGCAGGTGCCAGAGGAGTTGGACACCCCAGAGTTAGAATAATAGGTGGCTGTGAGCCTCCTGGCATGTGTGTTGAAAGCCAGGTCCTCTACAAAAGCAGTACATGGTCTTAGCTGCTGAGCCATCTCTCCAGCTCTTATTAACCATCTCTCTCTCACCACTGTGCTTGCTTTTACTGCTAGTTTATAGTAAATGTGTATTGGGTGACACAAAGGCTGAGGTCTTCGGCCTCTTTCTGTTTGTCTATTCATAACAAAAGTTGTACCCATGTTGCTGTATTGTATGGAGTAAAAGGAAAAAGTAAATATATTTGGCTTAGTCCATTTTGGTTTGAAAGGCTAGAATAGAATACCTGAGATTAATAATTTATGAAGAGAATTCATTTGGGTCACAGTTTTGGAAGTGATTAAGAGACTCTGGCATGTCAAATGACCCTCACACGAGGGTGTGTAGCACCACTTGGTACAGGAAAGAAAAGCATGATAGCTATGCATGTGAGAGAGAGAGAGAGAGCAGGGACACAGAAACCAGCTACAGATGGCCAAACAAACCAGAGAGATGACCCAGAAGTGAAGAACCCTGGCTGTTCTTCCCAAGGACTCCTAACACATGATGCCTTACAATTGTTTGTCACCCCAGTCCCACAGGATTCAATGCCCTGTTTTGACCTCCAAAGACACAGGATACACATGGTACATAGGTTCAGGTAAAACACCTATACATGTAAAATAAAACAATTTTTTTTTTTAAAAAAAAGAAACTCTCAGAGTGCCCAGCTCACACTTATGAAAAAACAGATGTTTCATTTATTTTGCATTTATATGTGTATATTTATACGTGGGTATTCTCATGGGTTAGGTGCACATGTGTGCAGGGGAGCATGCATGTGTGTGTGTGTTCACATGGAGACCTCAGATGTCATCATCAACCAAAGCAATGAGCTCAGTTAAGAGCAAGCGCGAAGAAGGGACATGTCATCCTGATTAACTTTATCTGTCAACTTGATAAAGCCTGGAGTCATCTGAGAGGAAGCTATATAACATTGTCTTATGGAACTATCTGCAGGAGGTAGTCTTGATTACTAATTGATGCGGGAGTCATAGCCTATGGTGGGCATCGCCATCCCTTGACAGGTGGTGCTGGACTACATAAAAGCCAGCTGAGCATCAACATAAAACACACACAAGCATGACTCCACCTGAGTGCTGTTCAATCCCAGCTTGAGCCCCTTCCTTGATGGGCTGAGACCCGGAAGCTAAGCAAATGAATCCCTGCCTGCCTGCCATTGATTGCTGTTGGAACAAGTGCTTTACCACAGAAACAGAAAGGAAGCTAAAACACAAACCACAAAGACTTCAGGTACAGAAGCTATTCGACAAGGAATACATTAAACAGTAAGGGATTGTGTTAAGCATATTTGGGAAAGTACCGAACACTCATGTAGAAATGAAATATGCCTGATATGCCTGATATGCCTGATATTAACAGTAAGTCAACAAAACAGCTTGTTACCGAAGTAAATTAACTCTGCCTGGGAATGGACAGTTCCCTGAACACTATGAAAAGCTGTATGGGAGTGAGAAGTGTATGAGAAAAGGTAGAAGAGATGAGACAATGAAATATATAAAAGGACTAATAAACTTGCAACCAGAGGGTAAGATGATCATAAAATAATATTTACAGAATAATCAATGGAAGGTTTCAGAATTACCAAAAATGCTATGTTCAAATAGAGTCAATCTTACTAAAAAACATTAGCAAGAAATAAACGGGAAGAGTGCTTAGTTCCCACTCAGAAACAACAGACTGAAATTTGTAACATACATGTGCACACACACAGACACACAAGTACCCACACAAGGAACTATCTTTGTGGAGAGACTATCTTTAAAAGATCTTAGAAGAACTATTTCCCTGACGAGGGGGGCAAACAAACTTGATTGCTCAATTCTCCACGGCAATAATAAAATGTAGATGATAATGGAATCATATTTTGTGATATGCTATAAGTAATTATATATCAAAAAGGAATTGGATACCCAGAGGATCTCTCTTCAAGAAAGAAGGTAATTAAAATCATTATTATAAACAAACTCTCCCCACACACTCGCTCAGCAAAGGAAAAGTAAGGATATTTGTCAGACAAAGAAAATTCCCCAGACAGAAGACCTGCTACACAAGGCAGATGAGAAAGTACAGTCAACATACACAATTACATATATGTGCGGGATATAACAACCAAAAGATCACTTTAGAAGAAAAAAAAAACTTACTAAAAAGCATTAGCAAGAAATAAACTGGAGGTAAGGTTATATGCATTGCTCTTAGGAATTAATAATTTTTAATAAGGAACGTTAGGCCTCATTAGAAATACAACCGTCAGTGAATTAAACAATAGAAAAATTTCTCACATGTCTTCACTCTGGAAGCTAAAGTCCAAGATGAAAGTAACACCAGGATCAGGTCCTTCCTATCTTGTTCAACTTTCAAGTGGCCTTTCCTCTCAACATGCAGAGAGGAAGGGAAATCTCTGTGTCTGGTCTTACCAGATCAGGGCTACCAATAAAGTTCATTCAGCCTGAATTAGCCCATTATAGACACGATCTCCAGATAGGAACTTAGGCCTTCCATATATACATATATACATTTGGAAGGACACAATTCAATTCAACAATAGAAGGTGAAGATATTAATAACCACAGATGAATAAAGATGAATAATTATAATAAAATTATCTGGTTCATCACTAAAAAGTATACAGAGCATCCAGCCAGTGCCTTAAGCTCATTTAGTAAACAGAATACTAAAAATAAAAGGGAGAATCAATCTATCCAAAAGCAGGTTAAGACAGGAAAGAAGATGCAGAAAAAGCAGAGAGAAAAAAAAAAACATGACTATAGATCATAATTAAATCTGAATTTAACAATCTTCACTCCAAATACAAAGGACTAAATTCTCCAGTGAAAACCAGATTTGGCTATTCCATACTAACAAGAAACACATCCAAAACTAAAATGGCACACATCTAGTTTCAATTGCAAAAAGAAGAATAGCACATAAAACCAAACACGATCTATATGGAACAATGTATTGTTTCTTTACTAACAAAGGAAAAAGATTTTTAAGTCAAATAACAGTATCAGAGATAACGTCATCATATATGCCAAATGGTTTAATTTACCACAAATAAATTTTTAAAATTTAAACTTACATCTAATAATAGTCCTTAAAAAGCAAAACAATTATCTACATGAAAATGATAAATCCAGAATTAAAAGCTCAGCAGTTGAATTTTTAAGCAGACAAAAACATTACTAAAGAGTTAAACAACATGATTAGAAACAATGAAATACATACTGTTTCCAACTGACACGTGAAACCTTCATTAAAACAGCATACCTGCTATAGCCCACAACACTAACAAGCATCAAAGATCTGGTATGATACAGAACAATTTGCCTCAACATATCTCAAACAGAATTCAAGAAAAATAGCAATAAATAGCCAGAACCTCCAGTCTTAAGAACTGGAATCAAAATACAATACATAGGGCTGGAAAGATGGCTCAGCAGTTAAGAGCACTGGTTGATCACCCAGAGGACCCAGGTTCGATTCCCAGTACCCACATGGCAGCTCATAACCATCTGTAACTCTCTAGTCCAAAAAAGCTGATGGCTTCTTCTGGCTTCCACAGGCACTGCACACCCGTGGTACACAGACACATGCAAGCAAAACACCCCCACACACGACTAACTGATTAGGTAGATAAAAAGAAATCAGAGAAAAAAAACTTCGAGAGGCACGACTTTTAAAAATTATTCTGACAAAGAACTAAAATGGTGAGATGAGGGGAATCTCTATGTAGTCCTTGAATAAAGCAAGAGTGAGGCGTGCAAGCTAAATGATAGGAATAGGGTGAAAGAAATCCAAACACCATCAAAGAGAATATACATATAAGTGAGAAATAAGCACATAACAGAGATGGAAAACGGAAAATTCAGAGAAGTTATATACTACAATATTTAAAAGGGAAAGGGGTGAAGGAGAAGGACAGAGTAGCCGCAATGAGAGGGAAATGACCAGCTGTACCACAGCAGCCAGAAAGTCATTCTATGATATGATGGAACACTTGGTTCTGTCTTTTAAAACACAGCAGTAGTGACAAAAGTCTTTTCATATGGAACACAGGGTCCCCAATGGAGAAGCTAGAGAAAGTACTCAAGGAGCTGAAGGGGGCTGCAACCCTGTAGGTGCAACAACAATATGAACTAATCAGTACCCCCTGAGCTTGTGTCTCTAGCTGCATATGTAGCAGAAGATGGCCTAATCAGGCATCATTGGGAAGAGAGGCCCCTTGGTCTTACAAACGTTATATGACCCAGCACAGGGGAATGCCAGGGCCAAGTAGTGGGAGTGAGTGGGTAGGGGAGCAGGGGCGGGGGGTGGGGTATAGGGAACTTTTGGGATAGCATTTGAAATGTAAATAAAGAAAATAATAATCAATTAATTAATTAATTAATTTTTAAAAAGAAAAAAAAATTGTGAAACTCATAGAAAAGAAAAAACACACATACACACACAAAAATAAACTTTGGCCCAAATGACACTGATAAATTCCAAAATCTTAAAAGTGAGACCTCATATGTAGCTAAACTGTCAGAAAGCCCCCAAGTAAACAAAAATAGGAAATCAGCTATTTTAGGACAAGGCAGGAGTAACATTGTTCCCAAGAAGATATTCTGCACTTCCCCATAAGTGCTCAGCCTCTTCAAGAAAAGACATGTTCAAGAGGTGCGCGTCTACTCCATCCATGCCAACATACAGATACATCGTTCCCAACGTCCGTGCGTTACAGGTGGGTCACCAGCTAGTGGATCACTCAGAGACGAGTGGATCTCAGTGATCTCAAGAGCTAGCACGGAGTCAGTGGGAGAGGCCGCTGATGCAGTCATACCTTTATGACTTTACTGGGGGTACTGAAAACTCTGTGGATGAGACCTAGTTGGGAGTAGGCCGCTGGGACACTGTCCTTGGAGACTATAGATTTTTGCTGGTCTCTGCCTCTTTGCTTTCTGACTTTCATGAGGCGAATCGCACCTCTTCCTCCATAGGCTCATTTCACCATGACATAATCTTCACTTTAGTCCCAAAGAAATAGAGGCAGGTGACCTTAGACGACAACGCCTGAGACAATGAGCAAAACAGCTAAGAAATACACTTGATTTCAAGTATAAAGTCAGAGTAAAACACCAGCTTGGAAGATAACAGTGAACTAAGCTTGATCTAGACAAAGAAACAAGCTTCCATTCTGGGGTTGGGGGGGCTGGTCCCGAAAATGAGAGAGAGAGAGAGAGAGAGAGAGAGAGAGAGAGAGAGAGAGAGACTGAGGCAGCACTCTGCACGTCTGATGCTAAATTCTACAAATAAAGAATGGGCATGGAAACCGCAGCCATGATGCATTTGAGAGTCATGTTCGATGGTTAAAGATAACTTCAGTTCTAAGCATGAGGAGCCTCACACACGTTCTTTTCCTGTCGATGCCCATTCTGCATCTCTTGTTCTGTTACTGAAATAACTGCATTTTAAAGATACTCAGCATGACACGTATCTGGTTTCAAAGATAACGTCTGGCTAAGAAATCATTTTATAGGATGGACAGAGGAAAGAAAGACCAATACAAGTATATGGGTAAAATACGGACCCACATGTGCAGACGCAACTCAAAGCAAAGTTCTGTGCATGTAAACCTTACAAATTTACTATCAAGGTTAAAGTTATAAGAGCTGGTATCATAGGTTCTTTAAGTTTTAAATATGACTACATAATAAGCAATATTCATTAAATCCCAGAGCAGTTATGTATGCCTCCAAGTGTGTGGGCCAGAGGACAAGCATGAATAAAGGAGACTGAAATTGCAGAGAGAATAATACTCTCCCCACACCCTGTCATCTGCTGTATTTCCTTAAATGCAAATAGCATTTACAGCTGTGGCTGAGCACTAATGGACAGCCTGGGATTAAGGCTAAATCTCTGTGAACATCTGGGATTGTTTCATTTAGAGAAAATGAGAACAATCCTGAAATTCTGACTTGGGGCTTCTCTATGAAGAAACGCAGGACCTATAGAGGAAAAAGAAGGGGATGTTAACGGGTGCCTAGACTTTTCCATTAGGAATAGCAAAGGACCTGCAGGTCAGTGTCCTTATTTCTCTCACAAAACTCTGCAGTTGTGATATTACTCAATGTAAACAGCCTCAGGTGAGGATAAAAATTAGGTTCTAAAAAGATTCTCCCTGCCCTACAGTAGCAGAGGAAGAGGAAGAGGGAAGTGAGGAGGAAGAGGAGGAGAGAGGGAAGGAGGGGGAAGAATAAGGGGAAGGAGGAGGAAAAAGCTGGAGCAGCAACAACAGTGACAGCACCCTGTCCTTTATTATCACATATATACAATAAATCATAGTGTATCCGTAGAAAACAGTATTCAACACATCAATGTTGTACGTCATTTCATGACCTGGAAAGTGGCCACAGAGCAGTATATAAAGTTAGAAACTAAAATATTTTCTACTCACATATGAAATATACAATAAAATGCTAACAGTAATCACCTCACTGTAGTTCTTTTCTTTTTGCTTATCTGGATAGATTTCCTATACTAAATACATGTCATTTCTACAATGAGAAAAACTATTGCCGTGTGAGAATGAAGACTAGGGAGCCAAAGGCTTAAACTCAAATATACATGAAATAAAGAAACAGAGGGAAGACATTATCAATGGCATTTCAGCTTTAAGTGGGGGCAAAGTTACCCAACTCATAGAAAATGGGCAAACCTTGAACTGAAAATCGGTAATAAATATACCATGGAAGAAGTAGACAATGCAAAGAAAATAAGCAAGTACTCCGAGTCAATGAACTGAGAAAAATCAGGAATGGACTCTTGCTAGTGTTTGACACTAAAACTTTAGGTTGTCTGGGTTTGTGTGGGTTTAATCAAAATGGAGCAAGTAGGACCCATCTCTTGACACCCGGGTGAAAAGCGATGGAGTAAAAACAATGTTAAGATAGTACTGAATAGCGATAGTACTGAAACACTTCCCTCTGGAAGGCAGGGGATCCATCACAGGCCCTTTCCTGCCTCATTCCTCTTTGTACCCAGCATCCTTCTTAGACCAGCAGAGAACAAAGGACTCGCAGCAGACACCTTCAGCCTAGGACCAAAAACCCAGCAAACAAGTTATTTGATTCTTAGTTAATTTCCAGTCAAAATGTTAATTCTCATCCACACTTGGGCCTTTTAAAAATCTCTACCAATGTTCTTTCTCTAAAAAAAATCTCCTAGGCCTTTTTTTTTTTTTCTTTAAGAAAATAGGACAAGACGAGGTGTCTCCCTTTGGTAGGTAGGCACTACAATGCAGAATGATGTCCGTCTTTTCCGCACCAATCTCCTCAAGGGTTTCTCCCAGTGCTTCCTACAGACTGAGCTGCTCTGGGCAAATGAAGAAAGTTAGCCGAGAAGCTTCGGCCAAAACTTCGCAAAAGGTATGTAAAATACATGAATAAATTATGAGGGTTTCAACTAGAAATTACCTAGGAATCAATCAGCATGTAGGTCAGGTGATTGACACAGGATCTGACTGGGTACTTCCTTAATCTTAGTTGGGCCTAGACGGGCATAATTTCTTTTGCATTATTTATGAAATGAATGCTGAAAACAATAATGTTACTATTAATTTCAATCTGTGACCAATAGTGAACCCTCTTAACTGCAAATACACACATTTTTCTCCAAAAACCTTTGAGCTGAGTTAAAAATCCCACCTAGATGCTCCTTCCGCTTACAGCAGTCAGGAGTGAACTTTCCAGTACACTTGAGTTTCGTTCTTTAAGTAATAAAACCTTCTGTCATACAAACAGAAATGCACACAAATTATCCTTGCCAGTTTTCTCCATATCTATTGGTGTAGGGGCAAAAGGCATTGTATCCTATGTGCCAAGCTCAAAGACAGAAACAGCTTGTCGCCAACTTGAGAAACCATTTTTAACAAGCAGGGCCTGCTGTCTCAAGCCAGCTAAACACCGAAGCATGCTGGGCTGCCCACACTGCAAATTATGTGGAATGTTCTCCATGTTTTGTGGTTGCGAGAGTACGGATTTTGTTCATCGTCCAGTTCAAACTAAAAGACACGTCTGACCTTACACAGAAATCTCCCAAGTAATTCAAACTAACTGACAAAAATCCCATCAGCTTCAAAAACATAAATAAATAAAAAGACTGTTTCCTAGTTCAACATTTCAAATGTGATTTTTTTCCTTAAGTTAAGAGACATGACGTAAAGTTTAAGAAACTCCCCAATGTATTTCAAGGGAACAGTAAGAACTCACCCTACTCGTGGCTGGTGGCTGTCAAGAGCAGAGGGCAGGATGTTATGAGGAAGACACTTGCAACGATGTAAAGAGCATTTATAGCAAAAACAAATTGCAAAGGTATTTCCCAAATAGATAGCAAATTAAAGCAAAAATTAAAAAAAAAAAACACTCTAATGGGTTACTAATTCCATCTCTAATATTCATGTACACATTGGAACCTCAGCATCAGCTGTGGAAAGTGACTGCTCCAAAGTCACTTGTTACCCTTAACGGTGCTGGCCGCACTGTACTCTGGGTACTGTTTACTGAACCATCAGTGGGCCACTCTCAAATCAGACAACTAACGAGTTTTCACGGAGGGGAGCGGAGAACGTCCTCTAGGTTTGCTACTGAGGTCAACTTTCTAAGTTGTAAACCGGAGAAGAATCACCAGAGGTCATTTCCGATGTGCTGAAAATCTAAGTTTTGCCTAGAGAATCACCTTCTAATGGAAAAAAATTTTTTGAGCCTGAGAAAAATGCCTGATTCAATCCACCCCAGTGGTGGGGTTGCTTTGAAAGATAAATGTGTGTTTAAGATCTTTGGTAGAGGGCATGCTAGTCCAAGCTTTATAAGAGTTGAGGTGTTTGTTAGAAAGCAGTACTCTTTCACTAAAATGTTCAAAGATAACCAACCCTAGCAAGAACAGTTCTTAGCTTCTAACCATGTAGATCTGCTATTCTTAGTGAGCATGTGCCACTGTGTCCCTGAATGATCTCCCTGTGACAGGTGACAGAGATACATGACAGACAGATACACGGCTTGTGTGACATCATTATATCTACATAAATCTATATGCATGCACGTGAGTACAGAGAAAAGATCTCAAAAAGAATCCTCATACAATATATGTCCCAAGTCAAGTATACCGATATAATCTCAAAGAAGCACATTGATCAGAACTCAGTCACATCCACCTTTAGAACATCAAACTCTTACCAACTTGCCCAAAGTACAACCAACGTAAGGGACAATTGCACCCCGAGTTAGGGCTTTAAGTATGAGACTTCTAAGCAAATAGTTCTCCAAGAATGTTGACAGAAAATTACACACAAACACACATCAGAACTGATGGTTAAAACAGCTCTGTAAGCATTTTCTGGTAATACATACATACACACATAGATATACATATACACATATATACATATATGTGTATATATACATACATATATGTAACAAAGTGAAAAAATTATATTCCAAGACAAAAAAAAAAAATCAATGTCCCTTTTTTTTTTTTACAGTATTAGTGGCTATTTCTGTTATTGCAAAACTTCCATGGTACAGATAAGGCATTTCTTTAGTTATCCTTACTATTTTAGTAGCAAGTATCTTTCTTCCTCATATATGAAACATATGTCTAACAACTTACTCTGAAAAGTTCAGGATCTAAGGGTGAGAGTTTGATGATAACTGTTCCAAGTGAACTGGATGATACAATCGTGTCACTAAAATGTGGGCTATGTGATGCTGTGTAATACTGTACAGAACTCTTTATCAGCACTTTTGACTTCCAGCTGACATCAGATGACCACACTAACAGGAGAACACAGAATGCATGAGCTGAAGGCAGAAAGGTGAGCATGTGGGGCTTCCTTCACATATGAGACACATGGAGAAAGACCGTCCGTATAGTAGATGAACTTTCTATTAGCCTTTATCAAATGATTACTTACCTCCTCCATGGGTAAAAGTGTCTAAAGTCAAGTCAAATTATACAATAAACCAAGTATTGTTTACCATTCTTAGAAATATTACTTCTAAAATCATTAAGAAGGTAGAGCATTTTTAATCTAAGACATGATGAAAAGCAAACTTGTCGATAAACAAAGAAAATCCTGTTTTAAAAGGATGCCGCTAAACCTCACCCCTGCCTTACTGGGGTGGCAGAGGCGGGGGTTGGGGGGTGCATTCTAAGGCGAAAGCCTGTATTTCCTAAGTATTCCAGACAATCCAAATATTTCATCAAAGACTAGATGATCACTTTTGAAAACTGGATCAGCCCCGGGGGTTAATTTCTCATAAAGCTGCATTGCTGAGCTTTTTTAAACACCCGGGCGAACATGCTGAGTCTCAGCCCAGAGTGGAGAGCCCAGGGCGGGAAAGTTCCCGAGGGTCCCAGCCCTCCGTGAGGTCTGCTCGGCGGAGCCCCGGCTGGAGCACCGGGGATCAGGGAGGCCCGAAGCAGCGCGGGGCGTCGGGTGGCCCCGGGAAGCTGCGGTCGCGCCGGGAGCCTCTCCCGGTTGCCGGCTGCCTAGTCAGCCGCTTCCTGCCACTGGGTCCGGGGAGAGCCGCGCTCCGCGCCACCATCCCGCCCGCCCGCACGCCCGCCCAGGATGCGCTCGCCTGCCAGGGACGCGCTCACACCTCGCACAAAAGGCGCCGCGGCGGGACGGCCGGGAGTAGGCGGCCGCTGCCTCCCGGAACTTTGCGGACATCGCACCGCAGCTCCACAGCTCCGAGCCCCCGGCGCAGGAGGAGGCCGAGGCGGCGGCGGAGAGTCGGGGCATCGCCCGGCAGTGCCTCCGCCTTGCCGGCTGCCGGCGGCTCCCGCCCCCGGTTAACCAGCGCTCGCTCTTAAAGGCGCCCGCTGCTGGTTAGGCCGCGAGGTAAGGAAGAGGAGAGGAGTGGGGTGGAGGCAAGGAAAGGGGGAGGGGGCAGCGCAGACAGGATCCCCGGAGACTTCTGCAGTCTAAACTCAGACTCCTCCCGCTCCAGGTCCCCAGGTCACCCCACCCTCATAAACGATCTAAGGGAGTTAGGTGCTCAGACCCTACACCAAGGATGCTTAGCTGCTGCTGGCTAGACCAGGAAACCTCACTTTTGCTTGAACTGCCCAGACTGCTGTAAAGATCTTGATCTTAACACCCCATCCCTGCTCCACCCTTACCATTGAGCTCAAATCGATGCCCAATGGGACCATGCTTCCCTCCGCTGATTGTGCAGCCTCCCGGGTGTTTCTTCATTTCTAACACTGTGAGGAGGGTCTCATCCGGAGCACTTCAAATTGAAGACCAGCTTGGACCCCTACCTGGACCGCTGAAGGCATCGTGAAGTGTCGTGGCAGACATGCCTTGCTTTGACCCATGCTCACTTGCCTGGTGGCTTCCAACTGGATTGCTAGCACCACTGCCCTTCATGATCACCAAACTGGACTCGGGAAGACCCTGAAGGAGAAATACCATCATCAAATCTCAGTAACGGTGCTTTTGAAATGTTGCTTCCAAGTGGTAAATGATACTGTTTTCCTAACCATCATCCACATTTGTGGCAGAGTGGAGAGGGCCCAGGAGGCTCAGAGCACCAGCAGTTTTCCTGACTCCTCAGCAGACCAGCACGAGGGACCATGCATCCAAAGCTGTGCTTGTATCTGTTGGTTTCAATCCTTGCTTCTCAGTCCTGTGGGACCACCACAACAGAAACGGAAAGGAAGACATTAGGCAATTAGGGGTTATGATCTAGCCTGAGCTCCAAACCACCAGTCCCAGCAAAGGACTCTGAAGGTGTGAGTGACATTTTCTAATGCAAAGGAGCTTGCACCATTTAGCCCTGGCTTCAACCAACTTGGTTCTTACCCTTAGGCCACTGTGGAGTACAGGACTGCTTGCAAGAGGTAGAACCAATTTTTGTTACCAGATGGAGAGGAACTAAGCTCCAGGCTTTGAAGAAAAGAAAGCGGGAGGAGGGGAGGGAGGGGAGGAGAAGGGAGGAGAGAAGAGGGGAGGAGGAAAAAGAAACAGGGAAGGCTCAGTAGGAGTGAAGAGAACCTATCATAAAGCAGTCCGGATGGTTGGATCTAATAACCACGACCTAATCCAAAGGGACTTAAGAAAATCTGTAGTGAAGGCTGTGGAATTTGTTGGCTCATATTTATAAAGACTAGTAAATGACGTAGCCACCCCCAAAAGAATATCTTTAAATTTCCTTTTTAAATTTTTGTTTCCACTGGACCCTTAAAGACTCAGTTTCTCTCCACATGTTGCCTGTGTTTTCCTTGTACTGATTCTGTTTTCTCTAAGCAGGAGCTAGTACTATAACTGCAAGCGTACCTCCACCCTTAACATGTGATGTCTTCAGCAAGTGAGCAGCCCAAAGAGCACTGGACCAATGGAATCCTGTGCTTGAGATTTTATTTGACTTTTCCCTTAACTTATGGCACCTTTGCCAGCATATATGTCAACCAATTCTCATTGTTGGGCCTTCTATTTTTAGGTCATCAATTCTCCTGCATAACAGTCTATAGGAATTCTTTCCAAGTGTGTAGTCTTTAACTGGGAAAAATAGGGTTCACAAATAGTCACGTTTTCAGTGTCCCAAGGACACAGGGCCTAACTTCTTTTTTATACTTCAATAACTATTCTGTCTTTTCAGAGCTAGAATGGAGAAGTTGGTGTTTTCCTACCCAAAATGCCAGCTTTCCCACTGGGAAGACAGATCCGTGGGTAAAGCTGATTGCCACCCAAGTTCAGTGACCTGAGTTTGAGTCCCCAAGATGATGGAAGAACTAACTGCCCAACATGGTTCTTTGACCACCACATAGAGGCCTCAGCATGAATGAACCCCCCCCCCCACACACACACAGAGAGAGAGAGAGAGAGAGAGAGAGAGAGAGAGAGAGAGAGAGAGAATGTAATAAAAATTAAAATATGTTAGCTTCTGCTTGTTTCTTCCCACATAGGAAACTTTCTAATTGTCACAGATCTAAACCATTTCATATTTTTCTTTTCACTTGTAAATGTTATAGGATTCCTTACATGTCATATCTATAGCTCTAGAAGAGACTTTAGAACTTCCCTTTCATTTAAGGAATAAAGAAATGAAATCTCAACATCTGACTTGCTGGGGCCACACGGCTGTTCTCTGCTTCAGTTGTGTGCCTGCTTCTAAATGTACAGAAGCGTGATGGAGAATGTGGCCCCACTCCCCATGAAAGTAAATTGAGCTGAGGAGAGATGTCCCTCCAGTGCAGAAACACAATCTTGAGGCATCACAGTGTATCATATAATTTGGTGTAAAAACAAATGGTGAGGGGAGATGGTTCCATCCATCAGTAAAGCACCTGTTGTGCATATGTGAATTCTGATTCTTAGCCAGCCATGGCAGGATGAGCCCAGAATTCAGCAATGGAGAGCAGAAATCGGAGCACCCCTGGAACTTGTCAGTGAGCCAGTCTAAAGGAATCAGTGAGCTCCAGGTTCAATAGAATAGCCTATCTCATAATATGGTGGAGAATGATTAAGAGTCCTAATGTGACCTCTGACCTCCACAGACACACATGTGCACACACTCAGACATGCTCACACACATATGATAAGATCAGGCCTCAAAAATAAGCGCTAGAGATGGGAGTCATCTTAAAAGTGCTTTTGGTTTTGGGTTTTTGTTTTGTTTGTTTGTTTGTTTGCTTGTTTTTAAAGGAAGTGATTCTGCAGCCTTTAAAGACATACAAAGGCAAGAAACACCTGCGTGCATACATAAATGGGAAAAAGCCTTGGTGGGGAAAAGGTATTGCCTTTTGTTGGAATAGAAAAGAGCCCTGGATTTTCTGGCTTAGATAAAAGTCTCTAATAGGCCCAATATTATTTTCTCTGTGTGTGTTAGAGGCACAGACTAGAAATCTCACCTCGTATATGCACTAAGCAAGTGCTCTACCACACGGCTAAATGCCTAGACTCTACCGTTATTGCTCTCATTAGACAAAGTAAAAACCTGTGTACTCCTTTAAAATATTCACTCATTTTTAGATATTATTGTCAGTACGTTCCATCATATATGTTCAGAGTGATGTAAATGCTGTCTTCCTTTCAGTCATGTTCAAGGTTAAGTTCAAAAAGCCTTGTTTCCGAAGCCAAATAGACTAGATACGAAACTACTTTTCTGGCAAGATATTAAGCAAATAGTGTCTTTCTAAGACTCAGTTTCTCGCTAGGTAAGCCGGCACATTGCTTTTGTCCTGGCAATCAGGGGGCTAATGGAGGAGGATCATGAGTTCTAGGACAGCTGGAGTAACATGCCAAGTCCCTGTCTCAAAGGAAGGAAAAGAAGCCTCGCTCCATATGTACCCAAGGTTTACAGCATAGCCAGGTACACAGGGTAAGGCCTATAAATGGTTGATCTAATGCTAGCTCAACTGAAATTTCTCAGCACTGACTACACATTCGAATCACCAGAAAACTTGCTAAAAATAGCACCTGGGACCCACCCTCAGTGAAGCTGGACAGAAATGAAACAGAAGCTCCTTGGCGATTCGGATTCGCCATGGCTGGGAGCCCCGGGATGTCCACACAGCAGAATTCATCTAGACCTGGGGAGCATGATGGTATGGGAGCTCTTTCTTCCATACCCACAGTGATCCTGACGGATCTTTCTGGGTTTGCAGCGGTGCTACAGAGCATGGCAGGCAGGTGGTAGACGTCTAACTGCTTTCCGCTCTGCACTGCCCCTGAAACATTCTCAGCTGTGGTGCAGACCGCATGTGGTTTATCTCAGTCGGCAGCACGGCCTGAATCCTAAGCCATAATCTCTTCTGTGCCTTTCTGCATGTATAATTTATGGGCAGTTATCAGCACATGGGAGTCTCTGGACGAGTTAAAAGGGAAGAAAACACCACCAAAGAGTTCCTCAGGAAGAGGTCTAGAAGCAAGAAATAAGTGGTTTTGGATCCCTGGATAATTAAAATAAAAATCACACATTTAATTTTAACTATTTGATTCTGACATTAATATGATGTGTGTGTATATATATATATGTGTGTGTGTGTGTGTGTGTGTGTGTGTGTGTGTGTGTGTTTGTGTACTCGTATTGCCCCTTCTAAATATAGTAGTGATGTGCTTATTGGAAATTTTATTAATATTAATTCCTCTTAAATGTCTTAAATATAAATTCCTCATAACTGTATTAGTTACTTTTCTGTTGCTGTGCTAAAACACCTTAACCAATTTTTGGTGGTGAGGAGGGGGCTATGGATTCTGAGCAAGAATCCATGTTGCAGCAGAAAGCTGAAAGTCCACAGTCCTCTTCAGAACAAGAACAGAGAGGCCAAGCTTTCAGAAGTGGGCTAACAGTGTAAGTCTCAAATTCCACCCCTAGTGATGTACTTCCTCCAGGAAGGCTGCACCTCCTAAAATTCTAGAACCCTCCCAAATAGTACCACTAACTGGAGACACGTATTCAAATATATGAGCCTATGAGGGACTGTGGACTTGGCCCAGCCAGCTAGGCTCAGTCTCCACAGATCAAAGGGAATGGCAAATATCTGAGTGAGGTAAGCAGAGGACTCAAGATTAGCACAAAGAAGCC
Organism: Mus pahari; assembly: GCF_900095145.1. Lineage (NCBI taxonomy): Eukaryota > Metazoa > Chordata > Mammalia > Rodentia > Muridae > Mus > Mus pahari. The sequence continues at coordinate 32,226,330 of NC_034611.1, read as the reverse complement.
ACTTCTTACTTTTATTATTAAAGCAAGCAAAACATGAGGTGACGCTCATAGTGTAAGCAAATGCAAGTACAGTTGGCGATACACCTAGCGTTGCCTCTTATCATCTCGGCCTTGTGAAGTCTTGCCCACAGAGATAATGAGGATGTGTCATAAATTCCCTTTATGCCCTTGCTTTCAAGTGAATTTGTTTATCATAGTTTATGCATTTCTTTCTAAAAGGCCGCCCTGTGGGAAGAACATTCTGCCCTTGGCCCATACATAGTTCACAGTAAGTTCACAGCTTTTTTGTTTGTTTGTTATTTGTTTCTTTGTTTTTGTTTTTTTTAACTTACTTTATTAGATATTTTCTTCATTTACATTTCAAATGCTATCCGGAATGTCCCCTATACCC
>NC_034611.1:32206000-32224729 GCF_900095145.1 Mus pahari | reverse complement strand
GTTGTACAAGCTTGCAATCCCACCAGCAATGGAGGAGTGTTTCTCTTTCTCCACATCCTCGCCAGCATCTGCTGTCCCCTGAATTTTTGATCTTAGTCATTCTGATTGGTGAAGTTCACAGCTTTTTGACACAGGTTCCCACAAGAGACATTTCTCATTCAAACCACCACAATAACTAACCCACTCTCCCCTATACAGCCAATCTTTGCATTCATTTATGAGAAATTCTATCAAATGCAACTTATCTAAAAGATCATAATCTAGAACCATTAGTATTTTGCCTAGTAAATTTGTCAGTGTAAATCCAGACTGAGCTGAGCTTTGGTTCAGGAGAAATAGTAACAACGTAACTTTGAATATTTCTGGAGATAAAATAATGAAAATAAGGGACTAAAAATGTAAGTCCAATTGATGAACTGAAGAGGTCAGCTCAGGAAATTTAGAAAATTCTACCGAACCCCTCCTCTCCTGGAAGCCAAAGATCATAAAGAACATAGGCACCCCTTCCCTCTGGAAGGGAGGAGCAAATTACATTCCTCAGACATAGGGAGGAGAGACCAATCACTGACCAACCTACCTCATTCCCTATAGACCAATCAGTTTAAAAGTCACACTGTTCTGCCAATCACATTGTGCCTAATGGCTGCTGCTTGGAGAACTGTATAAAGACTCCCCGCTGGACAGGCTATGAGTGGTTGTTCTCTCTCCATGTGCAGGGCAACCCAACCTGTTGGAACAATAAATCCCTCTTGCTTGTTGCATTGATTCCGGGGCTCTGTGTCATTCACTCAGGGAGTCCCCAGTAAGCTAAGGCTCGCCAGAGTCTTACAGAACCAGCCTGCATCCCTCTTAGGCTTGAAAAGCGTTTTACAAAAAGACAAACTAGATTCATTCCTCTTTATGGTTAGATGTCTGGTTTTCAAGGATGGGCTACCATCTGTAACCTGTACTGCCTGTTCCAGGAAACAGCAACAATGTCCTTGTTTCAAGAAGTTGTTATGACCATTTTGCAACCGTGACCATCTTACAACCCTATCTTTGTTTCAAATGGTTATTAGGACTACCTTGCAATGACTACCTTGTTATGTCCTGCTGCTGTAACACCACCCATTTGTGTGCCAAATTCTCTATTTGGAAACTCCCCCCCCCCTGAGCTATAAAAGCCTTTATCTAGCCGGGCGTGGTGGCGCACGCCTTTAATCCCAGCACTCGGGAGGCAGAGGCAGGCGGATTTCTGAGTTCGAGGCCAGCCTGGTCTACAGAGGGAGTTCCAGGACAGCCAGGGCTACACAGAGAAACCCTGTCTCGAAAAAAACAAAACAAAACAAAAAAAAACAAAAAAACAAAAGCCTTTATCTTCCCCATGCCTGATTCTGACCTTTTGAACCCCATTTTAGCGGGAGATGGTCATGTAAATAAATTTAAAAGGCTTGCCTTGATTAATTGCTTACTTTAATTTGGCTATGATGATTTGGGTCAGTGTTCTTTCCCCTCAAAATCTTTGCAATTCACCCAATAACAAGTTTGATGTATGTTGTAACTGACGAAATCAAAAGTCCGTGGGGGGGGGGGGGTCTTAGCAACTGAATCTGCATCTAATCAACAAGTATAAGGGAGGGAGCTAAGGGTCAAGTTAAAACAACTTCTACAAGGCAGTCAGTCAACCAAGTGCGGGATGAAACGAAGAAAATTAGTTCTTTCACCAAATCAGTGACATAAATAAAATAAATCCGACTCAAAGGATCAGAAGGCATTTAAGAGTTGCAATTAAATGGAACATTTAAAACCCAGTGTTCTCTTATGAACAACCCGGGGACTGGGAGTTAGACAGATGCCCTAGCAGTCAGACAGACAGCCAAAGAGAACAATTACGTGTCCAGATGGCCGGCTTCCTGCTAACCCTCCAGTTCTGAAACAACAGTATGGCCACTTACAAACAGAAACCTTCCGGTGGTTTCTTCTTCCAGTAGGCCCCATTCTGATACAGTGACTCAACAAGTCTGAGGCTGGGTCTGGATGTGTTTGTAGGTGTGAGCCAATCAGCTCATCCTATCTTTCTTCACAGTGTAGAAATTAGAGGAAGAAGACTCTTCTGAGGTAAAACAAAACAAATGAAAACCCCAAGAACAAAGCCCAACAAGTAAACAAAGGCAGCCTTGGATAGATGAGGTTTCAGCACAGGGTCTTTTCCTCTGTGGGTAGCATTCATGCCTGGGTTTCCTCAATCAATGCTTCAGTGCCTCTTAGAACAGGGAACTAAATTCTCACAGGAGGATGTATGGAGAGAAAGTGTGGAGCAGAGACTGAAGGAAAGGCCACCCAGAGACTGCCCCACCTGGGGATCCATCCCATATACAGTCACCAAACCTGGAAGGTATTGTGGATGCTGGGAAGTACTTGCTGACAGGAGCTTGATATGGCTGTCTCCTGAGAGGCTCTGACAGAGCCTGACAAATACAGAGGTGGATGCTCAAAGCCAACCATTGGACTGAGCACAGGGTCCCCAGTGGCAGAGAAAACAAACCTGAGTAACATTTGGGGGGGTGGAGGATGTGATGGTTTGTGTATGAGAGGCCCAGGAAGTAGCACTATGAAGAGGTGTGACCTTGTTGGAGTGGGTGTGTCACAGTGGGGATGGGCTTAAATACCCTCAACCTGGAAGCAAGTCTTCCACTAGCATCCTTCAGACGAAGATGTAGAACTCAGCAATGCCTGCATTATGGCTGCCTACCATGCTCACACCTTGATGATAATGTACTGAACCTCTGAACCTCTAAGCCAGTCCCAATTAAATCTTGTCCTTTATAAGACTTGCCTTAGTCATGGTATCTGTTCATAGCAGTAAAACCCTTACTAAGACAGAAGTGATAAGAAAATGGTTTCTTCATCAAATCAATGACAAATAACAAAACATCATACTATTAAAAAAAAAAGAAAAAGACATTTAAGAATCATAATTAAGTGTGGCATGTAAACCTTATGTTCTGTTTTGAACAAACTTTTAGGTCCATTGTGGGCCCCCAAAGTAGGTTTTGTGTTTTTTTTGTTTTTTTTTTTTAATTTAAATGAACTGTGAGGTCCAACATGGGCAGTACTAATGACAATGACCTAAACAAAATGATTACCTAGTAAATAGGATTGCTATTGGATAAACAGAAGCTTAAACTCAGTATTCCTTAGAAATCTTATAATGCAGGGTTTTGTTTCCCAGTAAGTTCCCCTCATCTAACCCAAAGGTCAACTGCCTTGGGCAAGGGTATCTAGTGCCCTGTTAATCTTACCAACCTGTACCATCTCAAAGACCCCCCATCCTGCTGAGTGTCAAATAAGATTCACTTACTTTTTGTAATTTCCTTCTCTCTGTCTCCTAGAGAGATAGGTTTGAAAGTTTGATCCCCAGTAACCTTCTTTTCTACCCACGGCATGGTCCTGTTTGATGGTTTCACTGTGCCCTCACTTACAGAAACCGTCTGTGAAAGGAGTCTTTGAAACAATCAAAAAACTTAGACCATGGACAATGTATTAGATATGATAAATGAATTATTGTGTTAGACATAATAATTTCATGTCAGTTATACACTAAGCAAAAATGTCATCATAAGAGCATACTGGAGAATTTCTAATTCTGAAAAATAGTGGAAAGAAAATAGATGAGAAAAATAAATTTTAAGTTTTGAAGATGGCATGCATGGGAGAGGGTAAATAAATGGAAGGTTCTCATTCTGTTCAGCTTACACAACAACCACTTTTAAAACTCTCCAATTCAGGGGTTAGTTATGTAGCACAGTAATAAGAGTACTTGCTCCTGCAGAGAACCAGCGTTGGGATCTCAGTACCCACATGTAGGCATTTTGTTTTTCCAGAACTATTTATTAAAGATAATATCCACAGGAAGAAAGTGGGTGGCTCATAGCCACCTTGCCTCCATCTCAAGGGAGTCCATCACCCTCTTCTGGCCTCTTGAAGTAAAACCCTTGCACACACATGCGCAGATACACATATGCAGATAAATAAATGATAAAATAACTTTAAAAATGATCTATTTCATGTTGACATAACCTTTTGTCAAACTCTTTGTATGTGTTAATAGGACTGTAATAAACACATACTAAGCTAAGACTGGTTGTATAATACCTTTAGAAGAAGTTTTGAGGCTCTCTTAGTTAGGGTTTCTATTGCTGTGATGAGACACTAAGGCCACAGCGACTCTTATAAAGAAAAGTATTTAGTGGGGACTTGCTGTCAGTTACACAGGGTAGTTGCCTAAGATGGGATTTCATTCCTGTGAAGAGACACCATAACCATGACAACTCTTATAAAGAAAAACATTTCATTGGGGTTGGCTTACAGTTTCAGAGGTTTCATCCATTATCATCATGGTGGGTAGACTGGCAGCATCCAGGCAGACATGGTGCTAGAGAAGGAGATAAGAGTTCTACATCTTGATCTTCAGGCAGTAGGAGGGGAGTGTGTGACACACTGGGTATAGTTTGAACATATATGACCTCAAAGCTTGTCTCCACAATGATACACTTCCTCCAACAAGCTCACACCTATCGAACAAGGCCATACCTCCTAATAATGCCACTTCCTATGGCCAAGCATCCAAGCACATGAGTCTATGGGGGGGGGGGCGTTTCCATCAAACCACCACAGTAGTTCATTATTATCATGGCTAGAAGCATGGCACACAAAGCAGGCACGGTCCTGGAAAAGAGCTGAGAGCTATATCCTGATCCACAGGTAAGCAAGTAGAGCAAAACTTGACCTCCTGAAAGAGCTATTAAGACCTCAAGGTCTACCCACAGAGGCATATCGCCTAACCTTTCTAATCCTATCAAACAGTTATATTCTATGGTGACTAAGCCTTCAAATATATGAGCCTAATCAAACCACCATATTCCACTCCCTGCCCACTATAGGCTAGTAGCCATACCATAATGAAAAGAAAAAAAAAATGTATTAAGTTCAACTTCAAAAGCCCCTATAGTCTATCACAGCCACAACATTGTTTAAAAGTCCAAAGTGTTCTGAGACTGAAGGCAACCTCTTAACTATAACCCCCTGTAAAATAAAAAATCAAAAAGCAGATCATACACTTCTAACATACAATGACAGAGAATATATATTACCATTTCAAAAGGGAGGAAAGGAACATAGTGAGGAAGTATTGACCAATGAAAGACCAAAACTGAGCAAGGCAAATTCCAAATTCTACATCTCCGTGTCTGATGTCAAAGCACTCTTCAGATTTCCAACTCCTTTCTTTTTTTTAACTTATTTTATTAGATATTTTCTTCATTTACATTTCAAATGCTATCCTGAATGTCCCATATACCCTCCCCCGACCCTGCTCCCCTGCCCACCCACTCCCACTTCTTGGCCCTGTTATTCCCCTGTGCTGGGTCATATAAAGTTTGCAAGACCAAGGGGCCTCTCTTCCCAATGATGGCTGATTAGGCCATCTTCTGCTACATATGCAGCTAGAGACACGAGCTCTGGGGGTACTGGTTAGTTCCTATTCCAACTCCTTTCAAATGTGTTGACTGCAACCCATCTCTCTCTTTTGGGCTGGTTCCACGGCCTGTTAGTAGGACTCCTTGACACGTATCCCACAGCTCTGGTATCTCCTCCATCTTGGAGTCTTCAAAGCAAACCAGGTTCCCTCTTCCCACCTTTACACAATGACCTCTCTGGGCTTTTATGCAGGGACACCCCTGTCACACACACCCCTGGCTTCACTGACTTTCCTCAACCACAGAGCAAGATCCCATAACCCCTCTCCTGTACCCTTCTTGATGGTAAAGCCAAAACCATGTGACTGGAGCTGCCAGTTTCTTCTGTTTGCTGGGGCTGGATCCTGGACCCTTTCTTGATGTGATTTGTGTTTCCATGAGCTTTTTATTGTTGATGGTTTCCTTTGAGCCTTAAGCTTTCCTTCAATTCCTTGTCATAAATTGGAAGCATATTTTTACCCTGAAGGTACCACTCCATTATTCTATTTAGGCTTAGCTTTCTTTAAGCTTTCGATCTCCTGGAGCACTAGAACTGGCTCAAACATTACATTTCTGGGTGCTCCTTTTCTCCTTAAACTGTACATTTTTGTATTTCTTTTTGTATGCTAACTCCTTTTTCTTATAGATCTGCCTAAGACAAATTACTAATAACTTCACTGCAGAGTTAATATCAGGCTGTCTTAAAACTTCCTCTGCCAAAGAAATTATCCCCCAAAACCCTTCAGTTTAGCCAAGGCCAAAAGCCAGCCACATTCTTTGCCAAAGTGTCACAAGATATTTGCTCTCTAGACAAGCTGCTTGTGTTCTTCTTCTCTCACACCTTTTGAGCTGGGCTCCCATAGCCCACATTGGCCTCTGCACTGCTATCCATGCTCCTGTTACTATGGTCTGCAGAGGCCTGACTAAAGCGTTCAAACGCTTTTTCTAATACAATGTCTCAGAATCTTCCACATTCCTCTGACATGCCATATGGTCAGGCCTATCATAGCCATAGCCTACTTCCTGGTACCAACTCCCATCTTAGTCGGCATTCTATTATTGTGAAGAGACAACATGACCATGGCAACTCTGATAAGAAGAAGCATTAAACTGGGGACGTGCTTACGATTTCAGAGGGTAGCCCATTATCATCAGGGCTGGAAGCATGCTGGCATGAGTAACAGGCATGGCGCTAGAGAAGTAATTGAGAGCTATAGCCTAATGTCCAGGCAGACAAGTAGAGAGACAGAGACAGAGACAGAGACAGAGACAGAGACAGAGAGAGAGAGAGAGAGAGAGAGAGAGAGAGAGAGAGAGAGAGAGAGAGAGAGAGAGAGACTGAGCCTGGCTTGGGTTTTTGAAACCTCAAAGCTCACCATTAGTGAAAAACCTCTTTCAACAAGGCCACACCTCCTAATCCAGCCTACTCCTTAACGACTAAGCATTCAAACATATGAACCTATGAGGACCATTTCTAGTCAAATTACCTCAGAGGTTTAGAAGTCTTTTATATGCACATTCAAAGCCTATTATTATCTAAATGCTCAATAATCAGTATTTGTGATTAGTGGTTTAGGATTGGCTAAAAACACCCTCAGTCTTTGTCTTGTAGCCGGAAGTTCACTTTTATTTCTTTACATTATGGGATGAGATGAGAGTAGTGCCCGAGCTGTGTATTACATGGGTTCAGGGGAACCCAGAGTATTTCTTTCTCTGTTCTAACTCTCCCTAGGCCTAGGCCGAGAAGCGTCTAGCCTCCATACAATCTAATCTTCCAAGCTGACTGATTCGATCCAGCTTCTTTTTACCTCTGTCTGCATTGCTCTGTTTGGCATCGTACTAGCTTTGGCAATATATTCTAATCTTGCAGCTCCTTCTTATTCTCTGGCTCATTCTGTCTTCACCTGTGTCTGGCTTGTTCTCTCTGCAACCTGTATTTATACAACTCTCTTGGTAAAATAAAAGACACATACCACCACCACCATCTGTGTTTAGCTTATTCTCTCTCCCTGCACTGTTCTCTTAAGTTGCCTCTCTTTCCTGTCTGTTCTCATGAGAGTTGGACATATCCTATCTCAGACCTATTCTGTCAAATATCTTTCTGATTCATCACTTTGACTGCCCCTCACTTAGATGTCACTTTTAAACATGGCTGCTTCCTTCTATAAACTAACCTTACCTTCACTGTTAGGGATTAAAGTTGTGTACTAAAGAGCATGCCTGCATTCCAGCCAGATCATTCTGTAATGATCAAGATGTGTCTGCACTCTTGCTGGATCAAATCTCAGGATGTGATTCCTTGCCAGAACAGCCATGTTGCTGGATTAAAATTCGTCTTCTGCAGCCATTTCAGTGTTTCAGGTTTAAGTTGAGCCATCTAATCTGTTTGGTGGTGTTTTGTTCAGGGTAGGAATGCAGGATCTAGTTTCATTCTCTTACATGGACACATCTTGTTTTCTAAAACTATTTGTTAGGGTTCTCTCCACAGGCATAAATCTTTGTCTATTACTGTAAATCTGATCAAAATTCCATTCAAGGACATTATAGGCCCTAAAGAGTAACTGAATACTGTTGTTTAGATAAATTGGCATGATGTCAAAAATTCCTTTGTAGGCAAGTGCTACACCCAACTTTAATCAGTGAAAGTTTCTTTTCATTGAAAAATGAATGAAGAGACTCATGGCTGTATAAGGTTGTCAAAGTAAGTACTCAGCCCTAAATAAGACATTTGTACCACCTCCTCTAAGGTTCAGAATACATTGTAAAATATGTAGCAAAAGGAATATAAAGACTAGAAGGTAAGATGAAGGTCAGGGAAATGCCATTTTCTGAGTATAACCCAGCCAGTGCACTCATGATCTCAAAGCTGCTGAGTGCCTTCAGCTTTCAATGGGCCTGCATAAGACTGCTCATCTTAGCTATTGGCTTATACTACAGTAGGGACAGACATTTCTTTTCTTTTTTTTTTTCAGCTATGCTCCAAATCCATTATCACACAGATAGCCTGGGTTAAATTTACCAAGTCATAACACAAAGAAGAAGGCATTAATGATGTTAACTATTATTACTCAATAAGATGTCCCACAGGCTAAGCTCATGGCTACATACTCTCAGTTGAAATTTCCTCTTCCGAAATGATGTAAGCTTGTTTCAAGTTGGCATAAAACTAACCAGTACATTTGACCTTTTATCTTCTTGACATAAATATATCACTATTAAATCATAACTTCTTCTTGCTTGTTGTCTTTAAGCTGTCATATCAATATCACAATAAAAATCATACTCCAAACTTTAAAATTCCCAGTAGTTAAATTTTTACTCTCTTTTAATTCATCTAAAATCTCTCAACTATAGACTCCAGTAAAAATTTTTTAAAAGTTAGTTATTTTTAATCCAAGAAGAATTAGGACACAGTCACAATCTGAACGAGCAAGACTAAACTCCACCATTATAAATAACTCAATATCAAATGTTTGGGATTCATTTACCATCTTCTGGGTGCCACGGGGCCTTTGAACAGAGCTCCAAGTGGAGCTTTATCATCTAAAGTACACACAGCTTATCTCACAGAGTTAGGCCAGCTCCACTCTACAGCTGCTTCTGTCCTTGGTGGTCATTTCATGCTGCTGGCATCTAGAAAATGCCCAGATCTTCATAGCAACTGGGTTGCACCTTCACTAACAGTCTCTTCTGGGCTCTCTTCAGGGTCTCTATCCCTGCCACGCAGCACCAAGCCTCAGCTAGTCTTCTGATTCATTTATGCCTTCACAACAAGTTCCACCTGGGTGTCTCTTACACATTACCAAGTTCAGCTGCTAATATGTGATGTACCTTTGATCCACTTGACCATAGATAGCTTCTCTGTGCTGACCCTGAGGAAATACTCCAGAAATAATTCAAGTCATTGATGCTAGTCTCTTCTTAATCACTGATGATTTCTCGGCCCTGGTTGGCCAGCCTTAATTGTCACCCACTGTTCTTCATGGAAATGGGGGGAAAAATAGGGATAATAAATAGTAGTGAATTATGTGAGAAGTTTAAAAAAAGAGAGAACATTGGTGGATGGATGAACTAAATTCTCTATCAAGTTCATAAGTGTAGCATAGTTTTAAGCTATTCCTGTCTTTACTTCAGGAGGTGACTGCTACCAACCCCATCTCAGCTTCCCTTTAATTCTCAGACAAAAGACACATATACATATTTTGTTCCTCTTCTATTTGCCTTCTTGGAACAATTGCTGGGTACTACTATCTCCCACCTGGAAAAGCCTGCCCTTATCCGTTTCTTATCTCAAGTCTCTCCCATCTGCCCTAAACTTCAGGTGTTAAACTCCCCTGACCACCCACCCCTATGAGCAGCCTACGTGGCACTCACCGTTTTGAGATCTCACACAGTTGCCCAGTTCTCCTCTCTCCAAAGCATAGTGAACGCTTGCATTTCCTTTTCCTCCAGGGCCCTGGAAGTCCTGCCTGGACCTTCCACCTAGCAATTGGCCCATGACTCTCTTTACTGACAGATCAAGAACCAATTAGAGAACAGGACCTTAACATCAGACCCATACGTAAGTAAAATGTAAAATCAAGAAATCAAGAAATAAATATATCTGTATTTTATTTTGCAGCAAAGATCAAAAGAAACAAAAGAAAGCACTCAAAAAGCTGGTGTGACTGAGTTTGCGGAGTATGGCAGGGACAGGACAAACATGAACTGAGACTTGATGTTTTGCTTCCTGTAGACCCATGGCCTTTTGTTTGTTTGTTTCTTTCAATAATGTTGTGTCTAACACCTTAATAAAATATTTTGATTACATAAAAATTTTAAAATATGTAACTAAAAGAAGCGCTTGTGATCAACAGCTTAGAGACAAGATCTTGGGTTGGTAGGAAGATGACAGAAGAGAAGACTCTGATGCTAATCTAATCTTGGCTCTGCCTTCAATGAACTGGGTTAGTTTGCCTAATTAAACTGCTGGGCCAGACTCCCACATTTGGAGTTTGAATAGAATATCATAAAGGGCATTCCAGTGTTAATGTTTTTCTTTCAGTATCCTAGTATAATACTTATGCTTTCATCATAATTCCAGGAGCCCTTGGCCACTACTTCTGTAATACCTACCTGCCCCAGTGGGTTGGATATTTGCTAGGAAGAGTACCCTTTCCATTGAGATCGCCCCCAAATCAGGGGGAATTGCTCCCCTTGTTTCCTGCTCTACCTCTCAATAAAGAGTTTGCTTCTGAGAGCGAAGCCATCTGATGAGACAGAACCTGGCTGAGCAGGCCCTACCTTATCCCTGATTCAAGGTAAGAAGTCTTTCATCATCTTGGCAGAACAAGGCCTCCTGATTCCAGACCCCTTCTGCTCCCTGCTGAAGCGGTGCACTTTGAACTTCAAAGCTTAAAAATAGCACATCGTACATAAAGGTGTCCTTCTTTTTTGGCTTCCAAGTTTCAGAGGCTCTTCTTGCTCTGAAATCATTTTTCAAGGGTAAACAGCCTCAGGGTGTGGATTCCGACAGCACTGATGAGTGACTACAGCCATATGCTCGGTGACTCCTTGTTAAACCAATGGAATCAGAAAACAAGTTATTCTACAATATATTAATCAACACTTACTAGTATTGTCAATCTCTACTTTTGACTCACTATTTAGAACTACATTCATATAAAAATCTCTTTAAAAACAATGTATTGGGGATTTAGATATAGCCCAGTGGGTAGAGAACGTGGCTGTGATATGCAAAGCCATGAGTAGAGGAGAATATCAACACAACTCCTCAAAGAAAATCAAGAAGCTTGAATTTTTTAATTGGAGCATGTTCTATCTGTATTCCTGGGCAGTAGTGAGCCATTTCACATGTCCTAGACAATTTATGGGTTTTGTTTATGCCATTATTATATATTCATCAGGGACCCAGGTACCAATAAAACAAGCTTACTTCACTGAGATTCACTCCTGGTAAATTTAACGCGACATTCCTGGATGTTTTGTTGTTTAGTTATTGTTTTCATATTTTTAATCCTATTAGAAGTTATGATTAAGAGTCCCTGTCTGGCTTATATTTCTCTTTTTTTATAACTGTGTCACTTGAAGTGCTTTTTCTGATCTATTTCTTCCAGTAAAATTTAATTATATAGGCTCAAGGTTATAGCTTTGAAAAAGCTTATGAATGACTAACTTCAACCAAACTATTATATAAATCTCTACTGTCTGTGGGGGAAAAAAAAGCAAAGAAACAAAGTACTTGGGTTATGAGGGGAAATTTATCATGAGTTTTTATTATTATTCATGCAATGGGCAACTGATTTTGTCAGTTATTGCCATTGGAATATTATTGCCATTGGAATATTATTGCCATTGGAATATTATTGCCATTGGAAGGCAATAGGACTCTATCATCTTTGAAAATTCAATTACAGTGAGTTTCATTTAAGACAACAAACTTTCATTGGGTACCTGTTTTGTATAAAGCACTGCCCTGAGTATTGTAAGAGAAAATCAAGGAAGGGAAAAAAAGATGGCTGCCTTCTAAAGAGGAAAGCTTTCATCGGCAGTCATGGAATGAGGTGCAGAAGATAAGACTGAATGCAGAGCTGATGTGGCGAGAGACACTTTGTGCCACTTCAAAGACCTTTAAAGGTATGAACACATGACTTTGTTCTTAAGGAATTAACAAGAATGTTACACAAGGACATGAAAATAGAATAAAATATACTTCATACAAGTACCATCTTGCATGCCTGAATTTTAAGCTACTTGAGAGGCTGAGGCAAATCTGGGAAAGATACAACTCCATTTCCACCATTATTACACACACACACACACACACACACACACACACATGACACACACACACAAACAAACACACAAAGAGCTACATCCTTAGTTTAGAAATACATATATGTGTATCTTTAGTAGAATGGATTATTAGAATCTTGACAACAAAGTTATACAGTATGTTAAAGAAACACCAAAACCCCATAAGAAAAGGAAATAAAGGATATTTGTAGAAATGTGTGTTGAAACTTATTAGTATTCAAAGAAATGTAAATTTAAAAACTGGCAATTTAATAAGTTTTTATTATTTTAATTATGTGTATACATATGTCTCAGTGTATGCATATGTACATGTGAATTCAGGTGTCCTTCGAGGTCACAAGAAGGTATCAGATGCCCTAGAGATGGAGTTACAGGCAGTTGTGAACTATCTGACATGAGTACTGGGACCCAACTCATCCACTAGAACAGCATACACTCTTTACTGATGAACTATCTCTCCAGACTCAGACAATGGCTATATTCAATCCTTTCAAATTACAAAGCATCTTAGAAGATACCACTTAGGAATTCTCATAATAAGAAAATGGACTTTTACCCATGAACTAGAACAAATTCTCTAGAAAAAAAAAGTTGGAATATATATTAAGAATCACAAAACAGTGTTTACGTTTTGTCCTAAGTAATGCCATAGTTATAGATATGTTATAAGAAAAGAAACTATGTACAGCTAAGGTTATATACAGTGACTATCACCATAAAAACAATGCTCAAAAGAACAAATTAAAGTTGGGGATGGAGCTCAGTAGTTTGCCTAACATGGTCAACACCCTGCATTTAATATGGAATGCTGCTAAATAAAAACTGAATTCATTAAATAAATTCTATTTTCTGATCAAGTATGCAATTATTTTTAAATTTTATTTGTAGACAATTTTTAAAGACATTGAAAAGGCTAAAGATTCACTCACTATTAAGTGAATAGGCTAAGAAACTGTGTGCACCGTACACTTCAACTTTCTGGTTTGATTTCCGTTGCTGTGATTAAAAAGTTTACCAAAAGCAAGTCGGGGAGGAAAAAGTTTATTTGGCTTCTAAGTTCCAATCATGGTTTCTCAGGGAGAGTAGAAACTCATGCACGGCAAGAACCTGGATACAGGAACCAAAGCGGAGACCACGGGAGAGTGCTGCTTACTGAATTGTTCCTCATGGCTTTCTCAGCCAGCTTTTGAGACTCAGGACCTCTTCCTTGCCTTGGGATGGTGTCATCTACTGTGAACTGGACCCTCTCATACCCACGGAATCAAGAAAAGGCCCCACAGACTTGCCTACAGGATAATCTTATGGAGGCATTTTCTCAGTTAAATTTCCTTCTTTCCAAATGATCCTATCTTGAGTCAAGATAAGGCTGATCAGCACCATCTAGTATCCAGTGTCTAGTGTCTACACACACACACACACACACACACACACACACACACACACACGCACTAATTTTGATGCATTTGTTCAATTCAGATGAACAACACTTACCATTAGCAAAACAGATTTCTTTTAAATAATCTTGGTGATTCTCTTTTCTCTTTCTATATCTTATCCAATCAATTACAGGAACAGAAACATGTATTTACAGCAGTGCTGCCCTGGGATTTGCCCTCACTTTGCAAAGCATTTAGCATTTTATATCACATGCCCAAATGAAGTCCTGCTTCTACTTCTGCACAAATGTTTATTTTCTCAAGCCAATACCCCAGGAATATCAGCACAAACTGAAGTTTTGACCCATCAACAAGTTAGGAAACTTATCTTAGCATTAGCCCAGAGAAGTTTTCCATATCTACGGATCTGTTATGAGAAAATGTTCACCATATAGCTAAAGTTTAAGTGTTGCGACTACCACAAAACTTTACATAAAAACTTCATTTGGGGGTTGGAGCAATGGCCCAACTGTTAAGAACCCTTGGTTCTCTTGTGGAGAACCTGGGTTTGCTTTCCTGCACTTGCATGCCAGCTCACAAATATCTGTAACTCCAGATCTATGGGACCTTCTGACTTCTGTGTGCGCCATGTATTTGCATGTAATTTGCATGTAAGTACATGGTACACAGACATACATATAGGCAAAACACTCATATACTTAAAGTAAAAAACCTTTTTTTTTTTTTAAAAAAAAAAAAGGCTTCATCTAAAAGCATTTCTCTGAAAATTTCAGACCTTTGGCTACAGACACTGAGTCAGTAATTTATATGGATCTGAGTTTTCTACATTCAAGCGATATAGAAAGAAAAATAGCTAAAAATATGTGAACACGCTGATATTCAACTTTATGTGATAAATCCTCAGTATATGCACTGACATCTAACCTCCTTCAAGCAGAATTTAAAACGTGACAAGTTGGAAGCATTTTTATCCATCGCAACAAGCATGGTGGCCTGGATGATCTCTGTCAATATTACTATTGCTGCTGGGTTCCACTAGGACAAGGAAGATCACAGGCTTAGTTATCCAGAAGAAAGCAAGGAGAGACTTCCTTTCCCAGCACTCCGGAGGCAGAAGCAGGCAGGCAGATTTCTGAGTTCGAGGCCAGCCTGGTCTATAGAGTGAGTTCCAGGACAGCCAGGGCTATACAGAGAAACCCTGTCTCGAAAAACAAGAAAAGCAAAAAAACAAAAACAAACAAACAAAAAAAGAATGCACCTGAGGGGCGGCGGCGGTGGTGGTAAAGATGCTTCATTACTGTTTGGACAAAGTCAATACTGGATAAAACTGCAACAGATTAAAAAAAAAAAATCAGCCCACAACATCATGCACTAAAGGAAGTCCACTTCACTTTCATAACACAGCCAGGTTCTTTCTTAAGCTTTGTGCCTTTAGTAGAAAATTCGTTTTGGTCATGATTAGGCCTCCCTCCCCCCCATTTGAAACCTGCACTGAAACCGAAAAGCGCACTGGTGTGTAGCCCCAGTTTTGCTTTTGGCATGCCTTTGGCAACTCTTTTTACTTTGCAGATCTTTGACCTTACAAATCCTCTTCTTGCGGGACACAGGAATCTTCCAGAAGATTACTTCAGTTTCATTATAATCTTAAAGTCTTTCCCAGAATCAGAGTTGTGTTCTTTGGGCTTCTTCTCTTTCCTCCACAAAGATCTCACTCAGGCTTGGGAAGTCCCCAGCTGAGCATTTCCACACCAGGAGGCTCACTGCCACTTCCACACTGCCTATCATTGCTTCACACTAGCCAGTGGGGCCCACCACCGCACTGAGACAAAAATCTTAAAACTCAGCTTCCTTCTCCTTTAGATCGGGACCTTGACCTTTGAAACTCAAATTCCTATAGGGGGGCTAGAGAGGTGGCTCAGCTGTTAAGAGCACTTTTCCAGAGGTCCTGAGTTCAATTCCCAGCAGCCACATGGGGGCTCACAACCATCTGTGATGGAATCTGACGCCCTCTTCTGGTGTTTCTGAAGACAGGGACAGTGGACTTACATAAAACAAATAAATAAATCTTTTTTTAAAAAAAAATCCTATATGGATTTTGTCCAGTTTTATTTCTAGTGTAGGAAAGAGCTCGCAGTGTCTGACTGAACAAGTCTAAATGCTTATAATCTGCCTCATCAGTTGAAGGACCTTAAGTCTCATCATTGTACATCTCTCACAAGCACGTTAGTTCCACATAACCTGCATCCCCAGTCTTTTCTTTCCCTCAAGTCATCCAGGTACCTGGAGTATTCCTGCTCTCTCATGCCTCTCTAACAGTTGATAAACTTTGAAAGGAGATTTTGTATTTTACCCATGGAAATTCACCATACCTTCTTTTCTCTTTAATTCCTATCTTGTGTGTATGCTACAGAAATGCATATGCTCTTGTATGCGCATGAAGGCACACAGCTACAGGTGCCTGGTGGAGGTCCGAGGTCATCCACCTTTCCATTGTTCCCAATTACAAATGCAGGCTAGCTGGGCCAACAAGACTCTAGGACTTTACTCTTCTCCACCTCCTGTAGGAATGCTGGCATTACAGACATGAGCTACTGTGCCCAGGTTTTCCATGAGTTCTGAGGATTCACGTTCTGGTTCTCATACTTATCTGGCAAGTGCCTGTATGCACTGAGCCCTCTTCCCAGATCCTTCGATAACCTATGCATATGTATACATTTGTGTGTGTGTGTGTGTGTGTGTGTGTGTGTGTGTGTGTGTGTGTGTACAGGCATGAGCCTAGAGGTCTATGTCAGGTGACCACCTCTATCACACTCTGCCTAATGTTTTGAGAATCTTTCACAGAGCCAGAGGCTTACAGATTCAGCTAGACTGACTGGTCTACAAGCCCTAGGGATCTACCTGTGTCTACTCTCCTAGCGTTGTGATGTAGGTGTGTACCTCAGCTTGAATTTTTATATGGGTATTAGATATCTGAACCTTGAGTCTTCATTCTTGTGTGACAAGTACTTCACAATGGAGCCACCCCCAACCCCTCCTTTCCCTTTTATTAAATGATGAATTTTTTAGATAATAAGAACTGGATATGCTTATGGTGCACCATGTGATGTTCTCATATATGTATTGTTTCTGGTTCATCTTATAGAATTAAGAAATAAGAGATGTAGTAGACACAATATCCACTTGTGAATATTTAGAAAACTCTGATAATACACATGGACTCAAATCCCCGCACCTATGTCTTCCTGTCGATGCTCTGAGCGCTCCCTTCCTGTTTGAGCATGAGGTACAACTGAGAAATTCTGCAGCCCAGTCCCAGCTACTCTTGTCCCTTGAGGGAATTCTACGCTCACCTCTGAACCACAAACTAATCTCCACGTTTGTTGGCTTCCAATAGACTCCTGTCAGCAAAGGGACATGGCACAAATCGCATGCTTAAGGCTTTGTGGCTTTTCATCTCATTTATAATCCTAGTTAAGACCATTTTAGCGGCAAGAAACAAAAAAACAACTCCAGGGCAGGGCCAAGTCCAGGAAACAGCACCGGCTGAGGATTCTCTCCCTCCTCAGTCTGTCTGCTGGCTTCTTGCCTCTCGAAGCTGGGGTGTTTCACTCTCCCATTCATAGAACAGCTTTCATAGGAGAGAGCTTTTTCTGAGCTGTTGCTTTTACTCACAGGAAGTGGCCGTTTTTACAGATTCTAACTTTAAACCCTACTTTATTGAGAAACGTCCGTGCTATTAAACCGAGGCGAGCCTAAATTTAGAATCTCAGATCATTTGTTTAAATTTTTGCAAATACATTTTGCAAGCCCTGAACAAAGAAAACGAGTTAATCCCTGAATTCAGCAGCAGCAAGAAGTCGGGATTCATCCCGTTACCAGTGTGGAATTCAAAGCAGACAACAGGATTGCTTTGGGCGGATTCCAGATTAGGTTAGAGATCGCCACTGATTTCACCATTGTAAAGGGCATAAAGAAGTGGAGAGATCCTATCTGGCTAGGAGAGTAGCTTTAATGGGTGGGAGCCTTCATAACCTCATGGGATCCGCATGCTGAATCAGGAGTCCAACTCTCAGTAGCAAGCCTTCCTCCTCCCAGCTGTTGCCCAAGAAAGGAAAGAGATGCCCAGAGCCCGCAACAGCATCTATTGGGGCACTTGGCAGAATCTCAGGGGAGATATATTTTTCTCCTCCTATTCAACTACTTTGCTCACAGGTATGTCCTTGTTTCTTTATACAATCACCACAGAATCTGAAATCTGCTTGGGAGTCTGGAATTTAAGCTTGCCTCCGAACGTCCTAACAAGCTCTTCTTGGACTGAACTCTCATCAGCCTGCCAAAGCAAAGATGTTGGTGTAGCATGATGATGAAGCTGCCCGTTCTCTCAACGTCGTTAATGAGAGGAAAATGCAAGGTAAGGCAATCCGTGTTGTTCAAAGAAGACACGCAGAGAGGATGGAGGCTCCGTAGAGTGTGCTGAGATCTAAGACAGGACACACAGCCTGACACTCAAATACAGCCTGAAAGGGCTGGGGTTCGAGGCCATGTTTCCACCATAGGACAATATCTAAGTGACGCCATTGTGTCCATGCAAGATTACAAAACACGGGTGGTTTGCTTCTTTTAGCCACTATATGACTTGGAATCAAATGTCTTTTCAAGCCTTCTGATTTAATATAGAGGGCACACGTATACCGATTCTCACTTCCTACTCATGGCTAAGGGTGCCGTAACCAGTACTGGAGGACTTCCAGCATAAAACAGCTCTCTCATTACCCTGATACAGGTGAAGAACCACTTGTCCAGTGGTAACCTTGTAGGTCCTGGAATAGGACAACATGTCTCGTTCTCCCAAACCTTCCACTTTGGTCACAAAAACTCATCTGAATCTTCATCGTGGTGATCTATTCATCTCAAAAGTGGGAATAAATACAGGGCCTAGCCGGGCGTGGTGGCGCACGCCTTTAATCCCAGCACTTGGGAGGCAGAGGCAGGCGGATTTCTGAGTTCGAGGCCAGCCTGGT
>NC_034611.1:32201624-32205915 GCF_900095145.1 Mus pahari | reverse complement strand
AAAAAAAAAAAAAAAAAAAAACAGGGCCTAATTCATCAGAGGGCCACACGAGCTAGGTTCCTTTAGCAGATGTCTGAAACTGATAAGCACTTGATGATCTCAATGCTACCGTTGTAAGAGCCTTGGGCTTTGACATGCATAGGAAAATGCGGATGCATAAACAATTATAAATCCTTTTTCTATTGAAAACTTTTTTTTCATGCAATATATTCTAATCATGGTTTCCTCTTCCCCCAACTCTTCCCAAATCTTCCTCACTTCCCCACTGATTCCACTCCAGCTCTTCTTTCTCTCTCTTTAGAAAACAAACAGGCCAACAAACAAACAAACAAACAAGAACAGAAACAAACTAGAAAAAAATAAAAAGAATATGATATACACACACAAGACCAGTAAGACTGCCTACTCCAAAAAAAAAAAAAAAAGAAAGAAAGAAAGAAAAGAAAAGAAAAGAAAGAAAAAGAAAGAAAAAAAGAAAAGGCATTAAAAAAGGAAGCAGGAAAACATGCAGTGCATGTTGAGTTATTGGCTAGAGGGGTCTCATGTAAATCCCCCCAAATTAAGGCTATTGCCAAGGCAATTGGTTTCCACAAAGTGATGGTAGACCCGATTACTGAAGACATTTTAAGTATCTCATTGAACATGGAGAAGTCAAGTTGGTGCTTAACTAGAGCATGCCACCTAGTAGGCGTGCTACTGTGAGGTACTGTGCATGCTACCAAAAGAGATAGGTAACCACCCACCCAGTTACAAATCCTTCAGTCTATAATAGTGACCTGTCAACCTCCATGATAAGCTAGTACAATAGTGGTACAAAAGTTTTGGGAGTAAGCAACCACTATCTAATTAGATTATACCACCCTCCATTAGATGGAACCCATACCTCACATTGCTTGACTGGCCAAGTACGTGAAACTAGATAAGATAGAGCCCTAGAGGGAAAACAAATGCCATTGCTCTGCTAAGGGAACACAGCAATAAAATGACTCCTAATAATGTTCTGTTATATCCATAGATCAGTGTTTTGCCCTTCCTTCCTCTTGTAGAGGATGGGAACTAACACAAAGACTCACAACTGGATAATGTGCAGAGAGTGAGAGATTTTGAAAGACTCAGTCCTAAGTGGGATGTCTTCATCACACCTCTCTCATCAGAGGTCTGGGAACTTTGTGGAAGAGGAGTCAGAAAGACTGTAAAGCCAGCCTACAAATTGGAAAAAGATCTTCACTAAGCCTACATCCACAGAGGGCTGAGATCCAACATATATAAGGAACTCAAGAAGTTAGACACCAACAATCCAAATAACCCAATTTAAAAAAAAATAGAGTATAGAGCTAAACAGAAAATTCTCAACAGAGGAATCTAGAATGGCCAAGAAGCACTTAAAGACATGTTCAGAATCCTTAGTCATCAGGGAAATGCAAATCAAAATTACCCTGAGATTTCACATTATACCAATCTGAATGTCTAAAATCAAAAACTCAAGCAACAGCACATGCTGGTATAGATGTGGAGAAAGAGGAACACTCCTCCACTGCTGGTGGAATTGCAAACGTATACAACTGCTTTGGAAATTAATCTGGTATTTTCTCAGAAAATTGAAAATAGTACTGATGACCCAGTGATACCCCTCCAGAACATATAGCCAAAAGATGTTCCTGTTCCACTATACCACAAGGACACATATTCCATAATGTTCATAGAAGCCTTATTTATAATAGCCAGAAACTGGAAACAATCCAGATGTCCCTCAACTGAAGAAAGGATACAGAAATTGTGGTTCATTTATATAATGCAATACTATTCAGTGATTAAAAACAAGGGCATCATAAATTTTGCAGGCAAATGGATAGTACTAGAAAGTGTAATCCTGAATGATATAACCCAGACCCAAAAGGAACACATGGTTTGTAATCACTGATAAGTGGATATTAGCCATGAAGTACAGAATATCCATGATACAACCCACAGATCCAAAGAAGTTAAACAAGAAGGAAGGCCCAAGTGAGGATGCTTAGATCCCACTTAGAATGGGGGACAAAATATTTGTGGGAGGCAGAGCTAGGGAGGGAGAGGCAGAGGCATGTGAGGGAGAAAAGAGGGGTGGGGCATAGAGGAGCGGGATCAGGTGTGGGAAGAGATAGGAGAGAAGCCCAGAGGACAAGGAGAGTGTATGGAAATCTGCCGCTGCCCTAGGTCAGGGGGGTGGGGGAAATTTCTAGGCCGTCCGTGAAAGCTGGGATGGGGAAGACACCCAGGAATCAGTGCAGATGACTTAACTGAGATGCCTAAGAGTGGGAACATGAAAGAGGACACCTCCTATAGCCAGGCAGGACACCAATCCACCCACGAAACTTTTGACCCCAAAGTTGTCCTGTCTAAAAGAAATGCAGGGACAAAGATGGAGTAGACACTGAAGGAATAGCCAACCAATAACCAGCCCAACTTTGATTCCCATCCCATGGGCAAGCACCCATCCCTGGCACTATTAATGATCCTCTGTTATGCTTACAGACAGGAGTCTATCACAACTCTCCTCAGAGAGGCTCTACTCAGCAGCTGACTGAAACAAATACACATATCCACCTCCTGGACAGAGGTCGAGGACGTCTACGGAAGAGTCGGGCAAAGGACTGAAGGCCCAGAAGGGGATGGGAACCCCAGCGGAAGTCCAAAAAGATCCCAAGGTTTGTTCTCTCAGAGACTCAGCCACCACCCAGGAGCATACACAGCCTGGACCTAGACAACGCCCCCCCAGTACATATGGATGAAGGGTGCCTTGTCCAGCCTACTCCTGGGAAAGGATGTGCCTACTACTGCAGAGCTGTCAAAGTGGGGGAGTGGGGGAAGGGGAGGAGGGGTGGAGGAGGGACTCTGTGAGGGGAGGACTGGGAAGAGGTGTAGCATTTGGGATGTAACTTAATTAATTGATTAATTTAAAAATATTGGTAAGAGCCAGAGGATATGGATGACCCAAAGGAAACAATGACTTCCACACATGACAGGAGTGATGAACTATGAACTGACAAAGATTGTGGCAGCATGCCCCGAAACCTGCCCAGGTTCAAGCCAGATAGGTTTCCAGTGCTGAGAGGGTGAGTGGACAAAAGCTCTCTCTCACCCCTAACCAAGAAGCTATCTCCAACTGAGATCTGCTAGCAAAGGAAAAAAAAAAAGTCATTTTTTCTAATATTATTTATTTATTTATTTATGATTTACTTATCTTTATTTAATGTACATTGGTTTTTTCCATCGACTTGGTGTGTGTGTGAGGGTGCTAGATCCCCTGGAACTGTACTTACAGACAGGTGTGAGCTGCCACGTAGGTACTGGGCATTGAACCTGGGTCCTTTAAGAAGAGGAGCCAGTGCTCTTAACTGCCAAGCCATCTCTTCAGTCAAGTTTGTTCCTGTTTTAAATCTTGATGTTCAAACTATAAAAGTAGCCTTTCACTAGTTATCCTGTAGTTACTCCATAGTTAGTGTCTATCACCAGCTAGCTCGAGTGAATGTTAAAGCACATTCGGGGCCAGCTCAAAGGGGGCCCTCAGGATTCCCTGTTTCTGAGGTTTAGTATACTTCAGAGAAGCAAGCGTCCCTGCTTCATGCCTTTCCATCACAACTTCTTGTGATCATGACAGAGGACTGAGCATGCTGGTTGCCAGGATACCTTGAGCAGCTGGCCTTTACTTTGTTCTTTGCTCTGCTAAGACAGATCTGCTGTGCTGACAGACCCCCCCCAAAAAAAGTTATTTTGTCAAATACTTTCAAATGGCAAACATGTAAACGTTACATTTTAGCAATAGAAAGAAAACAAAATCTTCCCGTTTCCAAAATATCTAACCACTCATGGCTATTCATAAAAACTAAGAATTCCAAACTTGGAAACTTTCTTTTTCTTTACTTCACGAGATTAATGGAATTTAATGAGGTAGGCACCTCATGAAAATATCAGTAAGAAAAAAAGTGTTAGAAAACAAGTTTGAAAAGAATCCAAGAAATCTCAGTCTGCAAATATGAACTTATGACAAAGTATGATATTTCTTACAAAGATTTTTGCCTTGATCATGAAGTACAAAACGAAATACTTAATGTACTAATAAAAAATTTCTCACTTTCCTATACTATGGTATAGTTTTAAAACTATTTTGTTATGCAGTGATAATTCAAATATAATAAACAAAACAGATTGGTACATTGGGATATAAATTGAAAGGACACGATCTTTGCACCGCTGCACTGCCGGGGAAAGAGCGGACTGGTGAGGGGACCCGCAGCAGCTGGACCCGATC
>NC_034611.1:32159393-32201613 GCF_900095145.1 Mus pahari | reverse complement strand
AAAGGACACTTTTCTGCTTTCATTGTTATTTTACCTGGTTTAGATACAAAATTTTAGGAAAATACTGTTTTCTCTTTATTAATGCTTAAGGCATTTTATTACAGAGAATTGAATTTAAGTGTAACCACTAACATTTTAGTAACGGTCTTGAAAGTCTTACTAATCACAACCGGAACGGAAAACTTAAATGATGCTGAAGAGTTCAGAAGGTACCATCTTCAGGTCAGCTCAGAATTTCAGTCGCTTTTTAGGCGGTCAAGTGAAGAGGAAAGAAAATTTCAAATCAGAAGAAAATGGTCTGCGAGGCCCTGGGCAGAGGCCTAGAAAGGCTTAGTGGGAGCTTACTATTTTGTCTATATTTTAAAGGACTTTCAAAAGTAGAAGGGAAAGGCCAGGAAGAAGGCTCAGAAGGAAAAGGGTCTGACGTTTGCATGGATTAAATGGATTGGGGATTAGCTCTGAGTCGCCAATAATGGGTGACTATAGCTTTAAGGGAAGAAATAGAAGCCCTGCCCCTCTGAGCTGCTTAGATTTGAATTCTCTACTTTATGCTCCTTGTGTCTTCTGTCTCCACCTGTCAATTGTGAGTCTGAATCTCAGCTTTCCTGAGAACTATCTTGTGACTCTTTCCCTGTGTCTGCGTCTTCTCTGTGCGCATGCTGTGTGACTGACTGTGCCTGTCCGTGTCTGACTATCTGCGTATGACTGTTGTGTGACTATTCCTAACAAAGGGCTTTGCTCTCTGTTCTATTGAGCAGCACAGAAACCGCCACATGGAGAAGTAAGGGGAAACTACGGAAGTCTTGAACGGAGTTTTCCAAGGGCTTTAGCCACTGACTCCAGATGATCCCAAATGACTGGACAACAGAACCAATCTCCATAAGTGTTAGGTTTAGTCTTTATGGTTGATGTTAGGAAGTTGCTTTCAACACCCATATTTGCTGCTTTCAGCAAAGGATACACATGCATTTTTTTTTTCCCCTGGGTTAAGTTATGTGCATGGAAGAGCACAAAGCTAGGCATTAGGTTGGGTTGGAAAAGCTCATTATATGGGAAATGCAAGGCAAGTAAGGTTGACTGTTTACACCAATCTCTTAAAGACAGGTTAAACAAACAGGCTGAGCACATAGTAGGATGGTACTCTGAAGTGACCTCGAGGTGTATTATGAACTTTGGTTATGAGATTCAGTAAAAGTTGCAGTCTCTTAGAATGTAAGATATAGTTTCATAATAATGAAACACCATGGGTAACCTATTCTGATCCCCAGAACCTTCATTAAAAAAAAAAAGAAAATCCCACTGCACCAAGGCACACATCTATGATCTCAGCACTCATGCAGAAAGATTAAAAAGCAGAGACAGGAGAATCAGCAGGAAGCCAGGGAACCAGCTAGCCTGGCACATACAGCATTGCAGAAACAAGATTGGCCCTGAATCAATAAGGCGGATGGTGAGAAGTAACTCTCAAACGTTCTCCTCTGACCTCTACACGCACAGCATGGCATGCATGTGCCCACACACATACAGTCATTACATTGAAATTTAAAAAAAATAGAAGTAGATATTAATTGTTTCCATAAAAGATATAACTATAAAATAAACAGCTTTTGTTCCCTCTGAGTTAAGCACAAAACATCTATTTTAAATGCTTCCATGTCATCGGTCAGAGCAATCTTGTCTGTAAATAAGCACCAAGAGTCAATACAATTCACCGACATGTAAAAAAAGAAAATACCAATAACACTGGGAAGTGTGGGACGCAGTCTAGATAATCACACAGCAGAAGAAAGAGGTTGTGTTGCTTCTACCTCCCGAAGTAAAAGGAACCTCCAGGTCTAGACTTCTTTTCCAAACACAGAGGGAGTTTTGCTGGAGTATCAAGCAATCCTCCCTCTTATAGACCATTTATTTGACTGCCATGGTTAAATGGGAAGATTATCCAAATTAGCTAAGCCTGCACTAGCAGCTCTGTCATCCCAGCTACACAAGAGGCTGAGGCAGGAAGACCTCAGGTTCAAGGATTGTTTCAGTACTGAATGAGTACAAAGAAAAAGTGAACAAATTAGTAAGAACTGTGGGGGGGGAGGGAAAGCGAGAGAGCGAGAGCGAGAGAGCGAGAGAGCGAGCGAGCGAGAGAGAGAGAGAGAGAGAGAGAGAGAGAGAGAGAGAGAGAGAGTTGGGGATGTGACTCAATTGTAGAGCGCTTGTCTAGAATGTGCAAGGCCCTGGATTCAATCATAACAGGGAAAGATGAAAATGTTAGTGAAATTATTTATCAAGTACATTAAAATGAATCTTGTTGGTATGCTATTATACTAGCCTCCATAATCTGTGTCACATTATTAAGACAAGGATCAGCACTTCCTGAACCTTGGGTTGGACCTTCCAGCTGAGACAGAAATCCAGTTCCCAGCCAGTAAGCACAGATAGAGCTGTTGGACGACTGCTGACAGGTATTCACCTGCACGGAGACTGATGGGAGCCTCAGACATGGGCGGTGGCATAAGGAGTAAGGACAGGTGTGTGCACTGGTCCTCTGTGCCTAGGCTTCGGCTTCCCTGGCTGTACCAAGAGAGTAAGAGGACTCCAGGGCCAGGAAGTTCCACTGAGCAAAATCCAGCAGGAGAATTAGATGCATACACAGATGGTCTTTGGGTCAGTCATGACAGGGACCCGGGATCCAAATTGGCATTTGTATATTTTCTCCACTTGTCTTTTTTTTTTTGAAAAAAAAAAAAACATTTACTTTATTTTTGGTTTATGTATATTGGTGCGTTGGCTTCGTTTATATAGGTCTATTGTGTATGTACAATGCTCCAGGAGGCCAGAAGAGGGCAATTGGATGTCGCGAAACTGGAGTTACAGACACTTGTGAGCCACCATCTTGGTGCTAGGAATCAAATCTAGGCTCTCTGGAAGAACAGCCAGTGCTCTTAACCACTGAGCCATCTCTTCACCCCACATTTTTTTTTTCTAATAAGAGACATGTTTAGAGGTAAAGAAAAGCAAAAGTTCACAACACAGAAAGGCTCTCCATCTTGTCCAGCATGTGCATGTATCTGTACCCCCTGAAAATTCCAGTATTTTTATCATGGTTTATATTACTCTAGATATGCTTCAGTCACATATAAATATATATATATATATATATATATATATATATATATATATATATATATATAATCATATTCTTTATATGCACACGTGTACTTTTCTTTTACCTAATGTTTTCAGACAAAATATATTTTGGATAATTTTCCATGACAGCACATATGGATATTTTTCAAATATAGAGTCTTCTACTTTATGATTCAACTTATTTCTAATTTACAAATATGTTTAGAGTTTCCTCACATTTAAACGGTTTTTCTGTTATATGTGTGTGAGTACACGAAAGTGTGAACTTTGAACCCACACATCTTTTTAAGCTGCTGCCTTACCACATACATCTTGTCAAATTGATAGCCCCCGCCACAGTATATACAATGTTGAGAGCTCTCTACCCTCAGCACTAGCAATACAGCAATATCATCAGATTGGCTAGCAACTGAAAGCATATGTGTCACATGTGTTAGGTAATATATGTGGCTATTTAAAATTAAAGTGCAAAGAAATAACCATAGAAAAGTTTAGTAGTGATATATTAAGAAAAAAAGCAAAGTTCAAAGTGTAATATATAACACAATGTTCTTTTTAAATATGTATTTTAAAAGATTTATTCATTTTAATACTTATGGTGGGTGTCTTGTCTATTTGTACAACCATGTTCAGACAGTGCCTGTGGAGACCAGAGAAGGGCTTTGGGTCCCCTGTGACTGGGGTTACAGATAGTTGTGAGCTGCCATATGGGTGCTGGGGATCAAACCCAGTTCTCTGGAAGAGCAGTCAGTGACCTTAACCTCTGAGACATCACTCCAGACTCACCATGCTCTTTCAATAATACCTTTCTGAACTTTAGCTCCCTCGCTAATAAAATCAAGATGGTACCAACTCATCCTAATGCATCAGCAACAAAACAAATGAATAATTATGAAAGATGAATAAACCATTGTTTCCAAAACTTCTCAGTTTGTGGTACAAGGCAGGATAGCCCATGGGACTTAGGCACATAAAGCCAACCAGAGACAAGGTTAGCAGAGGACAGCGTCTCTTTGTGCACAATAATAAACATGGAAATGACAGCCACACACAGCCATGCCCAGGGCAGCACACATAGGCCTGCCCACCGTGTGAGGTTTCCAGCTCCCATTGTCAGTCTTTCAGTCACCAAGAGCTTTCCTCTTTCCATAGAACTTCCCGTGTGCCCAGACTCGGACAGCTTTTCCTCCACACACCCGCACGGTGAGTCATTTCAAGCCTTGTAATGCCATATGTCATCTTAGAGGAAGAAATTCAGTCCAAATCTCTGACCTACCTGGATCCCATATACCTTCCTGGGCCCTGGGTTTTCTCATGTCAAACTAGAAAGACAATTCAATTTATCTTAGATTAATTTCTGAAATTTCCTTTCACCATGCTCGACACAAAACAAGGTTGCAATAAGTATTAATTAACACTGTTAATACTGCCATTCATGTTTTTACTGTCCTTTAAAGACAGCCATGAGAACTTATTCCAACAAAATTTCAAACTCAATTCTTTTTTTCTAAGCTAATATATCTAGCCTTTTATATATTTTTAAATAAAGTTGGCACATTAGTCCTTTTTAGATTCTTTTTATACATTCATTTTGCACATTTAGACATTTTTATACATTTATATTTAAATGCACAATATTAAAATAATAAGGCAGCAAAGGTTACAAATACATTTGTATATTAGTTTAGGTAGAAGGTGAGAGAATTAAGGAAAATGAAGGCACACAATTCTCAAAGTCATCATTAACCAGTTCTTAGAGCATAAGAAAAGGCAATAAGATGATGATGATGATGATGATGATGATGATGTGTGTGTGTGTGTGTGTGTGTGTGTGTGTAAGATCTGTTTAGATCAACAACATATATGTGCATTGTGTATAATCAAGTGTGCATCTATTTCTTTTCACAGAGACCGAGTCCACGTGCAACCCTTTGACATTTGTGGTGAACAGATGCTACACTTCTCTCTTCGTTAACCGAGCAAGTGCCACTCGGTTTGCATCTGAACAAAATGTCTGCACTAAAATTTGACTTAATGATGTCAGGTAGCTCAAAGCAGTTTGCGTTCGGTGAAGCAAAACATCAGCACCGGTCTCGGGGGTATGCTCACTCAGAGGACGGGGACTGCGGGGTGCAGACACATTTGCACTGAGAGCTCTCACCTTTAAGGTGATTTCAACAACCTGAAGGCCTACTTTGCTCCCTACAGCCTCACTTGCATGTTTTTAATGCAACCATAGAAGAAATGCAATGCTTGTTTTTCTTTTTCTTTTTTTTTTTTTTTTTAACTTGTGCTTCTTATTTGTGGCTGGTAACAAGCTGTATCAGGGCAGAGCTGCTAATTGGCAATTTTAAATACACACGAGGCCAACAAAGTCTCCTAAATGGTGATCAACAGGCCTGATAGGTAATGAGCGAGGGAACCCTGGGGATTCACAGTAAAATGTGTCCATTATTATATTTTAAAGAGATTTATTTTAAAGAATAAACCGTATGAAGACTTCAACTCCATACTTGGAAAAAAAAACACTCAGTGTGTTGCAGTGTTCTGTATCTAGTATTAAATAATAAATTTGAATATATTGAATAACGTTATACTAACCCCACTAAGTACTTTGCTGTGGAACTACTCAAGGAATTTAAACTCATTGTTGATCTAATTTGAAGGTTGACTGAGACTGGATTAAATGGAAAGAGTGGATGTAAGAATAAATTTATTGACAGAAAGCACCGTCTATAACAGCATCTCTGCACCATGCTGGGCATTGGCTACATTTTAACTTCGTTACTAGCCAATAAGCAATTGAGCATAATAGGGTGAAGGCTTGTGGATGTTTGCAGAAGTGACAGTCTTCCACTAAGGGCAGATAAGTTTGCAGGGACAGGGAGCAGAAAGAAGGAAAGATGAATCCTTCTGTGCTGTGAGGCACTAGTAAGAATGCACAGGCTTGGCACTCCTTACACCACTGTGGATCTGGATGTGGTTGTTCAAGTAGCCCAACTGCCAAAAAAAAAAAAATGCCATGCTCTGAACATCACAATGCCTAGAAGAGTAACAGACCCATAAGATTATAAAGCCTCTCTTCTAGATAACAAACTCTTGGGAAACAATTATAAGAGAAGAGACACTTGACACCTGCTGCCCTCATTTACATAAGAGGGGGGGCTCTGGAATCAGGATACAAATTTTTTGCAATAAATTTGAACAATTTAAAAATAAGCATACGATGAATCAGCCACATGGATTTGATTTTGTCATTACAATTTTGAGGGTGATTTTAAAGATACCTTCAACACCTTTGTGTTTATTTATTCATAGTAACGTTACATCTGAGTGGATCCATACAAAGGAAAGGTCATGGTTCTTCTGGGTCTCTTTTTCTTAAAGCTTTCTCTACTGGTGAGATTTTATAAAATTGAATTTAATTTTAGTATTGAAAACCATGAGAGTAATTTTCAGGGCTATAACTCTATTATTCGGGATTAAAAGGAAAAAGAAATCTTTGTAAATTCAGAATGTTATCAGGTGTTGTTCCCCCTTTACCATTTAGATATGAGATGAAATTTGTTTTAAGGTTAAATAGAAAAGTTGAAGTTGGAAATTAAGGGACTCAAACAAGGCTAAAATGCTGATTAAATCTACCCATAATATACGGCTTGCAGGACTGAACTTATATTCAATAAAACATTTTGATAATATCTGTCTTAAGAAACACATTGTAAATCTATGGCTACCCTGATCCACTTAGCTATTTCTCTGCTTGGGTACATAGGAGTGAATAGGAAAATCTATAAATATGTGTTTGAGGTTATAAAACCTCAGGAATAGAAGAAAATCATGAATTTCTCACAATGACCTCAGACTGTTCCTCAGTGTCCCATGTGCTCCTCATACAGAGCTAGCAACTTTCTAAAAGCTAATAAATATTAGTTAATTAACAACTAATAAACTAGCTTTTGATGAGTTACCTGCACATAGACACTAAGGGCAGGAAGATAGGCACAGTTGCCATGCAGACAAAGCTCAGGGAAGGAAAGACTATGAAGTGCCTATTTTCAGGTTTGCTGTAAAAAGCAAAGAGCTGCCAGGCATGGTGGCGCATGCCTTTAATCCCAGCACTCGGGAGGAAGAGGCAGGAGGATTTCTGAGTTCGAGGCCAGCCTGGTCTACAAAGTGAGTTCCAGGACAGCCAGGGCTACACAGAGAAACCCTGTCTCAAAAACCAAAAAAAAAAAAAAAAAAAAGCAAAGAGCTATACGAAAGAAATGCAAAGTAAGGACCATTGTGTTTATGCAGGTACACATTACAAAGAATGATACAATCTCTCAGGAGATTGTTGAAAGTATAAAAATAAATAGTGGTATACACCACACATATTCATGTACCTATACACATATATGTATACATGTTTATACATATATAGATACACGTGTATTCCCAACATTGATACAGATTGTTGCAACTAAAGTTGGAATTTTCTGTATAGTGTGTTTTTCTGTATATTTCTAAAATATTCAAAATTCAGTGGCTATTACTCTCATAATAAGAAAAAATATTATTCAAATACAAAATAATCTTAAATTAGAGTTTTAAAATGTTTACATGTTTTTAAAAGCTTGCTTATTATCACAAGATTAGAAGGCATATCTTATAGTCAAGGAATCTAATAACAACACAACTAGTAGAACTCATCCTGCATTTTAGACATCATGCCAAACCTGTCTTTTTACCAAACTGAAAGACTAGTTGGTGACATTACAGTTTCTGTTCTGAGCTTTCAGACACTATTATGGTAAATATTTCAATGGATGAGTGAATTAAAACTTAATATAAGTGACAAATACTTCTCATAAATATGAGAGCTATGCATAAAACGTGTGCCTTCTTTATTTTTAAAAAGCCAGTGAATTTAAATGTACCATAGAAACTGATCACTTCCATTTCACATGACTAGTAATATAGAAACATGTGCAAATAAAGCTGGTTTTGTTTACTCCATTTGTTTCATCCGACACTTGCTAATTACCAGCCACTACACTGATGATTAGTCATCCAAAAAGGAAAGTAATTAGCGAGAAGAGATAATCTAGTTTTTAAATCTATGACTCATGGAAAACGACACTTTATAAAAGATGTCTACATGTCCAGTGAATGAATAGATGTTTGACATCATTCCCCTTCAGAAAAATACAAATTTAAACCATGTTCTACACAACCACATGCCTGAAACTAGAAAACTGTCCATACCACCTATTGGTTCAGCAACAGGTCAACTCCAGGGCTCATCCGCTGTAATTGAGCAGGATGCTACAGCTACTTGGAAGAAATACTGATAGTCTCTAATAAAGGCAAATACACCCACCCTCAGACTCAGCAATTTCATCCCTAGACACATACCCAAAGGGAATGAATGCATGCATCCCCAGAAAGACACAAGAATAATCACAGTACCTAAAGACTGGAAGCACCATGAATATTACTCAATAGGGAATTAAGAACAATGCAATATTAAACACAGTAAACAAAGCAATGAACTGGCACAGTGACAGACGACTCGCACAGTCTGTACAGCAGAATACATTCTGAATGATTCACTTAGAGTTCAGGAACAGACAGAAACCAACTGTGAGATGGAAGCTAGGACAGTGGGCACCTGCAGTGAGGCCTGAGCACTTCTGACCACGGACTGAGAAGGAGCAGAAGGGGACTCCGTGTTCTGGGTCTTGAGCCGGGTAGCATACATATGTATTAGGCATAGTGTGCATGAGCAGAAACTCACCCTTACAGTTTGCACATTCTCCTGCAGGTTATGAATAGCCTGATCTAAAAATAGGATAATTGAATCCTTACTTCCAAGAAGCCATAATAGGTGAACTTCTGGTCACAGAGAATGAATGCTAAGTAATAAATATCTGGAAGAGTGTCCATGCTGTTCAGAGTGGGGCACCCAGATCTGCCTGGGCACCCAGTTCTGCCTGAGGAAGGCTCAAGGCTCTGGATTTTCATGTGGAACTGGTGTATAATAATGACCATTTCTCAATGAAGTCTTAACGTTTTCCTATCTACTAATATTTCAAGACCATTTTTAAAAATGTGACTAAATATTCATCCTACTCAACCCACAATGTACATTACAGACCATTTTTTTTATAATTAGCTTTCATTTGTTATAGTCTGATACCCATACACACACACACACACACACACACACACACACACACACACACACACGGGGGGGGGAGAGAGACAGAGACAGAGAGACACAGAGAGATCCCTGATATTTAGGGGTGAAGGGCTAGAACATAGAATTAGAATAATCCTTGCCTCCCAGAGTTATACACCTTCAAAATATTTTTTATATTCATCATAGCATTTGATGCTGTTTGTCTCTCAAGATTCATGAATTAGACGCTTGGTCTCCAAAGTGTAGGTACTGGGAGGTGTACAGAGATTTGGAGAGATAAGATCTCAGGAAAAGTCAAGTGAGCTGTGTCTTGACATGCACTTTCTTCTTTCCCATGTGTTCTGGTCATTGCATCCTCCATGAGGAGAGCTGGTCAAGAAGAATCTTCCCCAGAGTCTTTGCACACTATTTGAACTTTCATTTTCAATGTTTTATTAGCATGTGCTAATTGTACATAATAATTGGCTTCCTTATGACATTTCATGCATGCATACAGTGTATCTCAACCATAAATTCACCCTCTGTAGCCTTCTCGTGTCCTTTCTTTTTTATTAGATATGTTCTTCATTTACATTTCAAATGCTATCTCCAAAGCCCCCTATACTCTCCCCCTGCCCTGCTCCCCAGCCCACCCACTCCTGCTTCCTGGCCTTGGCGTTCCCCTGTACTGGGGCATATGATCTATATCAGGGTTCTTTCTTTTCTTAAGATTATATATAATCTTTAAAAAGCTGTCTTCAGACACACCAGAAGAGGCCCATCGGATCCCATTACAGATGATTGTGAGCCACCATGTTGTTGCTGGGAATTGGACTCAGAACCTCTGGAAGAGCAGTCAGTGCTCTTAAACCGCTGAGCGATCTCTCCAGTCCTCTCTTGTGTCCTTTCTAGTAATTCCTTTCCTTTTCCCCAACAACCTCCCATCTATTTTCTTGTCCTTTATTTAACACAAGTGTGTGTGTGCGTGTGTGTGTGTGTGTGTGTGTCCCAGTAGCTTCATTTGAATTTCAAACTTCAAATCTTGACCTTGATAAGTCTTTTTATAAAGTTAGCCTGCAAAGGGTATTTTGCTATAGTAATGAAAACAGACTAGTACACACCCGTGATTGCTACTCAAACCATTAATTAGTTGCAGTTCCCATTTCTATAACAAGCACATAAAGAGTCACAATACATTTTTACCTAGTTTCCACAGTCCCAACTGTCCCATATGCTGCTGCTTTTCTCAAGCACCTTTGGTATTTAAGGTCTTTGGGTAGCTCCTAGGATCCTATCAGAGCAAATGTAATCTCCTCATAGAATGATTCACCTAACTCCACACAAACCAAATTTCTCAGTAATACTCCAGAAAAGGTCTATCTATATGGTACCATGACTTGACATGAGACTTCCATTCAAAACTCTTCTGCTGGCTGCGGGACTGTTCTTTGGAGATGGATGTCTTTCTCTATGCCTAGACTGATCTTGAACTTATAGGCTCAGGTGCCTTCTACCTCAACCTCCCTAAGAGAATTGGTACCTGGCTGCTCTTGGCTTCTTTTTCTTCTTCCATCCTTCCCTCATTTCCTCCCCCCGTTTCTTCATTTTAATGCAGTAGTTACTTTTTAAAAATACGTCCCATCTGTTTCGTGTATCACAGCAGATGGATCCTGCCTATGAAATCTGCCATGCTGTGAATATATTTCTTCATTCAAAAAAATCATTTTCTGATCATTTTCCCCCTGCTCCATGTCAGAACAAACAGAAATTCTACAGTGCCAAAGACTTAAAGCGTATATACATAGAGTGTCATGGATTTGTCTTTAAACCTTCATTACATCCTCCTCCTCTCTACTGACAAGCGCCACCAACACTTGCAATAGTGCTCTGTGTACAAAACAGTTTTCTAAAGGCAGGTTCTGCAAAGAGCCTCCAGTCTTTGCACATTTAAAAACAAGATTTTAAAGTTAATTTGTTGTTTTCAGGCATATATGTGTCTGTGTGTCTGCTACCTGTGTATGAGTGCCCATGGAGACCAGAAGAGGGCATGAGACATCCTGGAACAAAACTCTCATTTGTAAAGATATTTGTATCTTTTAAAAATAATCAATTTCATCTAAGGTCCCTCTCTTTGAGTCCTGAGAGTCTCTCACCTTTGAGGTCTCTGGTATGTTCTGGAGGGTCCCCCCCACTTCCTACCTCCTGAGGTTGCCTGTTTCCATTCTTTCTGCTGGTCCTCAGCACTTCCTTTTCTCTCACCCAATAGCCGATCAGGTTCCACTATCCCCCACCACTGTCCCCCCATCCACTTTCCCTCCCTCCCCACTTGTGGTTGCTTTCTCTTCTCTCTCCCAAGTGGGACTGAGGCATCCTCACTTGGGCACTTCAGCTGGTTGAGCTTTTTAAGTTCTGTGGACTGTATCTTGGGTATTCTGTATTTTTTTTTTCTCTTTTTGGCTAATATCCATTTATTAGTGAGTACATACTATGCATGTCCTTTTGGGTCTGAGTTACCTCACTCAAGACGGTATTTTCTAGTTCCATCCATCTGCCTGCAAAAGTCAGGATGTCCTCGTTCTTAATAGCTGAGTGGTATTCCATTGTGTAAATGAACCACATTTTCTGTATCCATTCTTCTGTTGTAGGGCATCTAGGTTGTTTAACAGCTTCTGACTATAACAAATAAGGCCACTATGAACATAGTGAAACACATGCCCCTATGGCATGGTGGGGCATCTTTTGGGTATATTCACAAGAGTGGTATAGGTGGGTCCTCAGTTAGATCTATCTCCAATTTTCTGAGGAACCTCCAGATTGATTTCAAGAGTGTTTGTACCAGTTTGCAATCTCACCAGCAATGGAGGAGTGTTCCTCTTCCTCCACATTCTCTCCAACATGTGTTGTCACCTAAGGACCTTAGATGAAATGCCCGACGGTAGGGAGAGGGAACTTATGGAGCCCAACTCCAGCAGGAAGACAGGGCATCAAATGAGGGAGGGGGGCCATCCCACAGTCTTGACTTCAATACTAGGCCTTGAGAGACAGGCAGGAGAATTACCACCACGGATCTGAGGTCATCCTGGGCTGTATAGTAAGTCCCAGGCCAGCTGGGAATCAGCTCAAGACAAGGTCATTTAATTAAGTGAGTAAAATAAAGCATATTAGTAGGTGTTCTGTCACAAAGGCTGGCCATTTTCAGACATATGCCATCTCCAGCTCTTTCCTCTGCAGCACTCCAGATGCAGCCTCTGGCTGTGAGGTATGTGCAAGCATCAGCTTTTCTGTGGTGATTTATAATCTGCAATTTTAGGGAGATTCAGTTTCTTATCACTTTAATAAATTTCTGTGCTAGTATTTCCCTCAAGTTCTTGTGGAAGCAAAAGCCCTTGAAAAAAATTCCAATCTCTGCATGTGAGAAAATGGGTTTAAATTACAAATTCAGAACAATATCTTTGTTTATGCTAAGAATGCTGCACTGATATTTTAGATGGTTTAGAAGCTTGACTAACACACACAAATGAAGCATAACTGTGACTTCTATAGGATGG
Organism: Mus pahari; assembly: GCF_900095145.1. Classification (NCBI taxonomy): domain Eukaryota; kingdom Metazoa; phylum Chordata; class Mammalia; order Rodentia; family Muridae; genus Mus; species Mus pahari. The sequence continues at coordinate 32,188,764 of NC_034611.1, read as the reverse complement.
CGTACCCGCACAGGAATGTCTCTCAGAAACCTGATAGGACACCAGATTCTGAGGAGAGCTGAATGCTGACGAGGCCTGGTATTCTGTGCCTTGTGTGTTACTAGGCATGTACAGACCCCTCCTGCTTGCTGTGGGAGCCCACTGCTAATGCTATCATGGATCCTACTGAGGCTTTTCAGTCTGTGGACCCAAATGCCACTGAAACCAAATATATCATTTTAGACAGAGAGATATTTTCCAGTACCAAGGCCAGGGTCTTACACATGCATCTAGAAAGGTCAAACGTTGTAAAGCAAATAGTTTTGGCTCAAATATCAAATATTAAATATCTATTTAATTATTTAAAAAAATGAATCTTATATTTAAAGATGATAAAAAAAAAAAAAGGTACTGCAGGGTTTATCATCAGGCTGCCCTTAGGACATTTCCAGTCAGTAAGACTAGGTACTAAAAGACTTTGCAAAATACCTAGAGGAAATAGTTTCTACTGGTGTTTCACAAAAGGTGTTCTGAATTTATGTACTCTAGGAAGAAGGGAACCCCCACCCCAAGTGATACTCTTAAGGGTATCACACTCTTTTTATTTTATTTTATTGTAGCCCTGGCTGTCCTGGAACTCACTCTGTAGACCTGGCTGGCCTCGAACTCAGAAATCCACCTGCCTCTGCCTCCCAAGTGCTGGGATTAAAGGTGTGCGCCACCACGCCCAGCTCAGGGTATCACATTCTTAAGCTTTAAAAGGAGGGACAGGTTATGATGCTCCCTGCTTGGTTGGTTGGTTGGTTGGTTAGTTGGTTGGTTGGTTGGTTGGTTGATTAGTTGGTTGGTTGGTTGGTTGGTTGGTTGGTTGGTTGGTTGGTTGGTTGATTAGTTGGTTGGTTGGTTGGTTGGTTGGTTGGTTGGTTGATTAGTTGGTTGGTTGGTTGGTTGGTTGGTTGGTTGATTACTTGGTTGGTTGGCTGGTTGGTTGGTTGGTTGATTACTTGGTTGGTTGGCTGGTTGGTTTTTCCTATTTTCTGTTGCTACCACAACATAGCTGGGTCTAGGAAGTTTACAAAATAAAGGGGTTTGTCTAGATTGCAGTGTCTGAGGCTGAAAAGCCAGTGTCACACAGTGTCAGGACGCCAGTGAGGGCTGCATCACGTCACAATGGGAAAGCACAGGTCCATGGTAGCCTGCTCTTTGACAACCCACTTTATCAAGAACGAACTCCAAGAGACCAGCAGTAATCCTTTCCAAGGACAGTGACACCCTTCGCCCAATGACCTTACAATGCGTGCCAGCTCTTAGAGGCTCCACCCTGACAACACTACCATGAGCTCTCGGGTCATGAACTTTAAATCATATCCCAAGCCAGACTCCTAGGTAGAGAACCATCTTTGTCAGGCTTTTTCCCTTACAGGCACACATCCTCATTTTCTTTATGCTGGAGGATGCTGAGAAGCAGGGTAGGATGAATTCTGTGGGAAGCTCTCTTAGACTGGAGACTTGGGTCCCTATGAGAACCCAGCGTCCTCTTCATGGAACACAGGGTCTGAACGTGAGCAGGCACAGAGCCTTCAAGACAGAGAGTGTATCAAGGTAACACCCAAGATTTCTTCCCATCTTGAAAACCACAACCATCTAATTTTTTTTTTCTTTTAACCCTCTCCTGGCTCACTACACATCCTTTTGAAACAAGGTCTAGTGTAGGTCAGGCTGGTCTGGGAATCGCTGTGTAGTCAAGGGTGACCTTGACTTTGTGATCCTCCTCTCAAGTGCAAGGATGACAAGCTTTCCCAAGTCCCTTTCGCCACACAGATTTTCATTTCTTCCACATTTGTTACAAACCATAATGGGAGTGCAGTCCAAATGTAAATTAGTCTCTCTCTAATTGCATTTTCTTTATCAAATCCAACAATGACTCATTATATATTGAAATGTTTATGCAGAACAAGTGAGAAATTACAGCTGGTTGGACAGCCAGCAGGCATTCTCATTACAAGGAGAAATAAACACTGAATTCTGATGGTGACAACCTGCATACTGCCTTGAAATAGGCATTGCATAAAATCTAATTCCATGAAAACCTGAAGCCCTTATTCAGGTTAAAGTGAACAAGAAATGTAACAGCTCAGGAATGTGCGCAATTTTTAGATTCGGTGTCCTCATTATAGAGTAAAAATAGAAAAATCTAGATAGTATTACTGTCTTATTCTGAAGCAAAACTCGATGGCTTCAGTTTCTTTGAGAATCTTTCTGAGAACATGAAAGTCATGAAGCTACAGATATACATGAAAATAAATTTGTCAAATTACATAGTATATTAAAAATAAATACATAGTTGGGGTTTTGCAAAATAGTAATAAAACAGCAACAATGCTAGAAAGTCCTAGAAAAGAGGGGTTGAGTGCCATTGTGTGAACAACGTGAGCTCCTTTTTCTATCCTCTCTCTGAAAATGAGAAAAGAACCAACAGGATTGCTGCAAATATTTCAATAATTTGAAAACCTTTGTAGTTTCTTCTCTACTTCATAATCATCAACTTTCTGTTATCTCTAGAACAAAATGAACATATTTAAATATACAAATGTTAATATTGAAAAATTAAAAATCCACAGTTCCAACTTCAAATTTTTGGCTGCTGCTCAAATCATTGTTTTGTTTTGTTTTTAATGAGGAAGGGACATTTTCAGGACATATAGGACAAATAGTTTTGGTACCGCACTTTTATCTTTCCACCAAAGATGTTTCTAAAACAGTGTGTCCATTTGCTTTGTCCCTGTCATGGATGTTTTGAATAAGCCAGGGTGAAATCTACGTCAACCCTGCCCCTGACTACATATACCAAAATCTAAGTTTATATATTAGACAATGTGGGGGCTTTTATCCATTTCATAAGCAATAATTATTTAGCAGGAATTTATATGACTCATAAGTGATAGAAATAGAGACTTGCTCTGAAGCTATTAAATCCTAGCAATGAAGAGTGGACCAGGAGAATTCACAATGCTGCTTTTAGAGCATGACTATAAGCATATGCGAAGGAAAATAAGCAAAAGAAGTTAGCCAGAGGTAAGAAGGCACAGGTGTCATATTTCTTTCCTTACTCTTTATTTTATTTTATTTTATTTTATTTTATTTTATTTTATTTTATTTTTGTGACACAGCATCTCAGTCTGTATTCCTCAATGGCCTGGAACTCACTATGCAGACCAGATTGCCCTAGAACTGCCAAAAATAAACTACCTGCCTTTGCATCCTGAGTGCTGGGAATTATGGCATGATAGCCAAGGTCATTTCATGAGAGTGAGTTTCAGAAATATGCAGAGCCTTTATTGGCTTCTCCTCCAAGAGAAGCCTTTCACCACCCCTCCCGACATCCAGTTTCTTCTTCCTGTCACCATAGCAACCAAAATACCCTAGTAATCATAATAAGATCTATCAAGAGATGAAAGAGCTTCTGGTGCCTGTCTTTAGGTGGCGTGTCTCATTTCAGGGTGCTGACCTTCCTTCTCTGAGCACTTGGTACACCTGAGATATAAATGTCTAATTACTCAACATTCAGTAAGCCTGTATCAACTGATCACCAAGGATACCATAGAGAAAGCTATGAAGGCAAACCTTAAAGGTCAGCACTGACTCATTAAAAATGAGGCAAAGGAGGAGGAGGAGGAGGAGGAGGAGAAGAAGAAGAAGAAGAAGAAGAAGAAGAAGAAGAAGAAGAAGAAGAAGAAGAAGAAGAAGAAGAAGAAGAAGAAGAAGAAGAAGAAGAAGAAGAAGAAGAAGAAGACAATGATGATGACAACAACAGCAATGACATAGGTAGAAAAACATATTCCAGAAAAAAATGGTCCAAGTCCTTCAAGTCTGTAAAAGAAACCAAAAGCAAAGTCCTTGACAGGAAATGGAGACGTGGGATGAAATGATGCAGGGTAAAACAGGCTACTTGCACACTCTCCATCTTGCTTCTAAACCTTGGCACTTAAGTTATTCTTTCATGGCAAATTCTGTCTTCTCCTTTCCTGCCCATCCCAATGGTCGCTTTCCCTGTAAGACTCACTGTTGGATGTGACATCTGTGTAAGTTTTCACTCTGGGAAACTATTCTTTGTATCAGTTGTATTGACATTTAGCCTCAAAGAAGATTCTTGCTTGCTCGGTGCCTAGAATAGAGGTGTAGTGGTGATGGGCCGGCCACCACTACCATGGTTCAGATGAGGCCTACGGAGAGAAATCATGTCCAGGATAACTTCGCTCCTATGATTTTTCAACTTGGGGAGTTTTACTGAACTATCCAATATATTCAGCTTTCTTGTCTGTAAGCTGGTAGAAATAAAAAAGAACTACCCTATAGACTAATTTAGATTATAAAATAAAATGAGGAAGGTATTTGCTTCCCGATTATTAGCTTCATAAAGATTTACCTTCCAGAGGCAGGTGGATTTCTGAGTTCGAGGCCAGCCTGGTCTACAAAGTGAGTTCCAGAACAGCCATGGCTATACAGAGAAACCCTGTCTCGAAAATCCAAAAAAAAAAAAAAAAAGATTTACCTTCATTGCAATTAAAGGCTCAAGGCAGCCAAGCAGAAACCAACCAACAACAATAAGTCAGAATTGTGAAATGTTCCAAAAAAGTGTTGTTTTCTCCCTTGTAGAGTCACCACGGTATGTAGCATCAGTTTGAGGCTATTCCCTAGGAAATGTACACAAGTTGAGGTAAGAACAGGCAGCCACGCACGCAGGGCTATCATAGTCACTTCAGAATGTAATAACCTACTAATTTCTCTGAAATAATTTGAGTTTTTGAAAAGAATTTTTTTTCTCTAGAACAAGTTAAATGTATTCTGGGTACATGTCTTAAATTTAGTAGCTTGCTAGGTAAAAATTTTCTTTATATGGGGTTTGTTTTCAATATATATATATATATATATATATATATATATATATATATATATATATATATATTTGTGTGCATATTCATGCATCCCATAGTACAAATGTGGGAGCCAGAGGACAATTTGTGGAAATTTATTCTTTCCCTCTACTATATGGGTTCTGGGGATTAAATTCAGGTTCAGTCTTGGCAGCAAGGGTTTTCAACTGCTAAGCCATCTTTCTGGCCTTCATAACTTGGAGGGTTTGTTATTGTTGTTGTTGTTGTTTGGTTTTTTGTTTGGTTTCTTCGTTGTTCTTTTCTTTTTAATTAATTATTTTATTTATTTACGTACTTTGTTTTTATTTGATTTTGAGACAGTCTCACTGCATGGTTCCATCCTAGACTGAGCCTCCCTAGTGCTGAAGTACATGTCACTCAATATTCTTGGCTTAATAAATGTTCTCTTAGAGGTCATGTTTTAAAAATGTTTGTTTTTATTTATGTGTATGTGTGCATGACCATTCCCAATAGATGCAGCTACATAATACTCCTGTGTCTGTGGTTCAGGGAACATTGTGGAAAGGGGAACAGAAAGCTTATAAGGCCCAGAGGACAAGAGAGAGTTTGCAAATTAATTAATTAACTAATTAATGAATTACACGAAGTCACTGAAAGAACCCCAGTCAAATGACCGGTTTCCTTGTGAAAGAGAACATTAGGTCACAAGGGGGCACGGCAGAAAGCTCATATGAAGAAGACAGCCATCTCTATATCTACAAGCCAAGAAGAGCATTCTCACAAGAAACCAATCTTGATTGAACTTGGACTCCATTATTGAGAAAATATGGTTCTGCTTTGTAAACTACCTGGTCTGTGGGATTCTGCTTAGCTGGAGCATACATCCCATAGTACAAATATAGGGGTGGTTAGCTAATCCAAAGAACTCATCCATGACAGTCACATAGCCAAAGGACTCCAATGCAGAGAAATATAAACACGAGGTATAAAAAGGCAGTATCAATCTAATAAAATGGGAATCTCAGAGTGAACTGGAGGTCACACCTTCTCCAAAGCATTAAAATGTCTTTTCTCAGTATATCAGACTCAACAAAAACACCAACGTGAGCAAAGTCTTATCAACCACAGCTATATTCTGCAAAGATTAAAATAAAAATGCCAAATAGCATTTAGTGCACACACACACACACACACCAGGGATATGTTCCCAAGAATAGAAGACTTTATATATTCAGTTAGTAAATAAGTCATCCAAATAAAGAGAGTGGGCTTGACGCAAAGCCGAATTCTTCAGTGAACTAATTAAATTTATACAGCTTGACCTCTTAAGTAAAAGCTGCATTCTCGAGACAATAATAACAGTAAAGACAAGTCTTGCTCAACAGGGCTCTCATCCTTCCTTTGACTCTGCATTACCTTTACATTGCTAAGAACACATCTTAAATTCTGCTCTGTAATGGGATCATTTGTATACATCTCTCATCTCCGTGAGCAGGGGTCTCCTTAATCTTGTAGCAAGTAACTAATCAGTAATACCCATGGACTGAAATCGAATTAAATTATTCTTCAATACATTTCTGAAATGTTGTTTTGTATTTCAGGTTACAGGAAGTAACTACCACGTAAGTGTAAATGTTAACAGCTTGAATGGAAAGGTATCCTGGTGGTCTGGAGCCAAAGAATACCATAAAGTCACACTGCACAACAAATCACACAGGAGGCTTATTGGGCAGGAAAGCCCAGGGGAGTGACTGCCTTTGCTCAGGCAAGATGCAGCGGAGAACTGAACAAAAGACAAGATTTATATAGGGTTTCTTGGAAGTAGGGAGTAGGGGCGAGCTTTCTAAGGCAGCCTGAGGTTGGAGGGACTATGTGGACTGATCTTGGGGAAAGATCTGGGATTGGTAAAATGGCTATTGGTTTTGTTTGAGGTTCTTGTTGTTGTTGTTGTTGTTGTTGTTGTTGTTGTTGTTGTGAGTGAGGCCAGCCAGTGGAGTTCCTCAGCTGTGTGGGGTGTTGGGGAGGAGTGGGGGGCGGGGCTGGTCACTCATAGGTCATCTGCCAGGGTAGTGTAGGAGTGTGGCCACAGGAGGTCTTCAGGGGCTAGGCTTACAAGGAATCTGTGAGCAAGGTAGAGAAAGCCACTCTGCCCAAAGTGGCCTAAATAATGAATAGCCAACGATAGGAGAAATAGTTTTCCTCCTGGAAAAGTCAGGAGAGATGATTTTGGAGAGATAAAGTAGGCCTGGATTTTCTCATCATTTAAAGAATTTATAGCCCAATCAAAAAAAAAAAAAAATAACTGGATGAATTTAAAGCGAGATGTATAGCCATTTCACAATCACATTTTTTTTTTTTTTTTTTGCATCATGTGGGAAATGGAGTATAGACAAGTGTGATGAAGTTGAAGTTGGACGCTAAAGTGAATCAGACGACAGTTGAAATTGTGAACTTTAGTCCTGCAGCTGGGAGCTTAGAGGAACAACGGCCAGTGCATCCAAATGAGCACAGCAGAGTGGCCATGGTTGGGGCTTCCATCCCAAGGCACAGGGGCTGCACTGCTTTTTATTCAAAGAGGATTTACTGGACTGGTTACATGATGGGGGTATGAGTTTGATTTTTTTTTTATTACACTAAATTATTAAGTATACCTTAAGAATGATATGAGATAGCTTAATTTTAAATAAATGTACAGATAGATGTTTGTACACTTGTATTAACTATTGATATAAGATAGCTTAATTTTAAATGTACAGATAGATGTTTGTACACTTGTATTAACTAATGGAATCACTGATCCAGAGTCCACCTGGATCAAGACATATCGCTTCTAGAGCTTCTCATGTCCAATCCCAATCAATTAACCATTTAACTTAAAAGGGAGAAATTGTAGATTTATAGTGAATTCCTAGCAGGTGCCACCTTAACCTAGCAATTTAAGTTAGCATAATCCAAACAGTGTAACGTGACCCAAAGAACCTTATACTTGCACTCTTTCCTACATTTTCCTTTGGAACGCTGCCACCCACTGGTTTAGGAAGACTGTGCCACATGCATATGCTATGTATAGAGGCTGGTCCATAGCTGATGAACCCCAGCCAACAAGTAATTTGATTCCTGCCATGACAGTGCATTCCGTTAGATGTCCAGTCTAGATAAGCCTTCAGATGACAACATCCAAGCTTCCAATATACCTGAGATCTCAAAGGAAAGTCACTCAGGGGAGTTCCTGCTGTAGATCCATGAAATGGAACAAGTAGTTCTTTTAAACGTTAAGGTCTTGGGATGCTTTCTTCTTGGGACAACTGGACAGCAACTAATGCCCCAACTCCAACATCTAAGAGACTTGGGCCTTGGTTATTGTCTACACTATACAGCTTTAACATAAGTGTCTACAATGTAAGTGAACAAATAGTTATGATAAATGAATAATTGTTAGCAAGACTGACCTTAGAAAATGGTTAGAAGGGCTGCCTGTCTTAAAAAAAAAAAAAAAACTATTAAGCCAAGTTTAAAAGTTTCTCTCTTCTTTTACTTAACAACTTACTTGAGCAAGCAGAAGAAAGTTTAAAACTTGACTATATTAATTTTACATCTACATTCAGAACTGGGTCATACATTTACCCTATCTAGAAGTGGGTCTCTTAAAAAAATAGAATGTCATGACCTAAATATCTAAGGGCCTCATTAAGAATATTGTTTTGAGGCTTCACTCATTTTAAATTGGGTCTTTAAAATTTTGACGACCTTCACTTTTGCTAGTTTTCAAGAAGTATCAGAGCCAGGGACAAACAAAACAAAACAAAACAAAAACCCAAGGATGGACTGATACTGTTTGGTTGTGATGATGCTATACTATTTCTGGCTACTTGTAAAATTCAATATAATACTCTCTTTCCTTCTCCCTCCCTTTCCCTTCCCAAGACATTTCAAATGTCTTTCCAGACTCCTGTCTGAATCAACCTCATCTGACAGGTAGGCAGTAGGAACAGGAAGACTGACACAGACATGCATGACTGACTAATGAATACAAAGCCTGAGCTCAGTGCTAGAGCGCTAACTAGCATGCGCAGATCTGAGTTCCAACCCCAATGATGAACTGAAAACAGAACAGCAAGAAGAGGACAATGAATGTGCTCTAAGGAGCAGTGAACAGTCCAGGTTGAATGCATGGTGAGTCTGCAAGCATCCCTGTACACTGATAAAAATCTGAACCCTAAATTGAAGCGCCCAGTATACGATATCTTCTATGAGTAGCCATGAAAGAGCAAGTATTTAAATATTTACAAGTCCATAATAAAGAACTGCCACATCATAATGTCCTACATTAAAAACAAGTCAAATTTAAAGCAAATTAAAGTTATATAAAATACATACTACTGTGCAATAAGCACCACTGAAAAACGAAAGGCAATTATAGACAATTCTAAAGTAAAATTAGAGATCTTTATTTTGTAGTTCAGTTAAATTGTTGGATCATTGTGTTATATTTACCTTGTGAGGCAATGAGGTATTTAAGGAAAAATTGGCTGCATTTCCCATACAATGCAGTACAAAGCATATTGCTATAGAGCAAAAATACTCAAATATCATTACCTCTAAATGGAATTGTTGCTACCAAGCATGTGTTACTAAATTTAATCAATATTCATCTGGAAATAGAAAAAGGCCTGAGGCTTACTTTAGAAATTGTTGAGCTTGGGAAAGAACTCAGTCAGTAAAGTGCTTTTCCATGTAAGTACAAGGACGTGAATTTGAGCCCAGAACACACACAAAAAGATTGGTGTGAGAGTGTGTGCAAGGAAGATGGAGTCACATAGCTCCATGACGCTTGATGACCAGCCAGCTTGAGAAAGCTTCAGATGATATAGAGATCTGGACTCAAAAAGTAGGGAGAGAACACCTGAGGAATGACACTCTAGGTTGACCAGCTGGCCTGAACACACACACACACACACACACACACACACACACACACACACACACACAACTTCCACCCATACAAGAAATAGTAACTCTCCCTATCAACCAACCTTGCATGGACATGGCAACAGCCAATCTTGTATGTAAATCCTTTCATCAGTTGGCTGGCTTTGGAGCAGTGAGCAGAGTTCCTTTCGGTTGGGTGACTTTGTTTTTTCAAGATTCTGTATCTTTTCCAAATGTTATAATTTCTCATAAAACCAAGTACTGTTCCTGTCCATCAACACTGTACTCTTGTTTCTTTTCCACTCAGGGATTGTGTCTTGAGATTCATACAGTGGCATATATATATATTCCATTCTGATTATATATATTCTTGTCACAAGATCAGTTGTGAGGGCTCGTCATGATTATCCATTTGACACACATAATAAGAAGGAACCTCAATTGAAGACTTGCCTTCAGTTCTGTAAGGCATTGTCTTGAGTACTGATTGATGAAAATGAGCCAAAGCCACTCTGGAAGGTACAATCCCTAGGCACATATCCTAGGCTGAATAAGAAAGGGAACTGATGGTGGGATTGCAAGCTTGTACAAACACTCTGAAAATCAGTCTGGCCGTTCCTCAGAAAACTGGATGTAGTACTACCGGCAGATCCAGCAATACCTCTTCTGGGCATATACCCAGAAGATGTTCCAACTGGTAATAAGGACACATGCTCTACTATGTTCATAGCTGCCCTATTTATAATAGCCAGAAGCTGGAATGAACCCAGATGTCCCTCAATATAGGAATGGATACAGAAAATGTGGTACATTTACACAATGGAGTACTACTCAGCTATTAAAAACAATGAATTTATGAAATTCTTAGGCAAATGGATGCATCTGGAGGATATCACCCTGAGTGAGGTAACCCAATCACAAAAGAAATCACTTGATATGCACTCACTGATAAGTGGATATTAGCCCAGAAACCTAGAATACCCAAGATACAATTTGCAAAACACAAGAAACTCAATAAGAAAGAAGACCAATGCGTGGATAGTTTATCCCTCCCTAGAATAGGGAACAAATTACCCATGGAAGGTGTTGCAGAGACAAAGTTTGGAGCTAAGATGAAAGGATGGACAATCCAGAAACTGCCCCACCTGGGGGGGGTCCATAACATTTTCAGCCACCAAAAGCAGACACCATTGCATATGACAGCAAGATTATGCTGAAAGGACCCTGATATAGCTGTCTTTGGTGAGACCATGCCAGTTCCTGGCAAATACAGAAGTGGATGCTCACAGTCATCTATTGGATGGAACACAAGGCCCCCAATGGAGGAGCTAGAGAAATTACCCAAGGAGCCGAAGGGGTCTGCAACCCTATAGGTGGAACAACAATATGAACTAACCAGTACCCCCTGAGCTCGTGTCTCTAGCTGCATATGTAGCAGAAGATGGCCTTGTCGGCCATCATTGGGAAGAGAAGCCCCCTTGATCTTGCAAACTTTATATGACCCAGCACAGGGGAAGGCCAGGGCCAAGTAGTGGGAGTGAGTGGGTAGGGGAGCAGGGGCGGGGGGAGGGTATAGGGGACTTTCGGGATAGCACTTGAAATGTAAATGAAGACATATCAAATATATATATATGGAGCTGAACATGAGCCTGAATGTGACCAAGTAGGCAGCATCCTTGATGCTTTCTGCTCAGTTCCTGCATCTCGGTTGTCACTTGGGCTCTTGGCCTGGCTTCCCCTGACAATAGACTACAATCTGGAATGTGTAATAAACTCTTTCCTCCCCAAGTTGATTTGGGTCAGTGTTTTATCACAGCCACAGAGAAGCAAACGAGGATATCTGCCATGCCTTCTCTGCGGCTCTTATCCTCACAGGAAGCAGAGGAAGAATTTTGTCCTTAAGACATATTTCAGAATATCAGCGCACTGAAAAAATGACAGAACTTTGGGGATTCTGTTCTACAATTTGAGTTCTTCTACGATACTTCTGTTATATTCATGACATAGTTTGTTCCACAATAACTTGGTCCCAGTATATGAGAACTAGTTTTTTAAAAATGGCAGATATTCAGGATTGCAAAGTGTGCAGTTTTATTGGAACTTAATATGCTGTTGGAAAATTGCTGAACCTTAAGAAAAAGTTGTCTCCAACTGTTCCACAGGAGTGTGACTTCCTTCAAAATAGAGGCTCACCAGGCCAGCCTGGTCTACAGAGTGAGTTCCAGGACAGCCAGGGCTATACAGAGAAACCCTGTCTCAAAAACAATCAATCAATCGATCGATCCTCCTAATCACCAAAGCCAGAAGGCACTTACCTATTTTTTTTTTTTTTTTGGTTTTTTGAGAGAGGGTTTCTCTGTATAGCCCTGGCTGTCTTGGAACTTATTCTGTAGACCAGGCTGGCCTCGAACTCAGAACTCTGCCTGCCTCTGCCTCTCAAGTGCTGGGATTAAAGGCATGCGCCACCACTACTGGGTGAAGGCATTTACCTTAAGCTAACCTCCAATAATCAAGTCTTTTCCTGGTCCAGGGTCAAGGCCACAAATCTCCATAACACTCAAATGATTTTTTGACTCTAGCGTGCTGTGAAGTGAGATGGAAAGCCAGCTATGCTCCAGGAGGATCATAGGGCAGTCATAGCCATCAAAACCGGAGGTGGCTGTAGCCAGAGAAAGCTAAACCCAGGCAAGGAGTCTTCCAATCTGGCTTCTGAACTCTTTCCTCTTCTACAATGCCCTGAGCCCATTTGGGATTTTGGCACTGCCCCTGGAAATACTGCAAGGTTACACGTCTGACTTGTAAGTCTGTGCCAGCCATTTGACTCATACTTCTCCAAGAGCATCCACACAACCCACCAAAGTAGGTGTACCTAATGGGACCAGTGTTTGTTGCTTTAACGTTGCAAGATGTTTTTGTTTCTCTTTCACTTGGCTGACTCATCTGCTTGGTTATACGGGGCAGATAAAGCACCATAATACACCATGTGCTTGGGCCCGATCCTGGAGAGGATATACTGTGAAATGAGCTGAAGTCCCATCAACAGGATGTGAGTATCTATATCATTTACATTTCAAGATTTTAACTACCATCAGCAGGTTAACTCACTCTTTTTCTAGAAAAATCTTCTACTATGTTATGGTTGCTCCGTATGCCACAGTCCCACCCTCAAGTGTAAGGTCTCAGGTTCCTCCACAAGCAATAAACATCCCTGGCTTATGAGCCATCATCAGCCATGCTACCTATTAGTTCTGCATGGTAGCTGTTGTGATTTTTCTCCTGTCTCAAACCAGACAGGACAAATGGCAGACTGTACAATAGCTGCAGATAGATACTCGAGTTCCCTCTGCTAGTCCATGTTGATACCAAACGTTTTCAAGTCTGTTACCTACCCTTTCTTGCACTTACTATATCATAGCCCTGGGGTGGCCTCTTAGGGTAGTTAGGCAGTTTCAAAGGGAGCACAACTTGCAAATTAATAGGCTACTGTAACACACATGGCTGTAAACATTCATATAACTCATTTATAGCAGCTGTTTACAGAAGATTGAGGCCAGGTAGGCCAGTCTGCATTATGACTGCTGTAGAGACCCCCCCCACACACACACACACACTGCTGGAAACTGCTGTTGAAAAAAGACTGTATCTCTTTTCAGTTCCTTTCCAGAAAGTGATCAAAACTTCAGAACTTTTGTCTGTGCTATTAAGGCCAGAGTCTAACTCACGCCATCTAGTGACTTTTAACTGCACTTGCACATTGAAGTATGTCTTTACAAATGCTTTCTGCTGGGAAATATTCCAATCTTATTTGGCTCCTTTTTTTTTTTTTTTTTCCTTTCAAGACAGGGTTTCTCTGTGTAGCCCTGGCTGTCCTGGAACTCACTCTGTAGACAAGGCTGGCCTCAAACTCAGAAATCTGCCTGCCTCTGCCTCCCAAGTGTGCCACCACTGCCCGGCTATGTGGCTCCTTTCTTAATCTGCAGATAGTGTTACATAGGCAGAAAATTACACTAGAAAGGAAAGCACACGAATAGTGAGAGCCTCGCAAAAGCCCGTGCATGTTTAGTGGTATGCGGAATGGAGAAGTTTGCCCTTTGCATCTCTCTGTGTCTGGAAGCAAACGGGTTCTGTCCAACCAGAGCACCTGTAAGAACTTCATGGATGGCTCAGGGCCATGACTCTAGGGGTTGACAGTCTGTCCCCTTGTGCATAAGTGACAATGCAATCATTCTACCATGTCCCCCAATAGTCCTTCCGTTAAGATGGTATCATCTATATTAATGGTGGTATGTAATGAGAACAGAGCAGTCCAAAGCCATCTTGATGTGACTTGACAATTGGATGGTGTCAACATCCCTGAGGAAATCCTAGGGTGGCCACTGTATTCTCATCCAAGAGAAGACAAACTGATGTACATGCTTGTGAGGCAATGTTGGGAGGAGCATCAGCTAAGTTCAGACAGCACTAACAAAACCAGGAGCATGATTGTTTTGTTTTCTACTACTTTAGTCATATTAGGTACTGTATCATGACTAGGACATATCATCACAGCTCCCTGTAGTCAACATCATTTTTAAATTTCCATCCTGCCTCTTTACCACCCATACTGGGCTATTATAGGCATGGCAGGCAGAATCCAGAATTCCTTATAATTCTTCTATGGGCTCTATAATTGGAGCATATCACCTAGAGATTTATATTGTCTGGAATTTATTAGCTGCTTGGTTATGGGGAGGCTAACAGAGTTCTACTTTTCTTGATTAATGCTGCCTTTACTGCCTGAACCTTGGGTTAAAATTTCCCCCATAGAAGTCTATAATGTCTTTCCTAAAAGAGAATTTGTCTTCGGTATGTTTTTAGAGACTGGGAGATTGATCAAATACAAAGCTGGGCGGGGCACTGCTTCCTAGATTCCATCAATCACTGCACAGGGCCCCAGAGACCATTCAGAGTGGCACCACATCAGTGTATTTAGAACGTGTATCTATTAGACCTATTTTTGAAGGACTAGTAGTAAACAATGAGTCTGATGTGAGGCCCACTGAACGCTCCCTACGGCCTTTACTATGGGATATCCATTCCAGCAGCTGGTTATGCTGGAGGGAGGAAGTGCCTCACCTTCCCTGAAGAAGCAGAAAGAAAAGGTGGTTGAGGGCGTGCCAAGACTGCACTGGTTTGCAAGCAAACTATTCTGCCTCTGCTTTCTTGGCTCAGCTCTCATCTTTTCAGTGAATTTTTGTCTCTTCTCTTTTATGGGAAGGCGCATCCTTGTCCCGACCAGACTTCCTCTCTCTCTCAGGTAAGCAATAGCCTTGATAACATTATAAGAACTCTTATCCATCAACTGAGCTGAGAAAGAAAAGGAGCTGTGCCATTCTTGAGAGTCATTTGGTTTATTAGGCTCTCAAACCACAGGAGCAATGCCCTGTTGTGTGCCCATTTCCCACAGAATATCTTGGGCTTTGTTGGCGCTTTTCCATAGGTAAGGGACGGACTTTCCTGGTGGATCTGTCTCCTTTAGGCAAGCCTCTCTCATATTCAAGGAGATCCAATTCATAAGAAAATGATTTCCCAGGACATGGCAAGCATCCTATGGTCAACTAGATAAGGGCTTAGCTGAAGAGTAACACTGCTGGCTTTATTTTCTGCCATAGATATACTGTCCCCTCCCACGTCCCAGTCTCAGCTACAGGCACTCAACTCACCAAGCATTTGGCTAAAAGTGTTAATAACACTTAGAAATTCTGCATTAGTATACTAATGTCCTGGTTTCTAACACAGAAGGCTCTTCACCTGACTATTCAGTACCTCTTCCTTGTACTGAAATAATGGACAGTGAAAACAGCAAGTGTCACAGGTATGAGGGAATTCTTCCTCACTCCTCTCAAGGATTCTGATGCTTTACATTCCGTTCTGATTATGACTGCTCAAACCTGACCAAACTTGTTTTCTCTTGCTCTTCTAAACCCCTCAGTGGAACCAAGTAAGCAAGGGTTTCTAGCTTAGCATTCTGATCTTCCGCTATTTCTGGCAGGAAAGACCCCCAAGAAGAGACAGGGCAGAGGGTTGATATATTAGACACAAAACTTTTTCTAAGCTGTAAGTTTTGCTAACATTTTTACATTCTTGACGACAGCTACATGGGCATCAGTGGCCACTTAAACTGCCCACAGCAACAGCTCTCTCCCTGTCAATAGCAAGATGTCAGCCTTCCTTCCCCACTGTAGCAATTTGAGGATGTGGCCATACACATGGAATATCTAAAGCATGAGCCTCCCTTCTCTCATGGATTCAGGTACCACTTCAGGATTTTGTTACTCATTTGCTGTCTGTCGACTGCTTCATTGATTGTTTTGTAACTGTCTTAGAGGATGAGAATCGGTGCCATAGTGTTATGTAACAACAAGAAACAAAACCCAGGATGAGGAAGATGGCTCTGCTGGTTCTGCACTGGCACCATACCTGACATGAGTTCAATCCCTGGAACCTACATGGTGCAAGAAGAGAATCAACTCACCTTTTGTCCTTTTACCTCCACTTACAGGCTCTAGCATGTGTCCACACAGATATATAAAACAACACACACACACACACAGACACTACCATACACTTTTTGTTTAAGAAGTAGGCAGGCAGATCTAGGATTGCAGTGCAGTTTATTGGGGACCACTGACAAAAGTAGTCCTGGATGACGTCAGGAGTTGGTGGATTCCCATGACGTAAGTCAGAACAACAGTAGCTTATAATGTAGTCAGAGCAAAAGTGACTTCATCCAAGCCAGAATGTACCTGGGTTACCTCAAGCTTGTACCAGACAGACCCATTCTGGTTCTAGTAATAAAAGCTAATCATTGCTATGAAAAGCAGCGTTATTCTGGGCAGCTATGGCAACTGTAAGTGAAGATGTTCAGGCTGAAGCCATGACTAGCTTTACTGTTAACACTACCCAGTAACTAACCATTGCGGGGAGACAGAGTCCACGGAATTAATCGCCAAAAGGCTCTGTATTAAATAGCTATTTATCATATAGAGATTCAGATCAAAGATCATGAATGTTTAAGGGCACTGAGAAAATATAGATAGGAGGATGTTCGTTCCTGAGCAAACACGCAGCTCTTTCGGAGTGATGAGGCACTAACTAGTAACACACTGGAGCTAAGGACAGCATTGGGAAGCTGCTGCAGATGGGTTAAAGTTTGAGGTCAACTTGGCCTACACAGTAAGATATTACCTCAAACCCCACCCCACCCCAAAAGTAAAAGGTAAAGCTAAGATGTTATATCAAATGGCTTTGAGACGTAGTCTTTGTGGTTGGGTGGGCTTACCTGAGTTTATGTGTCTCTTGACACTAAGTGGTTGGTATTGCCAGTAGCTGTGCCTAAGTTTGGATACCCTATCTCTTTAGGGTAGAATTTTACACAAACCACCCACTCTTCTGCTACAGGCTTCTTCATGAACAGCTTTTCCCAGCTCTCATTTTTACTAAAGCCAAATCTAGGAGTTCTTCTCTTCTCTCCTCCTTATTCAATTCCATTCCTTCAAATTCAGTTTCCCATTCCTCACTTTTCAAAATAAATGTGAGACCCAAATACCAGTCACTGGTCACCAGTACCAGCAGGCATTACAGTCACTGGTCATTTTTAGAGCATCTTTGATCTAGAATCCATTCATTCAGAGATTTCAATCTTGCTATCCAGTCTTTCATAGCAGAGAGCGTTTAGTCATCCATTAGCCCAAAGCTCTACAAAGGACTTACAGAAGCAGACATTTGAGCAGTTTTGGCCCTTTATGCTCAGGCAACCCGTGTTCACATAAATCTTACAACTCCCACACAGGCAATCAAGTGTAGTAGTCAGTATAAAATATTCTGTTTACTCTTCAGTATTCACTAATCTTTGTACTTACTGAAGTTTCCCAGGCTGCAACTTTCCCAGGAAAGCATTCTTAACTTCACGCTTGTAGTAAAGGTTAATAAAGCTAAGACATGTAAGGCATGTTAGTGTCTAGGTTAGTGTCTGGTATATAAACTGCACTTCAATTACCGGTTGTACAGTCGAAGACAAGTCAGACACAGCTAGTTAAGGAACTGACATCTAAACTCCGCTTTTCCAAACGTAAATTTCATACACCTTGTATGATACTACAATTAGTGTTCTACATGAAAGAAAAAAAAAAAAAAAAAACAGAAAAGTGGGCTAATGTGCAAAATGGAAGGATTTTATTGTGTGATACCAGATAAGAAACCATATTTACATCTGCTAGCCACCCAGGAAACCTGAGTCAGTACTACTGATTCACATATTCATTTTGAATTAATGGAGGATGGTTTTGACTGCACTTTCCATTATAATCTGCAGGGATTGGAATTAGCATATTCTCTTAAACTTCTATATTGAATCACAAATAAGTAGGTATAGTTTATTCACTGGGACTAGATCTGAAGAAGCTGGCAAGCTTTCCAGTCACCTCCCACCTTTGCTGTTCCATCTGCCTCCTACATCACCATGCTGGATCCTTCCCATCTTCCACATCCTTTCCAGGGGACTCTCAGGCAAGGATGTCTGTCTGTTCCCCTGAAAGAATATGGACGAGCCCAGTTCCCCCCAACTCCATTCTGCCCTCTTGAACTGTGTTTCGTTTTGCAGAATAAGTAAAATTACTACTAGGATCGAGAACCTAAATCTTGGCTTCCTTGCATCATACACTACAGACAACTCCGGTGTGTTCTGCAGACACCTATTTTAACTACAAGACTTCGGATTTGCCTGGCTTTCTTGTCATTTATCTTCACCATTGTCCTGTAATTTATATAAGGCAGGTATACTTGGGCAAGAACCCACAAGTCTAACATGCCAGAAGGAGCCAAACTCATCTCACCTTATCTGAGATTCTATTACTGGAATGTGCCATGCTCCAGTTTAAGTGAATGAATCGGTAACTTTCTAGGGCCCGTCAGGGAGTTACTCTACACTTCTACTGTGTTTTTCTCCTAGAATGAAAACAGGTATAAATGTTTATCAAATTGGATCCTCATAGTTTTAGCTGTTCATTCATATCGCTCTCATTTCTAAATTAAGGAAGTTATTTGTTTAAATAGTCTTAAGTATTGCCTTTCTCTTAGAAAGCTTTTCAAGTTACCTATTTCTATATGTCAAAAGAGAGACAGCTATGTATTTCATATTTAAAAACAATTTAACACATTAAAAAAAACCTCATGGATTTTTCATCTCTAGAGCAGTAATACATATTTTTCTTTCTTTTCACTCTTTCTTCACTTGGGAAATATAGTCACTATGTCCCCCTGCTGATTATCTGTCCCTAACACAATGCCTGTCTCATAGGAGTCAGGAGGACTCTTGCTTTCAGTGTCTACTACAAAGAACAAACCAACCTAAACTGAAAAGTGAAATTTAATATCGACTCATTCAGGCAACATGATCAATATGGCTAACATATATACCCAGGAACTATACATATATAAATTTAAAAAAAATTATATGAACAATCCTAAAGAGGTCAAAGAGCTTTCAACGTTATGGCCCTCAACTCACAGTAACTTGTATAATTTAATACACGAAAAACAAGGGCTCGGAGCTCGGGAGCACATACATGGGAAGTTGTCTCGTGATTTTCTTCATTTTGATTGTATTGCTTTCCTGTCTTCTGGAGGTAAGACTTTGACTTCAAAAGTAACAAAATATTTGAGAAGAGAATTTACATCCTTCAGTTCTAAATGGTATTCTTGGGCAATTTTCTCAGCAGTCCATGTTTCTGGAGAGAGTTTATGGTTATTGAGAAGGGTCAATGCCTCTATAACAGTAATCTTGCCTTTGGGAATGTCCATGATATTCTTATCAAAGTGATCTCCAATCGGCCGTCTGAATTCCTTTGGTTCTTGTCGTGGTTCAACTTTTACCTAGTACCAAAGAAAAAGGGCTTTAGGATAAAATATTTACATCTTCCACAACCGTTTCTTTTCAAGTAAACACATACATACCTCCTCACACTTGGCTTTTGCACTGTACCACTCTTTTCCTAACTATAGCTCGCTAGAAAGCCTCGGTAAAACTGCAACTGCATGCGCACCATGAAATCATAGCCACTGAGCACTACTGACCCAAAAATGTGAGACCCAAAGTGCTCTAAAATCCAAAACTTCTCAACTCCACCATGACGTCCCAAGTAGAAAGTGCCACACCTAACTTCCTGTGATGGTCGGCAGTCAAAATGCAGGTACACTCAGAATAACTCACCAACCCGCCTTCAAGCTTAAGCTGTATATGAAGTAAAAACAAATTTCCTAATTAAATTCGGATCCTATCACAAAGATGCTTCGTAATATACATACAAATATTCCAAGATCTTTAAGACTTCTGGTTCTCAGAAGCTGAGTTAAAGAAACCTCAACTTGTATATAAGAATGAGAACTGATGAGACCAGCAGCACACATGCGTGGAACGCGAGTGTGGAATGCGCAGCACTCTAACGGCGCTGTAACAGCTTACTTGAGGACTGTCTCCCAGCCTCCCCGCACTGGTGAACTCTTACCTAGTTCTGTGAGACGCTTCTGGTCAGTGCTATCACAGCGAGAGAGAGCGCGTGCATGCACACACATGGGTGCACACCCATTCACCTATATACAGATTTTGAGACTCGGTCTGTGCATCACAGGCATCCATAGGCAGGGGGACTTCTGGGAGTCCCCTCCTAAGCTTAACCTCAGTCTCTGTGCTCACTACCTAAGCCGTGCCAAGGAGTCCCTCTTTCTTTTTCATCTTCAGCTATACCTGCCGACACCACTTCTAGGCCAACATCAATATATTTCTTTCTCTCTCTCTTCCCCTGCCTTTTCTTCAATGACTCCCCAGAGCCATCCTGATAAATCAAAATTCCTTGGTATGTACTTCATGATGCAGCCATCACTCCAAGTCCCCTTCAGTCTCCCCTTGTCGCATATCCTTTAAGCAGTCTCCGACACTTGCTCACTCCACCTTCTTGTTCCCACTTGAGTCTCTGGCACTCGCTCTCTTCCTCTTCCACTTCCTAAATCTCAAAGTATCTCTCATCTTCCAAACCCAGATACATCTGCCTTTCCCTCCATGCATACAGATCTGGCTTTTCCATTCAGTATTTCATATCAATCACTTGACAAATAAATCACTTGTTAAAATAAAATTTAACATCCTCATTTAGTGGAAAGGCAGAAAAAATTACAGATTCCACATAAACATTAAGAAAACAAAAAAACTGAAAAACTACTTCCTAGCAGAAATGATAACTAGTTATGTCAGTAGCTAGAATATAAAAATCACTCATTTTCCCATGCATTAAAATGAGAGGAAGAAAATTTCTACTTAATAATAACATCTTTCTCCCTTCCTCAAAGACCTTCTAAAAAAATTAGAAGATCTTTACCTTTTTTTTTTAACTAAACTGTGAATACAATCTAATTATCATCAAATCTAAACAAGGCTTACTAAAGACACTAAAAATCTGATTCCCAAGTTCATTTAGAGGGAAGTGATTTGAGAAGACACAAGAAGTTTTTTTAAGTTATAACAGTCACCAGGATGTGCCATACCGCTTTATTGAGATAGTATGGGTCTAGTGGTAAGAAACAAAACAAACAGCACCAATAAGTCTATAAACAGAAGTTGGAAAATTAGTAAATAAATTATACTTAGGTGACTGGCAACTATTCGAAGAGGTTAAATTGATCACTTCAACAGACTAAATACCAAGCAAATATAATATCAAATAAGTATCTTTACACAAAAATCTCTCTCTCTCTCTCACACACACACACACACACACACACACACACACACGCACCTCGTGCTTAGCATAAATGGGAAACCCTAGTTCCAAGTATTGTTCAGCTTAAAAATAATACATTATGGCCATCAACTAATATATCTTTATTGTGGGAGAATCTGTTAGTAACTAAATCCTGTAGTCACTATTAAATTATGAATATTATAGAAGTAGCTGCAATTGCAGTCTTTGCTCAGTATTAGATAGTACAAAAAAAAATTTTATAATGCAGCCGGGCGTGGTGGCGCACGCCTTTAATCCCAGCACTGGGGAGGCAGAGGCAGGCGGATTTCTGAGTTCGAGGCCAGCCCGGTCTACAAAGTGAGTTCCAGGACAGCCAGGGCTACACAGAGAAACCCCGTCTCAAAAAAACCAAAAAAACAAAAAGAAAAAAAAATTTATAATGCAAAAAAAACAAAAAAACAAAAAAACAAAACTTTGAGAGCTATGGCTGGTACTTCCTCTTCATTTAATCTAACTCTTTACCTTCCAGACTGCAACCTCAAGTCACACTCCAGGCCCAGGGTTGAATGTCACTTCACTTCCTCAGAATCAGCCCCTCATCTTCCCCAGCCTGCAATTACACTATAGCTGTTCAGCTGCTCATCCACTGAATGGTCTGTGGCCTGCAAGGTATCCCGGGCCTCAAAAAGTAAGACCCTGGTCGGTTTTAATCACTACACATAACACTTTCACCTGACACATGAGATATGCCCATCATTCCAGCATATTATATTAAGTTACATATAATATTACATATCCTGTCGGGACACTTCCTCAAAACTACGAACATGCCCCCCCCCTCAAACCCCGAGGCTGTCATTAAGAGCTTCTCAATTTACAGACTATGAAATAGCTCTCAAAGTCATATGGGTCACTCAGCTAACCACTAAAAAGTGATGTAACCAAACCCTACAACTTCTGCAATAAACAATTCACGTAGGTTCATTCAATCAACCCCTTCACAGGTCTTTCCGTATACTCTAAGTATCTAAGGGGTCCAGCCCTGCCCGTGTCTACACTGACTGCCCCCCCCCACACGCACACACACTTTGCACTTTCACTCGTTGCCCTCTTTTTCTTGATCACTTCCTCAGACCTCCAAAAAAAACCTGCCGACTTAATTAACGCATACATTACCGGCAAGGCAGGCACCGGATCTTTGGAATCGACATATACATCTCTTAGCAATGACAGCAGCTTGTTATCCTTTCTAGAAACAACTTCTTCGATTTCTGGATACTCTAAGGAAAGAAAATAGGCCNNNNTATTTTTTTTTTTTTTAAGGAAAAACATCTCTAAACTCGTAAACATGTACAATATTAAACAATCATCAGGACATCTAGGGGCAAACACGAGGACGAGAGTCTGCGTGCAGCCTGCGCAGACCACGGGAGAGAGCGCGGGCTGCCTTGGGCTGCGGGATTCCTTCCAGCTGCCACCTCCCGGGCCCGCGCGGGGACGACCTCAATGTCACCGGAGGCCGGGGAGGGACCGCACTCACGACTCAGGTGCTCCTGCAGGAGGCCGCGGGTGGAAGGGTGCTTGGGTGCCACGGAGGGCTTCCTCTTGCTGATCTCCCGCTCCGCTCGCTCCTCCACGTTGAAGTTCCTGAAGGCGCGGGTCACGCGAGCCCCCATCTCTAAATCATGATGCCCTGAGTTCACTACGCACGTGGGGAAGACACCCGGCACCGGTGACCTCTGTGCGCGCGGGAGCATGCGCACACCAGGGGTCAGGCACTGGTGAAACGCCTAGGGCGCGCTCGTCGCCCCCTGGCGGCCGGGAGGACGCACGCTGGACTCCGCCCCGCCCCCTTCCGCAGGGGCGCATGCGCAGACCTCTGGGCGTTGCCAGGGACGCCGGCCGCAGACTCCGGAGTCTTTTAAGGATGAGCTGATGTGACCCCACCATGGTTGCAAAATCCCGAGTAGCGGAGATCTTCTAACCTCTTCAGAGAGCAGAGCGCAGGGTCGAGGTTCTGAATTTACCTGCCCATGCTTTTGAGAAATTGAGAATATTTGTTCGCAGCCGCTCTTCCGTTTTGCCAGCCCTTGTTTTCCTGTCCCTTGCCTGGTGCTTTCTGAGACAATTTTGTTTTGGTTTTGTTTGTTTTAACTCTTTCAGTATCTTGGCGTACCATTTTCCCGCCACTCTGTCCCCAATGTTATTAATTTTAGGCTTTCCTTCCCCTCTTCTCATAAGTAGTACTCCATTAGCGCTGACTCACGCTGCTCTTCTCAGCCCCGTTTCTCAGCTCTGCTGCCTCTCTTAGTCTCTGTAATCTTGGGAAACCCTGATGTAACTTCACGGTGTAAAAATTAAAAATCCACGGTACACATTCTATCTTCCTTTCCCCTCCTCTTCCACCCCGCTTTGTCTCTTCCTTTACATTTCCGAAAGTATTCAATGTGATTGGCCCATACGTTTTTCAAGCCCACCAGCAAGAAAATAAGTTTTCGGATTAATTATATTTCTCCCAGACCGTGGTTGTGAAATCTATTAAAGATTTTAGCCTGGTTGATTAGGTGAATAGATTGGTTGTGTCTAACCAATTTAAAGAAAAAAAATAGGGGAAGGGGTGTTAATTCTTTAAACGACTATTACTAATTAAACTGTTTCATAATAGGGAAAACACTAGAGGGGTAAAGTTCTCACTGTTGCTTATGAAACATGTCTCTGACGGGATATGTAGACGCTTAAACCGTGTTCAGTGAGTTAATTTGTTAGTTATCCTGAAGGTGGCAGTCTGCTCCAAGATTTCCATCTGAGAGCTTTTAAACAAGTTCATAATTGGGTGAATTTTTTTAAAACCAATTTCTCTGGACGTCAAAAAAAAATGTTCCTTAGCCTCATTAAGTCTGTTCTGTGCTTTAAGAATTATAGTAGCAATTCCACTCACTGCCTGCTAAAGTATTTTAAAAGTGAAAAATCTCATTTTCATGTGATTCCACCAAACTTAGGGCTACATGAAAGTAACCTTTCACGAGAGTTTTGAGTGAGTTCAGAACTGCAGATAGTACAAAATTAAAGATCTACGAATTTCTGCACACAGGCAAAGCTTGGATTTGACACTGAGAGAGACAGCTTCAGGTGAGCCCATTGCTTTATCTAGCCCTGGCCTGGGGTTACTCAGACCCTTAAAGACCAAAACAAGGCAGAGAGCCTCCAGAAGAACCCATCTTTGGCTCTCCTACTTTGGTAATCAGAATGAATATAAATCCTGGACCATAAACCCATAATTTCAGCTCTTCTCATCAAGACATACAATATAACAGGAGATCTGAATTTAAGATTTTCCTTCTGTCTTCTGCTTAAGGATTGAAAAGCAGATCCTCAAGGAAAGTCAGAAGTCTGCTTTTCTCTCAGCCAAACTGAGGTAAGGTTGATAGCTGATAATGAATGACAGTGATGAGCTCCAAATATCACCAAACTGGTAAAATGATAGTTTTTGAGGAGAGACATTTTCCTTTGTTTTGTTTTGTGCTGTATGTCCAAATGGTGCCAGAACAAGGCAGGTGTTTATGCCAAGATCAGTTTCAATCACTGACTAGCATGCTCCTTCCATGTGATGGTGTTGTTGAACCCGGGAAGGCTGGAACATCAGTGGGAATTACATCAAGGGTTTAGAATGTCATCTGCCTTTGCCTGACACTCGCAGCAGTAATAGTTGTCATCAGGCAGAACCTGCAAGCTTCCCTCACCATTGTGTAACAATTTCCTCCTGGTTGAAACCTTCCCTCCTGAAGCGGGGGGGGGGGTGCTTATGAGACTCAGGAAGTCAACGGAGCTCACAAGCCTGGGAAAGCTGAGGTCTACATGATTAAAGAAACCCAAATGAATAGCGCTAGGGAGAGGGGGCTTGGATTTGAGCTACCTGCACATCAGACAGCTCCAGTATTGCTGCCTTGGTGAGCTGCCATCCTGATCGCAGTGGGCTTCTTAGTGAAGTGGCTCCCTACGAGTCACCCCTGTTCCTCTAATGTATTCCAGTGAGTAACCCCAATAAATTCACTGGCTTCCCCAGTTGGACTCTTGTGGAATTATATACTTTATCCATTCATTGGTTCCCTAGCTAAAGTTAGTAGACATTTATTCATGTCTTCCTAAGAAGCATCAGAAACACACAATACTCATCCTCCTCAGTTCTCTCTGCCTTGACTCACCATTACATACTCCTTCTTTTGAACCCACTTCAATGTCCTACAAGGCATTTTAGAACTTACACTCAGGAAGAAGGTGACTCAAGCTCAAGACATACCCTAAAGGTGTTATAGCGAGTGAATTGCAGATGTTCACGGGTCACAGAAATATCCTCATAGGATATTGATGTTGAGAGAGAATCTCTCTAAAATCTCCACTATAGTCCAGGAGTCAATGGATTTGTAAGAGCCCAATTCACATTATTTCTGAGGTGGTAGGTTTGGCTAGTTTTGTAGTGACATGGAATTACTTGTTTGTGAAACTTGGAACTGGGATCAGAGGCACCCAGACTTCAAGCCAAAAGGCATTAGTCTTTTTGCAGATCTGGTGTTCAAACTAAGAAACTGTGAATCTTATAAATCACAGCGACAAGAAACACAGCCCTCAGCTCAAAAGAAATATATTATGAGCCAAATATGAATGACCATAGCTTGAGGATATAGATTCAGGTTGTCCTAAATAATGTGATCTACTGTGGGAGTGGGTATGTGAACTTTTCATAAGCCAGAACAAAAGAATCATAAACTAATGTGTTTACCAGATATACTTATTGTGGCAAGATTACCTGATAATAGCAGCTGCTAAAAGGGCTATTTGTTTTGGTTTACAGTCCAAGGCTCTACAGACTATCAAGGCAGGGAAAGTGTGGTAGCAAAAGTGAGCCACCTAGTCATTTTGCCTCTGCATTTGGGAAGTAGAAAAAAAAAAAAAAAAAAAAACCCTGGTGCTCATCTTGCTTTCTTCTTATTTAGATCTCGCTCGAAACTCATGAAATAATGTCACTCGCATTTCCCATTGCAAGAAACGCTATCAAGGTAGGTAGCCCAGAGGCTTGTCTCTTTGGTGATCATAAATTCTCTCAAGTTGACAGCCAAGAGCCATCCCAAGCCTACTCATGATCAATTTGACACCATCACACACCACTTTTTTTTTATATTTTCTTCATTTACATTTCAAATGTTATCCCGAAAGTCCCCTATTCCCTCCCCCTCGCCCTGCTCCCCAACCCACCCACTCCCACTTCCTGGCCCACTTTTAAGTCACAACAGTCTATCTCTTGTCCTCATAGGCTCATGGCTGGCTAGCTCATACGATATATGTAGTCCAACTTCGAAAATCCCCCAAATTTTTAACAATCCCCAAACTGTTGAAATGCAGGGTCTCTTCTGAAACTCAAGTAGTCAATTAACTATGAGCCCCTATAGCATCAAAGCACCAGTTACACACTCTCACTATATGGTGTCACGGAATAAGCAGCTCCATTACAAATGGGAGCGATGGGAGCAAGGAAGGAGTGCGCCAAAGCAAGGCCAGAAATCGAACAGAGCAAGCACCAAATCCTGCAGCCCCACATTTGGCATCTGGGGCCTGTGATGGCATCATCTGTGCTCTTAAAGGGCTCAGGTAGCGCCATCCCTCAGCTTGAGGCACACTCACACAGTAGTAGCATCTTTAGCATTCTGGATGCTTCACTGTAGCATAGACTCCACCTTCACAACTTCCTGCACTGGCCTCACGGGGCTTCTTTGTAAAGGCTCTACCCCTGTCACAGACTTCTTGGCCTCTGAGGCTGTGTGAAACGTCACTTTCACATTCTTCTTCCCATCAAAAGTAGTACATAAATGATACTGCCAAGTCTAGCTTTAGCCTGTCCCCCTTGGTTCACAATTGTATGGCCCTCCACATGTTAATTCTAGGAAAACCAATCCCTATTGGTTTTCAGTAGGAAATACTTTCATTAGCATTAGCTCAGTCTCTCACCTTTCAAACGAATTTGTATTTTGAGAAGATGGGACATTTTGATGGGGACCTTGCCCTCTGGGCATCTTTTCTATTGCTCCAGTATAGAATTTCTGCAATGTAACTACACACACACACACACACACACACACACACACACACACACACACACACACAGATTCCTGCAATTTAAAAAATACGTTTTTTAAATAAGTTGTGTATATGTCTTTGTGAGGCTATGTATGTGTGAATGCAGGTGCCTGCAAAGGCCAAAAGATGGTGTCTTGTCCCCCTGGAGAAGGAGGTACAGGCAGTTTTGAGCCACTCAGTGTGCTGGGATCCAAACTCTGCAAGAGCCATACACACTCTTATCTCTCCAACCACTGTTTGCAACATTAAACTCATTCTGTTCTGCATCAAAATCATAGTTAGATATATAGTTTTGTTCTTTTTCTTGCTCTATATCACAATAAACCTGGTCAGAACAGTAAACAGAATGCTATTCTGTCTTGAAATTTACCACATCAAACAAATTATTCACTTAATTTTGAGTTCAGCCTCATTGAAGCTATCAGGATATGGGAGGCATACAAGCAGTTTCTTTGCCATAATATAACAGGAATGACCATGAACCCAGTTCTTGAAAGCATCCTTGTTTCCTCTGAAACCTCATCATTTGGGCTTCACTGTCCATGTTTCTTTTGGCATGCCTATACAGGCATGTTTTTGTGCACTATGTAAAGGTTATCAATGTGTTATTCAAATGCTGATTTCTCTGCTCTCATATCTTATTTAATCCAGACATGACATTGTAATGATTATCTCAAGAATCTCCTGTCTCAAGTGTGTGTAAATAATTCTTACCATTTATTCTTTGCTTTGTCAATAAATGCTGATCACCCAATGCTGATCAAAAGAGAAAAGGAGAGAGGAGGGGAGATTCAGATTGGCTACGAGAAGGAAGAAGAAAACAATGTAGAGTTTAGCTAGAGAATGGAAGGCCATAAGTGCAAGTATTATGAAGATCTTTGCTGGAAGAAAGCCAGATGAGCTTAGGAGTTAAGATAGATCATTTAACTGCCCAGGTATTGAGGTGAAGCTTGAAAATAAATCTCAGCCTCTCTGTGTCCTTACTGGGAACTAGCTAGGAGAAAGAAATACATCCACCATATTAAATTACTATATGTATTTATCTTAAAAATAACGTTTATATGACTGTTTTCCAAATTCCCTTCAGAGTGGGTCATTGATCTCTGTTTATAGTATTCTAGGTCTTTTCTTGCCCCAAGTTCCAAATATTTCCACGTTCTTCACCTGAGCCAGTTGCAAGAACCTAAGAATCCCAAGGTCTGGTTTATCCCAGCAATGACGTACCTTTTGCTATAAGATTTCCATATTAAGTTACTTTTAATATTGTTTTGACAAAAACAACTTAAGGAAGTAGGGTTTCTTCCCATTCACAGGTATATGTTTTATCATGGGTACAAGACATGGAGGCAGGAGTGTGCGGCTGATGGCAATGCATCCTCAAACCAGATAAGCAAGTGCTCAGCTCATTTTCATTCTGTTCAGGATCTTAGCCCTTGGGAAAGTGCCAGCCACATTTACAAAGGGGCTTCTGTCTTAGTCAGAGTTTCTATTCCTGCACAAACATCATGACCAAGAAGCAAGTTGGGGAGGAAAGGGTTTATTCGGCTTACGTTTCCATACTGCTGTTGATCACCAAAGGATGCAGGACTGGAACTCATGCAGGTCAGAAAGCAGGAGCTGATGCAGAAGCCATGGAGGGATGTTCTTTACTGGCTTGCTTCCCCT
>NC_034611.1:32155073-32157823 GCF_900095145.1 Mus pahari | reverse complement strand
TGATCACTAATTGAGGAAATGCCCCACAGCTGCATCTCATGGAGGCATTTCCCCAACTAAATCTCCTTTCTCTGTGATAACTCCAGCTGTGTCAAGTTGACACAAAGCTAGCCAGTACAGCTTCCCACCTCAATAAATCCAATCTAAGAATCCTCTCAGACATGCCCAGAGAATCATCAGTTTCTAGGTGATTCTTAGATCATGTAAAGTTGATAATCGGTAACTAGCATTGCTCTAAATCAACATTTCAACTCACCACAATCACAAAATTTTAGTCAGCCAATCCACCATATACCATCTTCAATGTACAAATGAATTTATTTTTTCTAGGAACTTCAGCTCAGACTTAGAATTCTCAACTGGTGTTTATGTTCACATGCATGCACTGGAGTTACTGTAGTCCTGACTGTTACCATTGTATTAGATTCCCACTGTTGCTAGCAAGTTATCACAAAAGAATAGCTTCAAACAAACCTTACTTTTCTAGAGGTCAGAGACCCAAAGACTTTTCTTTTCTTTTCTTTTCTTTTCCTTTGATTTGAACTCACGACCTTCGTTTCTTTCTTTCTTTCTTTTTTTTTTTTTTTTTTTTTTTTTTTTTTTTTTTTTTTTTTGAAGACAGGGTTTTTCTGTATAGCTCTGGCTTTCCTGGAACTCACTCTATAGACCAGAGACCAGGCTGGCCTCAAGCTCAGACATCTACCTGCCTCTGCCTCCCAAATGCTGGGATTAAAGGCATGCACCTCCAATGTCTGGCACTGGCAGAGTTTTATTCTTCCAGAAAAACCTCAGGCGGGGGGTGGGGGGTGGCGGGAATTCTTTTCCTTGCTTTTGTGTTTCACAGGCTTCCTGCATGTCTAGTAGCCAACACTTGCACCATTTCATTGTAGATCTCCTAAGTGGGGCAGGATGGGTATCCAAAGTATGGCTTTTCTGTCTGTCTTTCTTTATCCGTTTTAATTCCATTATGACCACATTCGTTTTCTGTGTATAGAATAGAATAGAATAGAATAGAGCTCTTTCCATTACAATATTCTTAAGTCATAAGTGAAATAGACCTTTATCAGACTTTAGTATCCACAAAGTCATATGTCTCATAGAAAACTAGCAGGAAAGAGGTAAATGAAATTAACATAAACATTCAAGTTAGCAACAGGAAAAAATTTCTAAAATAACCCCTAAACTTAAAGGGTTTGAGTAGAAATAATTGTGTAGGAAAGAAAGCTAGAAGATTCCTGATGCCTATTAGATTTGACTAAGCAAACAAGAGTAAATAAGAGTTTCTAAGAAAACTTCAGAATCTTTTAAAAAACAAACAATGTGATCACAAATACAGAGGAATTTTTAGAAGTTGAAGACAAACCATATGTATCTCTTAGTATTGTGGGATGCTTTGCCACTCCTGGAACTGCTTCTCCTTCATGACATGTCTTTCCATGGGAAAATATAGCAAATATGAATTCCATAGAATAGGATAGGATAGGATAGGATAGGATAGGATAGGATAGGATAGAGCAGAATAGAGTAGAGCTAAAGGGCAGAGCAGGATACAGATGAATGGAGACATGGAGGGCTTCTTTTCTTGGTCTTAGAGAAGAAAGCTATCAAGTTGTTGAGCCTTAGGTAGAGCTGTAAGAAGCCACACTGAGAGAACTATAAGAAGTCACATGGACTTGAGACCTTTAAGAATGAGAAAAAAATTTACCCAGTAACAAACAGCAAGACACAGATCTCAGTCCTACAACCACAACGAAACTAATTTTGTCAGTGATCACAGGAGCCTGGAGGACTATCATGCCCTCAGTCCAGAAATGTGAGTTCCAGGACAGCCAGGACTATACAGAGAAACCCTGTCTAGAAACAAAACAAAACAAAACAAAACAAAACAAAACAAAACAAAACAAAAAACAAAAAGAAAGAAATGTAGCCATTCTTCAACCACTATATAATTATTTCCATTTATTCTTAATTTAAATGCATTTAAACTTAACACCCATTGCTAACAATAAATATAGCTCAAAACTGAAGGGAACTTCCTTTCTTTGATAAGTGACATATCAACAAATACAGCAAACACCATATTGAACAGTGGCATGTATAACAAGCACAATGAAGTTACCGTCTCTGACACTGGACCTAGTCTCAAGCTTCCTAGATGACAAAAAAGGAAAGAAGACTTATAAACATCATATTGTATTCTCATTTTCAAAATCCTGACTTCTGTCCTGATAGAAAGTTCAAATTATCCAAAGTACATTTAAGTATAATAAATAAATGTAAAACAATAACTGACTAGCAAGCCACCCAACCTATGAGTTGAAAAACATAATGACCAAAACATTTTATTGACTATGATAACAAAACTACTATGAAACTCCTCAAAAAATGTACAGAATGCAAAGGAAGTGAACCACAGATTTTGTTAAAGACCCTAAGGAATCATTGGGTGTCTAAGATCCATTGTTGCTGCTTCAAAAGTGAAAAGCACCCATTCATGTAAGAGTTCATTCATAAATTCAATAGGCTTTTTATTTCTTCTTTTTATGAATCAGGAGATCTTTCCACGTAGACCAGACTGGTCTGGAATTCTGTATTCTCCTGACTTTATCTTCCAAATGCCATGCCAGTAGGCATGAAACACCATGCACACTCAGTATACTTTCCACTGGTATCACAGTAGGATTTTCTTTAACTCACTCTCTCTCTCTCTCTCTCTCTCTCTCTCTCTCTCTCTCTCTCTCTCTCTCTCT
>NC_034611.1:32150796-32155068 GCF_900095145.1 Mus pahari | reverse complement strand
TCTCTCTCTCTCTCTGTCTCTCTCTCTCTCTCTGTCTCTCTCTCTCTGTCTCTGTCTCCCTCTTTGTGTGTGTGTGTATGGTGTGTATGCATGTGTGTGTGTGTGTATGGTGTGTATGTATGTGTGTGTGTATGGTGTGTGTGTATGTATGTGTGTGTATGGTGTGTGTGTGTATGTGTGTGTGTGTATGGTGTGTATGCATGTGTGTGTATATGGTGTATGTGTGTGTGTATGTGTGTGTGTATGGTGTGTATGTATGTGTGTGTGTATGTATGTGTATGTGTATGTATGTGTGTGTGTATGTGTGTGTGTGTATTGTATGTGTGTGTGTATGGTGTGTATGTATGTGTGTGTGTGTGTGTATGGTGTGTGTGTGTGTATATGTGTGTGTGTGTGTATGGTGTATGTGTGTGTGTGTGTGTGTGTGTGTGTGTGTGTGTGTGTGCGCGCGCGTTCTCTGTGCATGCCAGAGAACGACTGACTTCCAGGAGTCAGTTCTCTCCTTCCACCTTGGTGAGTCAGGGTCTCCCTTGGTCTTTCCTTCTGTCATACTCCAGGCTAGGGGGATGAGGAGCTTCTAGGTGATTTTTCCTCTTCTGCCTCCCATCTTTCCCATCTTGCCTTAGGAGTTCTGGGATTACAGATGTGCCACGACATCTAGCGTTAGACCTTGGTTCAAAAGACTGAACTCAGATCATCAACTTGCATAATAAACACCTTTAATGCTGAGCTGCATCACTGCGCTGGTTTGAATATGCTTGGCCCAGGCAGTAGCACAATTAAGAGGTGTGGCCTTGTTGGAGGAAGTGTATTGCTTTGGGGGTGGGCTTTTAGACCCTGTTCCTAACTTCCTGGAAGCCAGTCTTCTCCTGTTTGCCTTTGGAACAAGATGTCAAACACTCAGCTCCTCCTGCACCATGCCTACCTGGACACTGCTATGCTCCCATCTTGATGATAATGGACTGAAACTCTAAACCTGTAAGCCAGCCCCAATTAAATGTTGTCCTTATAAGAGTTGCCTTGGTCATGGTGTCTTTTCACAGCAGTAAAACCCTAACTAAGATAGTCCCCAGCCCTGTAATCAAATTTTCTGTGAAAATTAGCAACTGATACTAAAGTTCACCAGAGAGAGGAAATATAAAAAGTAGCCCATGAATCTTTGAAAAACTGAAGTGAGATGACTTTAAAATATGAGAAGATATGCAGAGCTCTGTCAGTGGTCACTGATTCAGAAGTAGGAATGGAGAGTTGGAAAGGGGTTAATGAGAAAGAAGCAGAACTCAGCATGAGAGTGATGTGGATAGGATACTGGT
This sequence comes from Mus pahari, assembly GCF_900095145.1. Lineage (NCBI taxonomy): Eukaryota > Metazoa > Chordata > Mammalia > Rodentia > Muridae > Mus > Mus pahari. Next base: position 32,153,755 of record NC_034611.1, on the reverse strand, counting down.
TGAAATGGTGCTGTTGGCCCGTCAATGATTTTCCATGCCATTCATTTACCACTTCCACTGAATTTTTCTTTCCTTTAGAAATTTTGATTCCTGACTCACTTTTCAAATAGTTTCTCCTGCGTGAGTTTTCTGAATCCTTCACATCCTTACGAACTTGCTTGTTATCAAAGAAGGAACATCTTTTGATAGCAGTTTTGGTTTTAATAGCAGAGAGGTAATTTTGCTCTGCTCATAACAGTTAAATCAACGCAGCAACTCTCTGTATCTTGGTCTTTCCAAAGGAAGTTTTTGGCAAGGAGAAATACTATGAGAAGCAAACACTCAAGAACTTTTTATTTCAAACATCGTAAAAGCATGGCATTTACATTCCAGGAATTCTAGAAGAGCTTCGAAAAGACAAACTGTAGTCAGAGCCACTTGTCTTAGGTGGTGAACCTACCTCAGAAACTCTCAAGCCAGAGACTGTGTTGTTCACACTGTGTAGCTGTCTTCGAAAGTGTAATCTCTACTCTACTCTTCGAAAGTGTAATTTCTCTCTACTCTTGTTGTCTCTGTGGTTCTTCCTGTAACATCCAAGGCATATGCATGAGGCTGGCCACAGACAGACCTGATGTTGATCATATTACTTCCTGACTTATGGTTTTGAAGTAAGTTCTTACCATCTTTGGTACATAGTTTCCTCTACTATATGAATACTATTCACTTTTTTAGGGTTCTATGAGACTCAATCCATTTGAAGTGGAGGGACTGGCATATAGTAAATATGCAGTATTTATTCCATATATGTGTGATGATTTGAATATGTTTGGCCCAGGGACTGGCAGGCACTACTGGAAGATGTGGTCTTGTTGGAAAAGGCGTGTCACTGTGGGGGCAGGGATTTGAGGTAATATAAGTGCTCAAGCTCTGCCCAGTGCGAGACACAGTAGCCTTCTCCTGGTTGACTGCAGTACGAGATGTAAAACTCTCAGCTCCTCCAGTGCCATGCCTTCTTAGACCCTGCCATACTTCCTACCATGATGATAATGGGCAGAACCTCAAAACCTGTAAGCCAGCCCCAATTAAATGTTGTCCTTTATAAGAGTTGCCTTGGCTGGTCGGCACCACCCCTGCGCCATCTTCTGCACTATCTCAGCGGAGGGCCCTAAGGTCCCCAGAGGACTCTCCACGCTGCAGGCACCCTAGCACAGCCAGGTCCTTGAGATCACTGGTGAGTGGAATGCAAAAAACTGGTTTTTGTGCAGTGCCAAAAACCCCAGAGGGTCTTGTGCTAGGAGCAACAGGGTCAAAGGGCAAAAGCAGGCCCTAGCACACCCAGAATCTTGGGATCACTGACACCAGTCTATGCAGGAGAGCACATGGGCAGCAGAAGCAACGGAGCTTCTTGGACAGGGCCCCTTCCAGTCTTCATCCTCAGCCAGGAGACAGAGCTGACATCCAGACCCCTGGACACTTTCCCTACCAGAGGAGAGTCGGCCTCTAGGGAGAGCTCTGACCCCAGGAATTGGGAGGTAGATCTGAGCTCCAGACCTCTGTGCACCTTTCCTGCCAGAGGAGAGCTTGCCTGCATGAGTGTTCTGACCACAGGGACACCGGAGAGAGTTGGACTCCCAGGAGTGCTAACAGAGACTAAAGAATCACAGGAGGAACAAGCTCCAACCAGAGACATCTAGAACATCTAACACCAGAGATTACCAGATGGTGAAAGTCAAATGAAAGAATCTTATAATCAGAAACCAGTACAACCACCACAGTGAGTCCTGGATACCCCAAGACACCAGAAAAAGCAAGATTCAGATCTAAAATCATATCTCATGAAGCTGGTAGAGGATTTTAAGAAGGAAATTAATAACTCACTTAAAGAAATACAGGAGAACACTGCTAAACAGGTAGAAGCCCTTAAAGAGGAAGTACAAAAATCTGTTAAAGAATTACAGGAAAACACAACCAAACAAGTGATGAAATTGAACAAAACCATCCAAGATCTAAAATTAGAAGTAGAAACAATGAAGAAAACCCAAAGGGAGACAACTCTGGAGATAGAAATCCTAGGAAAGAAGTCAGGAATTATAGATGCGAGCATCAGCAACAGAATACAAGAGATGGAAGAGAGAATCTCAGGTGCAGAAGATTCCATAGAGAACATGGACACAACACTCAAAGAAAATGCAAAATCCAAAAAGATCCAAACTCAAAACATCCAGGAAGTCCAGGACACAATGAGATGACCAAACCTAAAGGTAATAGGTATAGATAAGAATGAAGATTTTCAACTTAAAAGGCCAGTAAATATCTTCAACAAAATTATAGAAGAAAACTTCACAAACCTAAAGAAAGTGATACCCATGAACATAGAAGAAGCCTACAGAACTCCAAATAGACTGGACCAGAAAAGATATTCTTCCTGACACATAATAATCAGAACAACAAATGCACTAAATAAATACAGAATATTAAAAGCAGTAAGGGAAAACGGTCAAGTAACATATAAAGGTAAACCTATTAGAATTACACTAGACTTCTCACCAGAGACTATGAAAGCCAGAAGATCCTGGACAGATGTTATACAGACCCTAAGAGAACAAAAATGCCAACCCAGGCTACTATACCCAACAAACCTCTCAATTACCAGAGATAGAGAAACCAAAGTATTCCCTGACAAACCAAATTCACACAATACCTTTCCAGGAATCCAGCCCTTCAGAGGATAATAATGGTAAAACACCAACACAAGGATGGATACTACACCCTAGTAAAAGCAAAAAAGTAATCCTTCAACAAACCTAAAAGAATACAGCCACAAGAACAGAATCCCAACTCTAACAACAAAAATAACAGGAAGCAACAATTACTTTTCCTTAATATCGCTTAATATCAATGGACTCAATTCCCCAATAAAAAGACATAGACTAATAGACTGGCTACACAAACAGGACCCAACATTTTGCTGCTTACAGGA
>NC_034611.1:32147225-32150785 GCF_900095145.1 Mus pahari | reverse complement strand
TACAGGGGAAGGCCAGGGCCGTGAATTGGGAGTGGGTGGGTAGGGGAACAGGGGCGGGGGGAGGCTATAGGGACTTTTTTGGGATAGCATTTGAAATGTAAATGAAGAAAATATCTAATAAAAATTTGGAAAAAATAAATTCACTGCATTATCTTAAGAAAAAAAAGTGTTCCTTGGTCATGGTGTCTCTTCACAGCAATAAAAACCCTAACTAAGACAATAAGCAACATTTTACTACTAATGCTTAGGTTTGGTTAATTCTTTAAACTGTAGAAATTAATATTTTAGATTGTTATTAATAAAATAATTAATATAATTCTTAAAGTTCTCAGGTGCCCTCTTCTGACATGGTCCCTGAACCTTGGGAAGAGGGCATGTGGATACAGATGTTCCATTCCTGACTGAGCTCTCCACAGACACCTTTTTCTGCATTTTACTTGAGCTTCTGCATTAGCCATCACTCACCGCACAAAGAAATGTCTCAGGTGAGGTTTGAGAGTCACACTCATGTATGGGTAGCGAGACACAAAGTCGGTGGGTAGTTTGATAATATGTTTATTAATAGGAGTAGGTTTCCTCCTGTACCTTGTGAGCTCACAACCATAGCTTCCTGAGAGATTTTTTTAGTTCTAGCCATGTGATTCCTCCTGTGTGGCATTGGCCTTACATTCAATAATCCAAGTTATGGTATTTGAATTGGTGTGACCTCCACAGACTCATGTGTTTGAATGCTTGGGCATGCGGAGTAACACTATTAGGACCTATGGCTTTGTTGGAGGAAGAGTGTCACTGTGGAGCCAAGGCTTTTAGGTCTTATATGCTCAAGCTATGCCGGTGTGACATAGTTTCCTATTGCAGTCTGCAGATCATGAACCTGCGTGCTGCCATGGTTCCTACCCACGATCATAATGAGCTGAAGCTCAGAACCTGTATGCCAGTGTCCCATTACATGTTTTTCTTTCTAAGAGTTGCTGTGGTCATGTTGTCTCTTTTCTAACAATAGAAACTCTTACTAAAACACAAGATATTTCAGTAGGTAGCTTGGCAGTCTGATGTTGTTTTTAAAATGGTGGAGGTACTCTAAGTAATACATAAGGCATCCTTGCATGTTTTACTTAGAATGGTTTTCTATCTTCAACTCTACCATTATAGGAACAATTCTTCCTTCTATCCTGAAACCTGCCCTGTTGATTATTTTCCCCTCTCCGTTTGTCTCTGAGAACCACACACAGTCTCTGTGACACACATGCCTGCCAGAGGTCATTTCGCTTGGATATGACTTTGTGAGCCAAGGAGGCAGGTGTGATAAGGTCAACTTCTGTCATGTTCAGTGACCTTGGGTACAGAAGGAGCCAAGCCTCATTGAACTAAAGCACTAAAGGGAGACAGTAACCATGTAGTTAGGAAGCACCAGGAAATGAACGCAGCAAGATGTCTGGAAGGCAATGTTGGGGATCAAGTGAGTAGTGGGAATAGAGGCAGGTGAATAGGAAGAGAGAAACAGGGAGACTGATTAAAGTCCTCACAGATCAGGTGGGAGAAGGCTTTAAATGCAGGAGTATGGACTTTTCTTTTTATTCTCTATGGGTAAAAGTCTCTTGACTGGAAATTAGGGAGTTGTACAAATCTCTTAGCAAGATGATTGGTAGCTACATAAAGGATGGTTTGTAAGAGAAAGCCCGGGTGTGATACTATTATTGTCCATTTGAGAGGTAAATGGTTTTTCCATGTTTCCCGAGGCATACCTATTTAATTAAAGGTTTTCAGGGAAAAGCTGTTTAAATATGCCTTCCATTGTTTCTGGAAAAATACCACCAGAAGTATAGACAGTAGGATTTGTGACTAGAGGCTGGAGCATAAAACAGGCATTTTAGTGTGTTCATACCACTCCACATAATTCATGCTTTTTAGTGTGCTCATACCACTCGACATAATTCATGCTTTTTAGTGTGCTCATACCACTCGACATAATTCATGCTTTTTAGTGTGCTCATACCACTCCACATAATTCATGCTTTTAAAAGGAGATGGAGATTAAAAAGAAGCTCAGGGTACGTAAGTACAACCATGATGACCAAAGAAGAGTAAAATACCAGTTCTCATCACAAACCTCAGCAGAATGATTAAATAAAAGTATGTGTGTGTGTGTGTGTGTGAGAGAGAGAGAGAGAGAGAGAGAGAGGAGGAATTTTAAATACACTTGAAGATACAAATATAAAGACAATTATTCTCTATAAATTTCACCTATATGTTTTCCCATTTACTTCTGTTACTTATTTTGAAGCAAATGTACTATTAAGATACTATGTCTGGATTCCTTGAATGCTATAGTTTATTCATTGTAATGATGATATTAAATAATTGATGGGAGGGTAACATATATAGTGTGGCTATGCTGAACAAAGGGTTAATCTAAGTCCCAAGCAAGATCGACTGCCCCAAAGGGTCTGTCTGTCACATCACTAAGAAGAGTGTGCAATTTAAAATGTTTTACTTATTTATAGAATTTTCTACTTAATATTCTCAGTCCTTATTGACAAGAGGTCACTAAAATTACAGAACATGGAACACTGCACAAGAAAGGAATAGCATATAAGATTTTGGATGGACTAACATTTATTGGATTTTAGAATCTTTTTTCACTGAGATTCATCAATAATGTAATAATGTGGCTATTAAACAAAATGTGCACATTATAGTCAGTGGTGATCATCACAGCAATAGAAATATTTGCCAAGACATTTGTAGTAATGCGTGATCCAGCATTCTGGAAACTCTCACGTGCAGGCACTGCCAAGAAAGTAAGGCCAAAGATATAAGGATCTCAACCTTGTGTGCCCGTCCCTGCATGTCTGCCAGAGGCTTCCATAGCTCACTGGGCTTCTTTTAGCGGCTCACCTGCCTATCAGAGCCAGGCACACTAGGACTCAGCCCTAGTGATTCCCACCCAGTGTTATTTCCTATTACAGGCAACTGTTTCCAGTCCAACACTCGAGAGTCAAACAGCAACGCAGACAGAGTTCTTGCCAGGCCAGAAGAATGCAGGAGGGAGATGAATGCAGAGAGGTGGAATATCAAGGATGAAGCACAGGCATCCACTCTGAAGGGGAAGTCACTTTGCTGTGGCTCTATTACAATACGGCGTCTTCTCTAGGTCTGTGACAGCAACCTCTCTTTGTCTCCATCTCTGACTCTGTGTGTCTCCCTCCCTCCCTCCCTCCCTCCCATCCTCCCTCCTTTTCCCTCACTCTCTCTGGGAATGCAGGTTTTTGTTGACTCCTTTTCTCACTATAGACCATCCTGCAACATCAAATACACCTTCTGATTGTTTTTAAATAGGACTGAATAGCTCTATCTAGAAGCCCCATTCTCTTTTATTCAACACAATATTTTTTTATTGATTATTTTGGAATTTCACATAATGTTCACCATCACACTCCCTTCCCAATCCTCCCAGGTCTGTCTTGTGATCCACCTCCACCACCACCATCACCACCCCCAAAACAAACAACCAGAAGAAAGGAAGGAAAGGAAGGAAAGGAAGGAAGGAAGGAAGGAAG
>NC_034611.1:32129308-32147100 GCF_900095145.1 Mus pahari | reverse complement strand
AAAGAAAGAAAGAAAGAAAGAAAGAAAGAAAGAAAGAAAGAAAGAAAGAAAGAAAGAAAGAAAGAAAGAAAGAAAGAAAGAAAGAAAACGAACAAACCTCATGTTCAATTTGTGTTATGCATATACGCACAGGAGCAGGGTCAAACTCCCAGTGGCCAGTCCCTTAAAGAAAACTGAGTTCTTCCCCACCTGTATCCACCAGAAGCCAGCAATTGTGGAAAGCTACACTTGTAAATCCTTACCACAATTTTTAAGAATTCTTTTTAACAGTTTCCTGTCTAAGCTGTTACTATTTTTTTTGAAGGGGGGGAGCGGGGGTGGAATTAGGGCTTGTCACAGAGTCTGAAGTCATCAACAGTACTGCAAAAGCAGCTAGATGCTCCACTCTTAAAATCATGGTTTTTTGCAACAACCCAGGCCCTGGAGAGATCAGAGTAACATTCCAACTAAAGATAATGCAAAATTAGGCATAAATTCCTTACCTGTGGCTAAATCAGAGGGGGTACCAAAGGGGGAACATCCAAGGATGTGTTCATGTGATAAAGCGAAGACTGATGCTCTTGCTTCTGAGAGACAATATCAGCAGTACCTAGATCAGCAACTGTGCCTGCACTATTTTGTGTGAGCATGCTGTCATTGTTTCCCGTCTTTATATTTGCACTAGTGTGCCAACTACACTGTGAGTCCAGCAGGCTTATACTGGAAATACTTGCCTCTGTATTTCCATAGCATTTCACCCAGAGAGTGGCAAACAATACATACTTAATAAATATTCATTTGCAAGTTTACAATTTTCATTTATAAAATAAATCACAATTTAATGGAAATTACTGATTTACTCTTCAGATCTGCTGTGTCCCCACATGCAGTTTCTTGAGTTTTCTTTTAGGTAAATCCTTGGTACTGATAAAAATATTATTTTAATATTAATTACCATGATGCAGTTAGGTTTGGCACATAGGTTGCTGCCACAGCAGTTCTAGAAAACTAGAAGAGGTCCAGGCTTTGACTCTTTAGTCTTTACTGTCCAGGGTAAATAATTGGTATTTTAAATCGCCCCCTTTGCATAGCATGAATGCTTTATTTAATGTGACTATGTATTATAAAATGACTTTGCTTATTTTTATACATAAGATACAACTCTATTTTAGATTTTTCTTTTAGGCTAGTGCTTTGTCGATCAAGCATGTTGGCATTCTGCACACATGCTCTAGGACTGATTCAAGTAAGCGCTACAAGCTGGGTGACTTAAACAACAGAAATTTGTTGCCTTACAGATCTGGAGGGGACAAGGGCACAGGGGCCTGGCAAGGTTGCTTTCTTCTGAGAGCTCTCAGAGATAAACTGTTCTGTCTGTCTCTGTCTTGGTCAGTTTAGATTGCTATAAAAGAAATGCCATAGGCAACATTCTATGCTGTGCAAATCCTTGTCATGCCATGCCATGCCAAGCTATCCCACTCTACAGAAAGGTGTTTTGTTTGTTCTTTTGTTCTGTTTCAGTTCTGGATGCCAAAATAGAAGACCACCATCTTAGCATGGTCAGGTTGTGTGATTTCCCTCTTCTGTAGTTAGAGACTCAGAAAATACCTATCTGCCCCATAACAGAATGAATGAGCTCTCTGACATTGCTTTTATTGGGTATCCATAAAGATCCCATTTGTAAAGATTTCATCTTTGTGATTTCATCCCTCCCAATACTCCAGGGTCTCGGGTGTATTATCACGTTGTCGTGTGTGTTATCACGTTGCAGGTGAGGGTTTTGGTGGAGCACTAACACTATGCAGGTAAACCTGGCAGTTCCTTGGCTTGCAGAAGCACCTCCTTTTAGAGTTTCTTCTAGGCTCCGCCCAACAGTTACCTAGCAACATCCAGTTCATCTCTCACCTTTTCTCTATCTCTGGCCTCTTTCTCTCTCCCTATCTTCTCTTCCCCCTCCACCTCTCCACGTGTTCCTGACCCGCCTCTCCTTTCCTTTCTCTCTCCTCTTTCTGTCCCTCTCTGTCCTCTCTCTTTCTCTACTTCTACTCCCTTCTCAAGCCCCTTCTCATACCCCCAGATAAACTTCATCTTATACTAGACCCGTCATGTCGCTGGCACCTCAGGTGGGATGCCTCAGCACGGGCTCACTGAGGCACCCACTCTTTCAACCACATTATAAAACGTATCACCTCTTGCCTGCTTTCTTCACAAGGAATTCTTCTTCCTCTGTGTATGCCTGAGCTCAAATGCTCCCTCTCCCCTTGAAGAACCCCAATTGTATCTGTTTAGGGGTTCTTCCTCTATGACAACCTCATCTGAACTAATTACATTCAGAATGTCCCAATCTACAGTAATGTACTGAGTTAGGATTTGACATATGAGGAAGGTAGAGGCAATAAAACTCAACCCGTATCATGTTCTCATAGTTGAAAAACATGTTTCTGCTTGCATTATTTCTATGCTGAAATTTTGACCTGCTTCTTCTTCTCCTCACTTGGGAAATGGAGGATGAATTGGACTCTAACCTAATTAGAATCCAATCAGAAACAGAAAACATAATCCCCATTTAACCCATTGTTTGCTCCACGAAAGCAGGTGGGATGGCTGGTGTGACCTGATATTCACTAGGTCATTGTCTTTTGGGTGAAGCTGTGACAACTTAAGGTTAGAATCCAAGTATGGTCCTTGCTGTTCTTGCCATCACCCTGGATACAGACAAGGACGAAGCCAGTTTCTGCCTTCGAAGGGAGGCAGATCTCAGCCAATTCTAGCTCCTTGACAAAGAGATAGCTATAAAACTCTTCATGAGACACTTGTTTCCAAGTTTTGGAGGAAGTCTAAGCTCCTTGGTGGCACTGGAGTCTCAGACTCCGTACTTAGCATCCCTTTAGCATCCCTTCTGCTTTGAGATTCAGAAGGGTTATCCCGGCCTCTCCTGACTTCAGTAATCTCTAACCACAGTGAGTGTCTTCAAATTGTGTGTTCCTTCAGCTGACCATGAAATCTTACATTTAAGGTTGGAAGTCACACAGTAGAATCACCAGAGACAATGTAGGATGTTATACAGGTTAGGTTTAATTTTGAGCCCTGCAATTATTTTTTTTATTATTATTGATTGGATTTGCACTGAGGCTGTTGATTGGTTCTGGTAGAATAATATAGTAATTGTGACAAAATTTATTCTTTCAATCTACAGGATTTCCTTGTAAACAACCTTGATGTGTACATCTCAGTGTCGTGTTATGTCAGCTGGTCTCATCCTTTTGTTCCTTCCCTTATATCTCAGTGCTATCAATCAGTCGCGTTTGGTTATTTAAAAGCCCTGCCACCACTTCTGCAGGACACTGCTTGCTGTGCCAATCGAAGACACTCCGAAAGCTCTGACTTCCACTGTCCCTTCTCATAATTGTGTCTCATGCCATGTCTGACTATTCCTCGGGGTACTTTCTTGGCTTCTTTACTTTAGATTCCCTCTCGTCTCTGGACCATTCTGTGTTTAGAGTCTGGACAGCTTTGAAAAGCATCTAATCGAAATGCCCTTACTTTCCTGACCTTCGCTGTACCATTTTAAGCCTGAGAAGATGGTCATGAAGCTTCTACATTGAACATGGGCACTGTTCTACCATAAGAGATGGATAGTGGGGCTGGAGAGATGGCTCAGCCGTTAAGAGCACTGACTGCTCTTCCGAAGGTCCTGAGTTCAAATCCCAGTGACCACGCGGTGACTCACAACCATCTGTAATGAGATCTGACATCTCTTTTGGTATGTCTGAAGACAGCTACAGGGTACTTACATATAATAATAAATAAATCTTTGGGCTGGGGTGAGAGTGGGGCCGGAGTGAGCAGAGGTCCTGAGTTCAATTCCCAGCAACCGCATGATGGGTCACAACCATCTGCACAGCAACTATCTGCATAGCTACAGTGTAGTCATATACATAAAATAAATAAATAAATAAATGGAAAGGAAGGAGAGAGAGAGAGAGAGAGAGAGAGAGAGAGAGAGAGAGAGAGAGAGAGAGAGAATGGAGAAACCTGTGCCCTGTGGAAGGACATCACTCAGATTCCAGTACTTTGAACTCAGCTGCTCAAAGGGCAAGGGAGGACCCCCCCCCCAAGCTTGCTGACAAAGCTGATGTTGTCTCTACATCCTGGGAAATAATCCCAGCTGTTTCTAGAAGTTTCCAAAAGGCATGCTTTAGTGAAAATTACATTATAGCAGCTTCTGGCATCAGGTTTCCTCCTCCAGCGCTGCAGCATTTGCTCCATTACCCTTCCCTCCTAGAAGAGGATGTGGCTTGGTCATGCTATGAGGACAGTTCAAGGCTGATCTGACCTCTGATGCCTATATCCCTAGCATAGTGATACCTGCCTTTCAAGCTAAGAGTCTCTCATTTATCCCAAACTGTAGTGAAGTATATTTTGTCCTCCATCTTCCTTCTTAGGCTGTTTCTGTGTCTCCTATAAAGAAATCAAATTCTGTGATGTCACTACTCCCCAAGAGCCTCGCAGCCAGAGAGTATCCCTTCTTTAATGACCCAGAGCTAGCCTAAGCACTTACCATTTATCCCCACTTTTCACAGTGGCTCTCAAACAATGTCTATTCCTAACTTTTACTCCAGTTTTACCTCATCAGCAGTTAAGTGTGATTGAGGCTCCTCCAGTTAATAGGGAAATAACTTTAATTCCCTTTCCCCTACTGAAAAAGGTCCCGTGCACAGTGGGAGTTTTCTTTCAGACCCTGGATTAGGCACAAGTGACACTCAAACACCTGCTTCCACAGAGGGAACCTTTATTAAGGAGTAAAGAAAAGTTACAGTGGCTGCTTTCTGTCTCAGGCAGAAGAGCAGCAAATGATCTTGCAGGTGAAACTTAAACTGTGTGAGAATGGGCTAAGATGTGATGGTATGGTTTGATTGGGAATGTTAATTAGAATTAGGTAAACCAAAGGGGGGTTTGATTGCTAGAATTTTTTTTTTTTAATAGCAAGGCCAGCCAGAGCCATGCTTGTCTCATGTGCGAGCTGGCCAGAGTTCCTACACCTACCTTCTGCCCTGTATTGATTCCCTTATCCCATTTATTGGCAGAAACTTTTCGGGGAGGTTTCTATTTCCATTTCCAGCCACTCCTCACCCAAGCAAATCAGATTTGAAATCAGATTTGATTTCACCTCACCGGAAGTGCTGCATGCACCTTAGATCCCCAGATGGATAAATCTCTTTCTTGTTCACGACTTACTTGGCGACTCAGCAGTATTTGAGCCTGTTAGCTCAGACTTTCTTTGTAAAAACTCCTTTACACAAGCAGGCTTGCCCTTCATTTCTCTCTGCAGCTTGCCCATTTGTGTCTTAAGTATGGGTTTCATCTGTTTTTGCCTTGGGCATGAAGCTCTTTCCACATTACATCCTTTCCCTAGTTACCTCATCCTGTTTCTGGCTTAGGTTTCCATCCTTTCCTTGTTGCTTCCAAAACCGATCACTCCAGATCTCCCAGTGTCAAGCGTATAGAGTTACCTATTCCCTGAAAACCTCTACTCAAGCATCTAACATTCTAAACCTGAGGCCACCTTCCCCTCCAACCCTGCTCTTCCTCCTCAGAGATGGCCATAGCCACTTCTCTAGACTCCCAAGCAGGAATCTACATAGCAACCTAAAGCATTCATTGCATAAGGCATCCCATGTCTTCATCACATAAGGCATCCCCAGCCAGAGACTCTCATCTGGATCCCTGCCTCCTCACTGCCTTCCTCTGCTTTCATACGATGCTGCAGCGATTGATCCTTCACACACAGGGCAGCTTGATCATCTCTCCGGTTAACAGCCACATGAACAAATCCTCTTCACTTGATCCTTGGTAGATGGTAGGAGCTTACAGATGTGCACTAGAAAAAAACAAAACAGAACAAAACTGTCAAAGATGCAGGCCTTTTTCTTTAACTGAAGAAATGGATACCAGTTTTCCACCCAGAAGGCTAGACATTAATGTGTTAATACCTGTGGAGCCAGCCTTCTCTGAAACTCCAGAATCCTGAGCACTGTTTCTCAGTCAAAACAACCCATCCTTATGAGTGAGGTCCCAGATACTTTGCAAAAGACTTTGCTAGTATGCTTATTACAATCCCTTCCTCCCTGAGCACCTCTTCTCAAACAACACAACCCATTCTTGTAGGAAAGGCCACAGGTGCTCTGCTAAAGAGAAGAAGAAGAAGAAGAAGAAGAAGAAGAAGAAGAAGAAGAANAAACAACACAACCCATTCTTGTAGGAAAGGCCACAGGTGCTCTGCTAAAGAGAAGAAGAAGAAGAAGAAGAAGAAGAAGAAGAAGAAGAAGAAAGAAGAAAGAAGAAGAAGAAGAAGAAGAAGAAGAAGAAGAAGAAGAAGAAGAAGAAGAAGAAGAAGAAGAAGAAGAAGAAGAAGACACACTAAAATGCATCTAGATGCATCTGACTTAGGCTGAAACATGGATGGTGTTTACTGATAAATATTATTCATACGTTGAACTTGGGTTATGCTGTATCTAGAACTTTCTGCCTAATGCAGTAAATCTCAATAAAGTGAGCACCCTAAATAATTTCACAAACCAGGTCCTGTTGTGTTTTATAAAAAAGAAAAAGAAGGAGGGATATGTTTGGTGGAGGAAGGATACGGTGTGGGGTGAAGGGGGTGCCTCTGCAGGCCCATGCTGAGGCATCCCTTCCCCTGAGGTTCCAGCCACCTGGTATATTATATCCATTACCACGGATGGTATAATATAGAACAGAGTTTATTTAGGGCACGGGGAGGGGAGTTGAGGTGTAGTAGAGACAGAGAAAGGCAGAGACAGAGACAGAGACACAGAGAGAGACAGAGACAGAGACACAGAGAGAGAGACAGAGACACACAGAGAGAGACAGAGACAGAGACACAGAGAGAGAGACAGAGACAGAGACACAGAGAGAGACAGAGACAGAGACACACACACAGAGAGAGACAGAGACAGAGACACAGAGAGAGAGAGACAGAGACAGAGACAGAGACAGAGACAGAGAGAGTAAAGGAGTAGAGTCCAGCCATGAGCATGTGGACAGAGATGGGAGGACAATGAGGAGAGAGGAGGTAGACGTGGAAGAGGGTAAGAGAACATGAGAAGAGGAGCAAGAGATTGAGGAGAGGGGGAGCAGCCCCTTTTACAGTGAATCAGTCATACCTGGCTGTTGCCAGGTAACTGTTGGGCAGAGCCTAGAAAGAATGTTAACAGATCCCCTGCAATGTAGAGACATTCCTGCTTGTCCCTACCACCTGCGAACACATTTCCTACCAAGGAACCTTGTGAATCACTCTAGCGATCATGTTGATGGTGATTTTCTACCTTTTAGTATAAAAACTTATAGTTTATTAAATAATTACTTCCTGGAACCATTCTAAAGCATGTGTGGCTATCTGTAACTTTGCATTTTGTTGTTTTCGAGGGACGGGGTGCTAGAGACTTCATCTAGGACCTCACACTTGCTAGTGTGAAAAGCACTCTACCACTAGCTAAATCCAAAAGTCATGAAATTCTACTAAGATTATAAAAAACTGATTTAAAAAAATGCCTTTTTGACATATCTACTGTCTTAGGGTTTCTATTGCTGTGAAAAGTCACTATGACCACAGCAATTCTCATAAAGAAAAACGTTTAATTGGGATTGGCTTACAGTTTCAGATGTTTATACTATTATCATCGTGGTAGGAAGCATGGCCACATGTAGGCAGACATGGTGGAAATTAGAGTTGTGCATTCAGATCAGTAGACAGCAGGAAGGGTTTTGCCACATTGGGCTGGCTTGAGCATACGAACCTCAAAGCCAACACCCAGTGACATTCAAGCAGACGGGTCTATGGGGCCATTCCTATTCGAACTATAACACCTTCTCAGTTTAGAGATATAATAACTCCCAGTGTTCATGGGTTCATTCCAGACAAGTGACTCTGTTCACTGACTAACAGAACCTTTTATATTCTACTGAAGAGCAGAGGCCAGTTACATCAAATTGTCATCTCTTGGGCCCTGCTATTTGCGTGGGATACCCACACTACTTTCAGCAACCAGTCACTGTGCTTGAAAAGTCATGTGAGCCCTCACTTTCAATCTCTATATACCCTATTGTGAGTTTCTGGCAAAACTCACTTTAATCCTGTCTGGGTTCATCCTGAGAGGCGGGCTGGCTGAAATGGAATGTGCGAGAGAAAAATGGAGCCAGGACAAAACTTTCTGTTCGAGGCTCAAAGTTTAATAACTGAACTCCATTTAAATAACATGGAAAAATTCCCAGCCCCCTCCTCAGTCTTTGAAGTTGCCGGCGGCGGTCCGATTGTAGGTGGGTCCAAGGATCAAGGCAGGGATGAATGTCTGTTGGTGTAGGCGGTCCAAGGATGCTGCATTCTGGGAGATNNGGGGGCTCCTCTTGGTAGGCGGTGGAGACACAGCAACTCTCTGGTGGGTCTCAGCGCCTGTAGGGGGCTGGTGTTTTGAAGGAGAGTGATTAGTGTAACAGCAGGGTAGGCTTGGCGGCAACAAGGAGGTGGGAGACCCCAACACCCTATGGTACGCTCGAAATGTTTAGTAGCTGGTTTAATAACTCTCAGAGGAAAAGCCTTCTTTATAGCTTTGCTCATTTTCACAGTATACGTAGTCTTACTTTGATTCATACCAGCCTGATGTTGCCAAATTCCAGAAATTTTACCAATAACGTTAGTGAATGGTACAGCTGCTGGATGCAGCTCACCACTGTCTGTGTGGGACAGAAGAGAGGGGATGTCGAGCTTTATTTTCAAAGGCAATCATTCATTATGAGGGTATCAGAGTTAACTACTCATGACTAGAGAAAAACTCTGACACAGAGCAGTTATTTTAAGAGTGGCTTAGATCACATTATTCCCTTGAAATTGGTGTAACCGCAGCCTTCATAGAAGGCAGGCCTGCCACCTCCTAATGAGAAGGGTGTTGCCGGGCGTGGTGGCGCACGCCTTTAATCCCAGCACTTAGGAGGCAGAGGCAGGTGGATTTCTGAGTTCGAGGCCAGCCTGGTCTACAAAGCGAGTTCCAGGACAGCCAGGACTAGACAGAGAAACCCTGTCTCAAAAAAAACCAAACAAACAAACAGAAAGGAAGAAAGGAAGAAAGGAAGAAAGGAAGAAAGGAAGAAAGAAAGAAAGAAAGAAAGAAAGAAAGAAAGAAAGAAAGAAAGAAAGAAAGAAAGAAAGAAAGAAAGAAAAGAAAAGAAAGAAAGAAAAGAAAAGAAAGAAAGAGAGAAGGGTGTTGCAGGCAGGCACCAGTGTTGTGTCCCAGTCCTTTGCTTTGTGAATACATTACTATCTTAGCTAGCATTTCCATTGCTCTGATGAAACACCATGACAGAAAGCAAATTGCAGAGGGTTTTGGTTTGGTTTGTTTTGTTTTCGGCTTCTACTTTCACACCACAGTCCATCATGTAAAGAAGAAGTCAGGGTAGGAACTCCAGGCAGGAACCTGGAGGCAGGAGCTAATGTAGAGGCCATGGAGGAACATTGTTTACTGGCTTGCTCCCCATGGCTTTCTCGGTCTGCTTTCTTACACACTTAAGGGCACTGCCCAGCAAGAGCTGGAACCTCCCTCATCAATCATGCCTCACAGTCAGTCTTGCACACAGGCTGATGCAATGGAGGCCGTTTCTCAGTTGTGGTTCTCACTTCTCTGATAACACTTGTGTCAAGTTGACCAAAAAAAAATCGACAAGACAATTACCCTCCATGACAAAGGAGAAGTTATGTGAGAAATGGATCTAAGACTGCGGATCTGTTGACTTACCGTAGAAGGGCTTATGTTAATGGAAAAGGCTTTGCTAGAATTCAGGTTTGATTGACAAGATGGATTGAGGAGGAGAAAGATATGACCCTGGACTATTCAGGGGACCCAAATGTAAATAAAAGTGTAAGAAAAAGGTAGTGGTGATCACCTGGGATACAACAGTGTGAGAATGATTTGATCCAATGTTCCTGGGTGTGAAAATATAGGAAGGGTTCATTAACAAAGTAATGTGTACAAGCTCTGAAAGTTGACTGACAGCAGTATCTCCTAGAGCCCCACAAAGAAACACAATCTATTGACATATTAACATTATGAGTCCCATATCATATTTCTAGGCAACAGAACTGTAACATAATAGATGAATGCTGTTTTAATACGTGTACAATAACTTGTTATAGCAACAAACAGGACTTAAAACAAATTAGACTACAAACACTTGCTAGTCCGCATTGACCACGCCACAGGCCCACTGCACTGGTTAAGCACCTCCTTCAGCTCAGCCCCTTAGTCAGTGTCTCCAAGCCACTGGCTCTGCAGCATTAGATATGATTCTCCATTTGACCCTCTGGTCTTAGCTGCATTAGGTAATATATTTGGAATTGAGTCTGACTTTCTCATATAGACTGTTCTTTCTCTTCTTTAAAAAAAAATTATTTTATTTATTTATTTATTTATTGACTGTTCTTTTTCTACCTTCATTCAGCAGAGCTCATTTACCAGCTATCCAGTCCAGCTACCCAACATTGAGTCTCTCTAAAGGACGAGGGGACTCACTACTCATTGCTCCAATATAGTTCCTTTCTTATCAGTTTCCACAGAACTCACTGTGTACTGCATTCAATGCACTTAAAGCCCAGATTCTATAATGACCCTTACTGTCTCCAATGAGGAAAGCTAACCCTTCTGAAAGAAAGAACTCTTTTATTACCTGTTTCTGCAGAATAAGACAAAAGTGCCTCAGATTGGCATTCACAGCTTCTCAGAATTTTGCTCTAGCCTCTTTTTCTAAGAAAGTTTCTCAGAATTCTTCCAATAAAGTTTACATTCCAATCACAACGACATCTAAAACTACGCTGTAATTTCTATACATTTATCCATTTATCTACCACATATGTAGCATAGTTCCTGTTGTGTAAAAACCCTTGATGCGGAATATTAAAAAGTACAGAAAAGAATACATTTTTTTAAAAATAGGAAAGACCAAGGCTGTGCCATTGAAAGACTCATATGCTAATGGAGGATTGTGAAACAATGAAAGACAACAATGGAGAAAACGCCACGTGTCAGGTGAAGGACTGGCCTGGCTTGCATTCTTGTGATTCCATCCCTACCTCAGATATAGCCATAACCCAGAGAAAAACAGAGTATGAGTGGAAGCCGAGATTTCAGCCACAATTATTAGCAGCTAACTTCTTGATCAGCTTGGCAGCGCTCTTGGCAGAATGCTGAGCCTTCATTTATTAACAAAGAAAAGGATAATGGGTAATCATCGTCAATTTGCATCATGATAACAAGGCTATGTAATTTGAAATGTGCCAGATACATATGAATTCAAGTTTGCTATAGAGGCCTCAGACCAATCTACTCGGCTGTAAGCCAGTTTAGTACCAGGGTTACTTTGAGTTTATATTGGTCAGACTTTCCACAATGGAGCAGCAGATAAAGCAAGTGCACTTTGCCTTCTGCACCCCCTGAAAGCAGGAAAGAAGTGGAGGGCTTCTGCTCAGGACATAAGAAAAGGGCCCTTATTTCAACACAATAGAGTCATTGCTGAGATAACTGTGCAAAGAACAAACAACCTTCCTAGAACTACCCTTCTATTAGTTTCTCCCAAATATTTAGCACCCCCCCCCCAATTTAGATGTCTAGATCCTTTGTTCTTTATCTTATTGCCTTCCTAAACTTGTTAAATGATATATGCGTGGGGAATCCAAGAATTTCATTGCTGCTTCACTTCTACAGCAAGGCCTCTGTGCACATAAACCTTAAAGTACTAGCATCATAGACAGTACACATGGGTTTAATCCTGCTAATAGACTTTGATCTGTTTAATATAGGAAGTACATAAGCAAGCGAATTAATTAATTAAAAAGAGAAAGATACAGTATAAAAACTCTTCCTCTTTCACATTTGATTAAATAAAACCCGTTGTTTATGATTCGGGCAATAAATCATTTCTAGTTTTCTTCTTTAAGTTTTTATGGTGTAGTACCTTCTCCCCAAAGGTACTTTCTTCCACTTGAAAATAACATCTGATGACACAAACCTCCAGGAAAATAGACAAAACCCTAATGAACACTTTCTTTAGCTACTGTGAAATGAACAACCATGAACAACTTCTAGAGTAAATACACTACAAGAAACCCAGAAGAACCCATATGTAACTTGGCTTTTGAACATATGAAATTGCCTAATTGAAACAAAAGGACTTTGAAGACAGATTAGCTTTTGTTAGAAATGATCAAATCCAAATGAAACAGGCATAAACAGAAAACGACAAATTTGTTAAAACAAAAACCAAATGGTAGCAACGGGCTCTAGGCCGTTTTGGGAGGCAAGAGCTTCCTTCCTTGCTCACTTCCTTTCTCTCTTTGCTCAGAGTGATGGTTTCATGTCTAAAGAACTTTCTGGATATGCTTCCTTCTATTTTCCGATTTATAGTGGTTCTATTTAAGATTTCCAACTTCACAATGCTGTGATGGAAACTGCACTTGGAATTTTAATTTTTATCTCCTGGAGTAGCAGTATGCATTTCTGTACTCTTACACTACGGGCAGAAGCAGTTAGGTATCACTTGACAGTAGCCCCTTGACCCATGTTCAGACAGAACCTGACTATCTACAGAGAGCTGTACTTCTAAGCTACAGTGAATGTACGGTCAGTGTATTAAGCGCATTTTCAGCTCACAAGTGACCAACACCCTCCTTGTTAAGCAATCTCATCTTTAATTCTGCGAAGACCCAGCAGGAACCTCAACAGCAACTCTTCCTTAGCTCACCAGGAAGAGCTTTGCCAGGAAGGCCACTAGCAACAGTTCTCGGTGTGACAGGGACTATTAAATATGATGGTTTAAGAGATTTCAAGCAGAAAGCCATTGCCCTGAGGGAAACTGAGGAGGGGGTAGGGGTGTGGGGGGGGGGGGGCAGGAGCAGCATAATTAGTTTCAAAACAGCAGAGGATTGGTGATTGGAGGACAGAAGATCTGCACTCAACGGCCTCAGCTCTCTGAGACTCAGGATCGCCATTTGGAGTAGTTTCTCAACCGCAGGCCTATTCTGTTGGAGAATTAAGGAACTCCCTATTAAGGGCAGTTAAAGGGCATCCTGTGCACTGCAGGACTTGATCTTCCCTCTGGATGCCAGGAGCCCTGTCTCTTCAGTCACAGAAAAGACAATGACCATTTCCTAGAAGGAAGAAATTACAAGCCGCAAAGAAAAAGTAAAAGAAAAGAGGAAAAGAGGCATCCATGGGTGTGTGTGTGTGTGTGTGTGTGTGTGTGTGTGTGTGCTCATTATGTTTGTAGCCGGAGAACTATTTCTAGTGCTTCCAAGAATGGGTTGGGTAAAGTCAGTAGTACTCACTGATAAAATAACTTTAAGACAACTAGGAACACAATTTGAGGAAACTAGGTTTCTTGCTTCTGCCAACCACATAGGCTGAAATGGGAGAGATGGAGGTGCTATTCTTGACAGCTTGACAGTCTTTCTGACTTTTTTTTTTTTAATCTTTAGGCTGATGTGGTCTGGAAGACATTTGTTAGATTTGAATGAATGAATGGTTTGAACAAATGGTTTTTTTTTTTTTCTCAATGGTATTTTTAATTTCATACGTGACTACACTGGCCTTAGAATTTTCAAAGCACTGGTTGCCTTACTCTACAATATACTTCTATAAAATAGGAATGAACTTTCAGTGCAAATTGAACCCACACAAATAGTTCTAAGATTAGAAACTAAAATTTGGCTCTATCACCAAGTGTTCAACTTAATTCCGTGATAGGTGGCCTAGGCAAAAGAGAAAGCAATTTGAAAATAAAGTCCATGAGATATATTTACACTAAGAAAGTTACTTGTGACTTTGTAAGAGGGTTTATGTCATTAAAGGAGATTTCATTCATTTGATTTAGAATAAATAAGGTGACTTCAGATGATTCCATCTAAAATGTGTTTGGAAGCAGTAATGAGGAAGAAGAGACAAGAAAATGAAAAAAAAAAATTAAAGGACTGTAATAGCTACTTTTCTTGTTGCTCTCACAAATAAAATTGAGAACAGAAAAGTTTAATTTGGCTCCCGGTGTAGGGAGTATAGTCTATCATAGTGGGGAAGGCGTGGCGGCAGGAGTGAGAGGCAACTGGTCACATTGGGTCTACAGTGAGAATTCATGAGAGATGAATGTCTGTGCTCAGCTCTTGTCCTCCTTTCCAATGAGCCCAGGCTCCCAGCAGATGGCAGTCGCTGACACACTCAGGATAGGTCTTCTCTGCTCACTCAACTACCTTCAAGACACAGCTACTGAGAGTGCCCTCTCAAAGTGATGCTAAGGCTGTCAGTGAATATTAACCATCACTATTCTACTCCTTGTTACTTTAACATTCAGTTACATTTTATCTTTAATTACTGTGTGTGTGTGTGCATGTGTAAGTGTGTTTGTGTGTACACACACACACACACACACACACACACACACATGCACACACACACACACACACGTATGTATGTGAGGCTGTGATGTGCATCTATGCGTGTGGGCGTGCATATGGGAGCCAGAAGTCAATATCAAGTGTCTTCTGAGGCAGGGTCTCTCACTGAATCTGGAGCTAGAAAGCTCCCAAGATAGTCCTATTTCTGCTTCTCTGGTATTTGTATTACAGGTGTATGTCACCAAGCCCACTGTGACGGCTGTCATTGGTTGTCAACTTGATTACATCTGCAACGAACTACAATCCAGAAATAGATGCACACTATAAAAGATTTTTTTTTTTTTGGCTTGGTTTGAAATGGGCAAACCCAATAATAGCCCAGAATTCTGAGGTAAGAAGACATACATCTTTAATTGGGATCTTGAGGGGAGAAAGACACACCTTTAATCTGGACCATACCTTCTGCTGGAAGTCTGTATAAGGACACAGAAGAAACAAGCTTTTGCTCTTTGCCTGATTTCCCTCATCTCATTAGCAAGTCCATCCCTTCACTGGCATTAAAGCCTACTTCTTTGGGATTCCAACATATACTGAATACCAACCAAGACAGGAAAAGAGAGATGTATAAGTTCTGTTGCTCTAGAGAACTCTGGTTAATATACACAGGTTTTTATGTGGGTGTTGGGGAGGCAAACTCAGGTCTTCATGCTCATGAGCCAGCTCCCTAGTCACCAAATGTATTGTTTTATATTTATAACATTATTTCCCATATCCCAAAGTGTATTTTTATTTTTAAAATGCAAAATTCATTTAGTGCACCTCTAAAAGTCCTCATAGCCCTTAACAGTCTCAACATTGTTCAAAATTCTAAAGCCCAAAATATCTTTGGAGATTCAAGGCAATATCCTAATCACATACTCCTAGCATACAATATCACAGAATAAACATTCTCATTCCAAAACAGAAACAGGGGCATGGGGAAAGATGAGATGAAAACCCAGCAGGGAAGGGCAAACATCAATAGTATAGATTGGCTTTGTTGTCTGGGGCTCGTGGTGAATTATCTGGGCTACAAAGAGTTTGGGGAGTCTTGTCCTTGCAGATCTGCTGCCTATAGGACTCACAGCTTCTCTCTTAGCCACATTCCTCTTTGTGCATAACTTTCTTCAGTAGATATTCTATAGTGGTAGCACTTCTTAACACCTTGCAATTGTTGCAACCTGGGCTTCACCTTTGTAGCTTTATGCACTGGACTCTCAATATCTCTTTATAGAGATTTTTGACCCTGCCACACATTTCCTGGCTTAATGATTTTCAGAAACCTTGGTGTAAGCCTATAGGACTCTTTACACTTGTACATTTCAAGCCCATTAAACGAACACTATGAAGACAGTGTTACCAAATTCTGTTAACTTGAGCTACATAGCTTAGCTCACTTGAACCCCAGTTGCATGGGTCCCTGTGAGGAAACACTTCTTCAGCTGTTTTATTTTCAGCAGGCAACTTCTCCACAGGCACTGCCAGGCTAAACTCCCTCCTTTTAAATGAACTTGGATTTTCACAAGTTGCATCATTTGGTGTTTAGGGGTTTGCTCTCAGGGCACCTTTTCTGTTGCCTCTGAGCAAAGCAAGACATCTTTGTTTTTTTTAAAGTCATTTTTGTACATAAGTCTGTATTTATTTCTGTGTGTGTACTGTATGTGTATGTCTGTGCACATGAGCGGAGGTCAAAAGACAACTTGAGTTGATTCTCTCCTGAAAGTTCCAGGGACAGGACTCCTGGTGGCAGGCCCCTTTACCATGGTGTGAGCCATGTTGTTCCAAAGGTTTCGCTTCAGTGGTGGTACCCTCTTTAACAATTACAGCTGCTTTTGAAAAATGTTCATCACCTATGCAACTCAGAACTCACTCTTGCTCCTTTTTGCCTGGCAAACTGCACATTCTTTCCTGTCTTTCCACTTCACAGGCTGCTTTTGCTTTCTGTGGTCCTAGATAATGACAGTAAGCAGTAAGCATGACACAGCCTCGATGTCAACTTGGAATTTCTCCCCAAATAAATGAGTCCCGTCACTTTTGAACTCAGCTTCCTCAAGTTCTCAAGGCAGAACGCAGCCAAATTAGTTGCCAGAACATAACACAATCAGCCTCTAGTGTAGTTATAGATAGAGGTCTTATTCACCGCTAAAACCTCCTCTTCTTGGCCTCAACTATCTACATTTCTGCCAGCATTTTGGTCATCTAGACTGCTACCAAAGTGTCCCATTAAGTCCTGTTTACTAGATTTCAGGGCTTCCACATTCCTCCTGCAAACCAGTTCTAAAGACCTAAGAACCATACGGTCAAATTTATCACATGAACCATTCCACTCCTGGTACCGATTATCTGTATTATTTTTCTTAATTCTGTGACAAAATACCTGACAAAGACAACTTAACAAGGTAAGGGCTGATTTTGGCTTACCGTTAGATGGTACTGTTCATCATGGCAGAGATAGCGTATGTGGGAGTGATGTGGTTGGTCACACTCCATCTGTAGTCAGCTCATTTCTTTGTGTTCAGCCTGGAATTCCAGCCTGGTTGATGGTGTTGCCCAAGTTCAGGGTGAATACATAATATAGATGTTTCCATAGTGATTCTACATCCAATAGTGAAATTTAATCATCACAGGAAATAATAGAAACTGCAAATTAAGTCTTTCTTTAGGTGCTTAGAGAAAGTAAAGAGCTGTTAGTTTGGCTGTACAGCATCCTTTACTCTTTACTGCAGAGAATTTCAATGGCCTATTAGGGATTCCTCCTTCCCCATTCCATATGGTCCTGCTGTCCCTACCCCTTCACCTCAAACTCAGCATCATGTGTGCTCACAACTTAGAATGAGATGCTCCTGGGATCTCACGTCTTCATGAAGTAAAACTACTAGGGTTCCTGGTCCTATTAAAAGCTCAAACATTTGGATTTCCCTAACCAGTCCTTCAATTCTAAGAATCCTAATATTCATTCAGTAAAGTACCTTCTTATGTATCAAAAGTAGCAATATGAAATTCTTAGGCAAATGGATGGATCTTGAGGGTATCATCCTGAGTGAGGTAACCCATTTGCAGAAGAACTCACTTGATATTCACTCACTGATAAGTGGATATTAGTCCAGAAACTTAGAATATCCAAGATACGATTTGCAAAACACAAGAAAATCAAGAAGAAGGAAGACCAACATGTGGATACTTCATTCCTCCTTAGAATAGGGAACAAAATACCTATGGAAGGAGTTACAGAGACAAAGTTTGGAGCTGAGACAAAAGAATGGATCATTCAGAGACTGCCCCACCTGGGGATCCATCCCATAATCAACCACCAAAACAGACACTATTG
>NC_034611.1:32127533-32128658 GCF_900095145.1 Mus pahari | reverse complement strand
TGTCCTGGAACTCACTTTGTAGACCAGGCTGGCCTCGAACTCAGAAATCCGCCTGCCTCTGCCTCCCGAGTGCTGGGATTAAAGGCGTGCGCCACCACGTCTGGCTCGCTTGCCTCTTGACTTATGGATTCCAAGACCGAGGCCTTATGAAAGCTAAAACTGGGCAAGAAGGACAGTGCCTAGGACAAGATAGTTTTCATGGACATGACTCTACTAGCCTTCCAAATCCAGCTAGGCTCAATCTACTGAAGTTTCCCGAACCTCCTGAAATAGCACCACCAGCTGGAGACCAAGTAAGTCTTCAACACATGAGCTCATGGGGACATTTTTACATTCAAAGTATAATACTATCTTTTTTAATCTTTGATAATCTGGTACATGAAAATGTATAATTTATTTTAAGATCTTACTTGCCTTCATAATGACTGAGACTCCCTCTCATGTTTTGTTTGTACCTAGTTAGAAGCATAATGAAAAAAAAACTTTTTAATTCCTCATTGTATGTCTAGTTGATGGCACCCAATTGGCCTGAAAACAATAAATGACATCAGGTGCCAGAGAAAATATAAACATAAAACATTTTAGCAGAGCCACCAGGGGCCATACTGATCTCAGTGGCCTGCACTGCCACTGAGGCCATAGTGATGTTTGTTGTCCGGGCTGCCTTTGAGGATCTGGTCTGGCCCTTGGTCTGCAGCTGGTTCATGGTCTGAGCTGTTGCCAGCAACTGTGTGGAGGCTGTGATCTGTGTTCCTGATCACTGGGAAGAGTAAGGAGGCTGCTTGTACTGTGATATTTTGACTGAAGGTACACAGATGGGAGGGAGGGACATGAAAGCTTCCATGACAACCCTTACCCTGACCCTGCTCACCCCCCCCACACACACACACACATTAAAAAAAAAAAAGTAACCATGTAGACAGAAAGTCACTGAAGAGAACTCTTTAAAAGTGTTATGGGAATGCTGAGGTGTGGCTCTCTACAATTGACAACTTCCGGAGGGGGCTCATCAGGAGAAGGACTGGATGCTTTCTTTCTTTCTTTCTTTCTTTCTTTCTTTCTTTCTTTCTTTCTTTCTTTCTTTCTTTCTTTCTTTCTTTCTTTCTTTCTTTCTTTCTTTCTTCA
>NC_034611.1:32116328-32126794 GCF_900095145.1 Mus pahari | reverse complement strand
TTTTCAAGCAAAAAGCTCCAAGAATAAAAAAAAAAAAAAAAAAAAAAAAAAGAATATATTCTAGAGTCTAGCACTAGACTTCTTTGCAGTCAGGTGTAATACTTTTCTCTGCATATACTCTGGTGTCCAGGAGTGTTAAGTCAGCATCCTTTAGTCCAATATGAAAATCATGGGATTAAAGCGGGGAGACAGGCAGGTCTTAGAAGACCAATCACATCTAAAACTCTTATGGGTCTAAAAGTGGAAAATGATTGCTGAACCACTGGTTTGAGAATAATTAAGAACTCAAAACGGATCTAGGCCTCTCTGCGAGCTCCAGTGTGTGGAAGAACATAAACCTTTCCGCTTTGTAGAATTCCTGGATATGTTTTAAGTCTTGCAGTATTTTAATTCACTCATGTCTACTAAGTATTTCTCTCCAATTTCAAGTCTGCCACTCTTGACTTCACATTGGACCAAGGTTTCCAATTCAGAGGTGCAGTATTATTTATTAAAATTATTCATTTTCCACAAAAGGGAGTTTCTCAGCATGCTTACAGGAAAGACACGGTACCCAGCGGCTATGCCAAACCTGGTGATTCAACAATGGTGTCAGGGTTTTAGTTCTGATTGGTAGTAATCAAATACTCGCGCTTCGCTCTGGTTTGGGACATCAGTCTACCTATGCAGGATATGATTTCTTAAAAAGTTGCTCCACACTTATCCTCAAAGGTACATTAACAAGAATTCTCAGAAGGCCACAGCAGGCTATTCTGGGCTAGTGCCTCTGAATAAGTCAGCCAAGTCAGGGACAGGAGAGCGCGCTCCGGTGGGGAAGGTGGCACCTGCAGGCTCTGACACTTCCAACCCTAGGAGGGCTGGGACCAGGATTTAGGGTCTGGGCCACAGAAGCAGCAGAGGCCTGCGGGAGTAGCAGGCTGTGCGCGTGCCCCGCGACAGGCGGCTCGGGTGCGGGAGCGCGCAGAGGGGGACTTCCGGGGAGCGCGCGTGTCACGGGCGAACGCGGCGGGGCGGGAGCGCGCACCGGCAGGAGGGCGGAGCGGCTGCGAGGGGCGGCTGGAGACCTGCTGCTGGGAGGGTAGAGCGGGCCCGGTCGCACGCGCCACCTGCGGGACTGGCTGGCTTTCTCTTCCTGCCGACCCATCCCGGTCCCTCTCCCAAGCCCCTGGAGTTCGGGAGCGCGCGGGCTAGCTCGCACACCGGCTCGCATCCACACACACACACACACACACACACACACACACACACACACACACACACACACACACACACACAAATAACCGATCATCCCTGCTGCAGCCCGGGCAGGGCAGACNTCCCTCTCCCAAGCCCCTGGAGTTCGGGAGCGCGCAGAGAGAGAGAGAGAGAGAGAGGCATCCACACACACACACACACACACACACACACACACACACACACACACACACACACACACACGCCAGAGCGCGCGATCATCCCTGCTGCAGCCCGGGCAGGGCAGACGGAGCTGCTGCAGTTTCTTCAGGGTCGAGAGGGAAAGCAGAGCTGTCTTGCCTGGCAGAGAGCCTGGTGCCCGCTGGCCCCCTGGGGTATCAAGCCCAGCAGACTGCTCCCCTCCATCGGGTAAGCCAGTCTCTCTCCTTCTGACGGGTTCGGAATTAGTGTCAGCAGACCCAAGGGAGAGGGTGGGAGGCTGCGGATGAGCCAGACCCGGCGAGACCTGGAGTTGCGTTTTAGAGGATGCAGCCTCTGCTGGCATGGTCTAGCGGGAGCAATTACTCCTCTGGTTACTTAGTCTACCAACCTAGAGTTACAACCCCCTCCCCCAACCCGGTATGCACTATGCTTCCTGGTTGCCAAGGAGACGTGTTTAAACATCAGCCTTGGGACATATATTGGAAGAAGTGACTTCTTAGATCCTTTTTATTTTGACTTAAAAAATAGTATGTGCACTGAGGACCATGTGGCAACTTGGCAGTCTTTAATTTGTATTCTGACAGTGGTTTCATTCAACTTTAAGAAAGTGACAATGTACTATACATATGCGATTTTTTTTAAAGGACCCACAAGATAAGTCTTTCAATGGATTGTGACTTACATGGTAATTTACTACCATCTTGGTGACCTTAAAAGAAATTTAATTTAGAAGCTGCCCTTTCCAGTTCTAGTTTGCATTTCACTGGTATTAAATTAACTGTAAGAGCAGCTGATTTTTTTATTGTGGCTCCCACACCAGGAAGCTCTTCTGTTGTAAATTGACCAGAAGGGGACCAGCGCCTGTGGATTTCTAAGGTAACCGTATAGATGACGGTCACTCATGACATACAGCGTTTCTGACATTTCTGTGTCTACTGCAGCCCCGTTTGTGAAATTCCATCTTCCAGCCTAATTGATTGATTAGAAGTTGTAGCTTCATTTACATGTTGATAGAGGTAGGCATGAAGTGCTTGCCCTGGCATACTGTCCTAGAACAACGCTTGCGTTAGAATTTTGTTTTCTTCGGGAATACAGAAGAACCCTTTCCTAAAACGAGGCCCATGAAGGACACATGCCTGACCTCACAGGAGCCCCTCATACCTGGACTGACTAAGGTTGATTTTTCTTTTCTTTCTTTTCCTCTCAGATGGTTAGGGAGTGAACGTGAGGACCTCGGAAATTCAGTCATTATACTTTGTGCTAATTCCATTCTTTCATTACAAAGAGAATAGCTTAGTGAAGATCCAGTGGCATTCAACAGTTCATTTTGCTCTCTTTTCATATCCATTTTCCTACTTCTTGTTAAGTAAGGGAATCGTACGACATTCTGTCATTTAGATCTTGAGCTCTGTCAAATGACAAAAAGGAGGTGGGGGTAAAGGAGGTGGGGAGGGGGAGATGAAGCCAAATAATGACAGGTAATAGGCAAAGGGGTTGGTGAGACCCAGAGAGCACCGTGAGTGCGGAATGATGGAACCAGCTAGAAAACACTTCCCAGTAATGCCTTTCTGGAGCCTCACAGTCACTATGAAGCCAGACCATCCCTTGTTCTCAGTGTATAGCTTAAGGATTCAAGATTCAAACCTTGTAGGTCAGAGGCACTGGGTGGGAGAGAGACCTTTTTTCGGATCCAGGCTTTTTACATTAAGTTGGGTTTTTTTTGGGGGGGGGGTATGGGGAGGGTTTACAGTTAAGATTAAGGACAAACAGGTCAAGGCCAGGTGGGAATAATGTACCAGATTTTCAAGGAAAGCAGGTCTCTGTATTTTTTATACGAAAATATTTTTAACTTGAGAGAGAGAGAGAGAGAGAGAGAGAGAGAGAGAGAGAGAGAGAGAGATCTGTGAGGACCACATTAAAAATGTAAAAATGTGTGTGGGCCACCTGTGTCCTCTGGTACACAGTCCTTAAGTACTGAGACTGAGGTCCTAGCCGGTTCTGGGATACGAGTTACGACATTTGTCATGAAAGTGACAGACATTTAAAGGACTTTAGTCAATGCTCTGCATAGCTCCAGGTATCCTGGAACTCACTCTGTAGTTCTCGAACAGGCTATCCTCGCACTCATCCACTTGGCTCTGCCTCCTGACTTCTGAAGTCAACTGTGGGCACCACTGCACAGCCAGCTTTCTGCATCCATTCTTAAGTCAACAGGTCCAGGGTTGTTTCCAAGTTTTCCTGAGTGTCTCTCCTATAATGCCTCAGAGAAGGGGAGGAGTATAAAGTGTGCTCAGGTTAGCAGGCAGTGCTGGTGTACACCGTGGATCCCAGCACTCAGGAGGCAGAGACAGTTCGAGGTCAGCCTGGTCTACAGTGTGAGTTTCAGGGCAGCCAAGGCCACACAGAGAAACTCTTGTGTCAAAAAACCAAAACCTCTTATTGGTGAGAATTTTGTATATGTTGAAACAAACACGTTTATAGTTTGAAATGTTTTAAGTTCCTGGCCTGTTCTTTTCTTGATCCGGGACTAAGGTATATAAAAAGTCAGCTGTATATGACTGGCCATCTGTATGCACAGGTCCCAGGAACCAACTGCAGATAAAAAGTGTTCAGAACAGTGATGGTGTCTGTACTTCATGTGTGGGACTCCCTGCCCTTCTCAGCCCTCACCAGTCAAAGCCAGCATAACAGCTGCTTATGTGCATTGGGGTCATGCTAGGTGTTAGAACTTTCTAGAGGTATTTAACATGTGCAAAGACATGTATGAGCTGTATGCAAAGGCTATGACCTAAGGGACAGGCATCCACACACCTTGCATTTATGAGAGGTCCAAGAACGAGCCTCTTTACTTCTCATTGCAGAAGAATAGAATAGAATCTTGCTTTAAAAGGGGAGCATTGTAGGTTTTCAAAAGCATACTTTCTATTAAGACATTAAGTAATTAACCCATCACAGGATACTGCAAGATGCCAAAGTCCTGAGTCCTCTGGAGATTTCATGCCTTCCCCTAGGACTCAGAACACATGTCGCGTTGCTTCCAGAGGCATTGCTCTGAGCCCCCTTCTGTGTACAAGCTACTTTGCATCAGTCTCCTGCTGGATGTACTGTGTCCTCATAAAGTGCCGCCTTATTTTCCTGTTATAGATGAAGAACATGAAACCAGAACGATGAAAGGAAAACTTAAGCCATTAACTTTCCTTTGCTCTTTGCGCTCCCTTTGTCCTTAGTTACCTAGTGTAGGTCATAGAATATACATACTATACATAATTATAAAATTGGGGCACTTGTATGTTAAATGTATAGTAGAACTGTACTATCCCAGGCTGGGAATTCGACCTAGTAATAGAATATGTAGCATGGTTAAAGCCCTAGGCTTGGCCCACAGCATCAGCCCGTGGGCAGTGCCCTCACAGAGGATCACATTGAAGCGTAGACATGAAGGAACTTTTTGCCAAGAAAAAAAAAAATCTGACAGTAGGGATTAGTTCAGACCTTCTACAGGAGAGGAATTAAGGCTGTAGTGGCTGGCTAGGTTTGGTTATGTAAATGCAGACCTTTTGAGCCATTAAAAGGTGAAGGGCTCTACCAGTTATTCAAGTTGGAAATATGAAATAGAGGATAGCCCTGCAAAGAGCCGAAGTGCTGAGCTCATTGTAGATGAAGGACTGGTGAAAGCCAGGGGAAGAAACACATGAGCAAGATCCATAAGAGGGAAGTGAGATGGAAGGCAAACTTGCTGGAAGAAATCAGGAGAGGCATTGTAGACTTGGAGGACAATCCAATGTCTAGTACCCACTTCTGTAAAAGCTCTGACGGCAGGGGATCAGCCAAACATGCTGTTTGTGCTGTCTGCAGATTCAGCACTTTTTTTTTTCTTGTCAACTATTATGGTAAGTCTGTATTTTTACATTGAATAATAGATATCCTAATTTCCTTCATAATATTGTTGCCCAAAAGTATATAGGACACACACTGTACTTAATAGCTTTTTTTTTTCTTTTTTATTTCTTTTTCTTTTTTAAGAGGATACAAAGTTGGTAATCTGGAAAGGAGTGAATCTGGAAAAAGTTGGTGGAGGCAGGGTGAATTTGATTAGCATATGGTATAGAATTCTCCATGAACTAAGTAAAAACAAGAAAAAAAAGTATATACAGGTATTTTATATGAACTTAATGGAAGTGAACAAATAAGCAGATAATTTTTCATAAATGCGATAAGAGATTCTGGTAAATTAGATAATGAAGTCTAATATTTTCTCCTGGGAGAGTCACAGATTTCGGTATTTTTGCAGATTAAAGTGTGTGTGTGTGTGTGTGTGTGTGTGTGTGTGTGTGTGTGTGTGTGCATGTTTATGTGTTCATCTGCGGAGGTGTGGGAGCGAGTATATGTGTATACCTGTTGGTTAGAACTCTTCGTCTGTCATTCCTCACCCACCATATTAGATCTGTCACTGACCTTGTACCTTACTAGGTCAGAAAGGCTAGCTAAATGACCCTTTCTTACTTGCACCTCCCCTGTGGGATTATATGAATGTCCTGCTACGACTCTTTTAAAGCATGGCTGTTCAGGTTCTTGACTCAGGTCCTCATGCTTGTGCAAGGTAAGCACACACTTACTGACTGGCCCTTCCCCCAAGCCCTTCAGATCAAGATGGTAATGTTCGGTGTATTTTGAATAAGGGCACATCTCATCTGTGGGACAAGTAAGGAGCATTGTGACCTTCATGTTAGCTTCTTTGTTCCTGTCCTCCACAAGGTTTAGAATCGCTGTGTTCAAATCCAGAAGGAAACCTTCAGTGACCTGCAAATGCCTGTTGTGATTTTAGCAGAGCGATCATTTTTACAATGGAGACCTGAAAGATGAGTGATAGTCTGTGAAAGTTACACGTGGATTAAAGTACTGTATCAGTGACTGGCTTCGAGAGCTGCCAATTAATTTTAATCTTAAGCTTCATCTTTATCTTATACTTAATTCATCCCTGCCCTGTTTCCTTGGTACACTGCAAGTAAAATAGCTAATGTCATTGAAAGCTAGAGTCTTGCACAAGGGACAGGGACTCAGGTCACAGTAGCGGGACTGGTTTCCAGGCATTTTGGTGACCACGGAGATAGCTTGAGCTTTCTCTTGATACGCTTTTGGTTCTACATTTCTTCCAGTTTGCAGTTTTCTGGATTTACCCCAGAATATTTTACTTCCTCTTTTGGGGAATTAACAATTTCATCTATCTCCTTCCTGGTCGTGGCATTTCTAACTGGGTCCTTTATTCCCAGACCGGCCTTGTAAACGTGGTTAGCCTAAGATTTGCTGAGCAGGAGGAAGCACTGGCCCCATCTCTTATTCTATTCTTATTCTCATTCTTATTCTTAATCTTAATCTTAAGCTTCATCATCATCTTATTCTTAGTTCATCCCTGCCCTGTTTCATAGGCACACTGCAGTGCACTGATGCATTTAATTTCTTGATTTACACATATGGCATTATAAATTTTGGTGAAAAAAAATTTTTTTCCAAAAATGTAAAATAAAGTAACAGTCTTACAGACTCAACTTGGAAGCATATTAGCTCCACATATGGGAAAGCATCAGGAGATGTACATAAAATAGCTTTGCCTTCACGAGGTTGAAATCCCCAGCCTGGTGAGACCATTTTTTTAAAGAAAGAAAGAAAATCGTATGGATTCTCAATGTTCCCCTGCACATTTATCTGAGGCATGATACATTCTGCTTTCCATCTCAGATGAGCCAGGCCCAGTAAACGAGAAGCAGGACCACCGCCCTCATCCCCACCCTGACAGAACAACCGATTTGGCGTGCAGGGTATTGATGCAATAAGCAGTTCCAATCCCAGCTGATTGCTTCTGTGGGAACACATTTGATGCTAATGGCACAGACAATAAGAGCAGTGGAGGAGGCATTCTGCAATTTTTTTTTTTATGACAAATTCTGATCCCTCGTTTAAAATCATCACTTGGAAGCTGTAATATTTATTATTTTAGGCTTACTATTGAAAGTGCAAGGAAGACTGGAATGCGCGGGTCATAGTCTTGAAGCCTGGGTTGGATACTAAATCGCGTACTTTTGGGCTCTGAGATTCACAACCAAGTGACATCTCTCCGGCATCTCAGTTTTGCATTTATAATGGGATTTCTGTCACCTACATTATAGCTTAGCCTAATCTTTTTTTTTTTTTTTCTTTCTCTAATGGAATATAGGAAAGTAGTAATGTACAAAGAATCATGGTTTCTTTAATTAACATTTTGGGCACTAGGAAGTCTAATGGCTTGGTACCAAAATCCAGTGAGGCCTTTCCTGCTGCATCCTGTCATAACAGAGGTCATCACATGCTACAGCACAGCAAGCATCTCTTCTTGTATCAATTTTTTTTAAAAAAATATAAGACTGCTAACGTGATCATGAGGTTCCTTATCTCATAATCTCATTTTATCCTAATTATCCCCCGAAGGTCCCACCTCAAGGTGCTTTAAGTTCCTAACAGCTGAATCTGAAGGACACTCTGAAAGCACGTGGCAGGCTTGCCCTCAAATTATGAAATCTGCAGTGCAGCATCTAACACAGTCCCCGCCACACAACAGAAACCCAGAATTTATCAATCCCCTCCCTTCCTCTACCCTTCAGATTCTTAGTTTCATGACTTCGTAAGAAATGTCTCATTCTTAGGCGTGAGTGCCATCGTTGAGAGAAAAACATAGTCACCAGGTTGCTGCTTGAGTGAGCTCTCCCCCTCTTAGGGAAGGGAACATATCCCGAGGTTAATGGTACTGCTCACTCTGCATAGTGATGTGACTTGCTGAATTTGGTCACATCGATGTCTGGTCTGCTGTGCAGCCCCTAGAGGTTCTTCCTGCCCCACCCCTGCACCCCAGGGTAGGGTGAGGAAAGGATGGATGGTCAGTTTTCTTTTCAGTGGGTACCACTAGGGGACTCTACTGCAAGAGCTCTTGATGGACCCCCATCTGTAAACACCCAGCAATACCTGGCAGGGATAGATCTTCTGGCCTATCTGCGACTCAGGTTCTGGTTGTTTACATTTTTCTAGACAACTAGGGATTTCCTTTCATGATGGAGTATGTAAAATTTATGAAAAGGTCATAAACTTGCCAGCTCAAAGAAAAGTCCTCAGGTTTTCTGTCAAGTCTCAGGAATACTCTCTTCTCCTAAAGAACACTTCCTGCTTAGGTCTGACATTTTCTCGGCATCACTAAGTTCTTTTTGTTCCCAGACCTTCAGCTAGGAATCCCTCATCCTTGAAGGGGTAACTTTTTTTTTTTTTTTTTTTTTTTTTTTTTTTTTTTTTGCATTTTACACATCCATTGGGTCTTATTGACCTAGGAATACAAATGAGGCTAGCGTGCCTTGACTCTTTCAAGATTACTGCCCAGTGTATTGGCTTGGGGTCAAGCCAGACAGCAGTGGGATCTGCTAGCAGTCAGCACACTGGTGAATTTTGTAGTAGTGATGGCTAAGAACCTTCAAAGGAAGTTGCCTTTAGCAATACATTTTTGGGAACCCATGGGCCAAGCCAAGTTCTGTTTTCTTCACTGAGTAGACTAAGAGACATGTCCCAGAGGAAAAGATGTGCTCTGCCTGTATCTAGTGTGCATGTATTCATTGATTTCAGGGTTTTAAAAATGTTACAATTCCATTTATACATTTTTGGGGAGTTTTTAAGTGACATTAGTTTATATACCTAAAATAAGATAGCTATAGGGAATTGTTAATGATAAGAATGATCATTTTGGGCTAGAGATGTTGCTTAGTTGTTAGAATGCTTGTCTGGCATATTGATGCCCTGGGTTCAGTCCCCAGCACTACCTAAATAGTTAGTGGTATCTGCCTGTCACTCCAGCTCTCCAGAGGCTGTGACATTAAAAGTTCAAGATCATCCTTGTCGTTGTAGTGAGTTTCAGACCAGATGGGATACATAGAATCTGTTTCAAAGATAAAAATAAAGGGGCTAGAGAGATTAAAAGTACTTGTTCTTGCAGAAGACCTGGGTTTGAGTCACAGCACCTACGGGCAGATCATACCTCTCTGTCACCCTAGCTTCCGGGGACCTGATACCCTCTTCTGTCCTCTGAGGGCACAGGACATGCAACCGATGCACATGCGTCCATATAGACGAAACACGCATACACATAAAATAAATAATTTTTTTTTTTTGGTTTTTCGAGACAGGGTTTCTCTGTGTAGCCCTTGGCTGTCCTGGAACTCACTCTGTAGACCAGGCTGGCCTCGAACTCAGAAATCCATCTGCCTCTGCCTCCCGAGTGCTAGGATTAAGGAAAATAAATAACCTGTGGCAAATAAACTTCTTTATGGTTTTTTTGCAAATATAGATTTTGTTGTTGTTTTGAGACCAGGGTCTCATTATGTAGCCCTAGCTGACCTGAAACTCACTAAGTAGAGCAGGCTGTCCCAGAACTCATAGAGATGTGCTTGCCTGTACCTCCCTCATGCTAGAGTTTAAAAAGTGTGTACAACAATGTCTGACCAAATAAACAAAATAAACAAGCAAAGCCACGCTTTGTACAGTTATGTAGGATATGCTAATTAGAGCGGGGGAAGGATTGTGGTTAAGGTTGGAGCCAAGAAGATAGGAGCTTGGTTCTTCCGTTTGTGTCAGATACACAAACTACCAATCTTATGAAATGGTACTAGCAAGAAAGCAGC
Source organism: Mus pahari (assembly GCF_900095145.1). NCBI lineage: Eukaryota > Metazoa > Chordata > Mammalia > Rodentia > Muridae > Mus > Mus pahari. Next base: position 32,116,709 of record NC_034611.1, on the reverse strand, counting down.
CCACTGGAAGTGTGGAAAGGGAGCGTTGCTTTTCAGCTCTTCTCTAGGAGAGAGAGATGATTGTTTTGGAAATTAAGGTTTAGAATTGAGGTAATGATCTGATTTGAAGTGATTAATTTTGTTAGAATTTCTCTTCCTTATTTATGCTGTTTGGTATTTTGTGAAAGGGGCCTTGAAAATGCTGCTCTCAGGGCAGGCTGTGATATGGGTGCAAAACCTTTAGCCGGTACACTATTCTACTCTCTAGTCTTTCTTAGTGTGATGTCCTCAAACTGACATGCCTGATTGTTCTTCCTTTCCTTTCCTTTCCTTTCCTTTCCTTTCCTTTCCTTTCCTTTCCTTTCCTTTCCTTTCCTTTCCTTTCCTTTCCTTTCCTTTCCT
>NC_034611.1:32112415-32116281 GCF_900095145.1 Mus pahari | reverse complement strand
TCCCCTTCCCCTCCCCTCCTCTCCTCTTTTTTCCTTTCTTTTATTTTTAATTTTTACTTTATTTTGTAATTTCAAAGCCTAAGTAATTTTGGACTTCTCATCTATGAAAACGTTGCTTACCTCCAGTCTGGTTTTATTGGGGTGTGGCTTATTGGCTTTGGCTTTAAGTGACAGCAGTTTCTCATTTCTGGAGGGTATTTACAGTCAGCTGCAGATGGGGTTCCTTAATCGACGAAATGCCATCTGAGAAACTCACAACACAGCGTGAGCCTTTTTAAAGTACAGCACTTAACTTGGCTTTTTACTAAAATTCTAGTGTGTGAGTCTTCGTATCACGTTGCTACTTGATGACAAATTCCCTTTGTTTGTCCTCATAAACCTCCTCGGAGCCTTCAGGTCCCAGTTCCGTACTCTGCTTCATGTTATGCTGTCAATGCTGGTCAGTTTGCAGGTCATTTGTTGCTGGGCTGCCAAGGTTTCCAGAGGGCAGGACCACAGTTAATGAGGCATTTACCTTAAGGCTTTCCAGGCTATGGTTGCTTGGGTTCCTGGACAGAGTCCACAGCCCCCTACTGGCCATGTGTTTTGGGGGAGGGGGGGGTGCGGGAAGCTGAGGGAGCCTGGGGGTGGGCCTAGTTGGAACAAACCCTCTGCTGCGTCCTCTTTGATTGGATAATGAAGAGTCATGCTGTTTTCCCATTATTTCTTATAGGGATCAACTTATATATACCCTTTACGTTAAAATAAATAATTATGTTACTATAAAATACAAAGTAAATACTCTGTTAGCTTCTGACTGGTCATTGCTTTGGAGAACAGTACATTTTACCAGTGTTCTAGAGAGAAATCCAGTGTGAAGTTTCGGACCAAGCCGACCTTCAGAGTGAGTCAGGGCTACATTAAAGCAAGGTCCCTGGATCCTCTCTATATAACTTATATATACTCAATAGATGCTGTTTTAGACTCTGAACTGGTATAGAATTGTTTGTGTGTTGGAAACAGTTCAAGTGGCTCTACAAGGAGGTCTGACTTGGGAGCCACGGTTGGGCATGGCAACTTGCACACCATCAGCTTCTGTTTCCTATTGCTTGAGAACTTCATACATGCATATGATGTGTTTTGAAGAAGTCTACCCTTAATTCCTCCCCCTCCCCAGTCCCTCCCAGCCCCTGACCACATTTCCTTCCCTACTTCATGTGCTTTTTTTTTAGTTTCTGTTTTAATTCTGCTTTAAGCCACCGAGTCTATTTTGTACTCCCTGTATGTGCTTGGATATAGGACCATATACCAGAGTACCGGTGGCTTCTGGGGACTGCATCCTTGATGGAATCTGACGCTCCCTCACCTAGTAGCTATCAGTTACTCCTTGGCTAGCTGCAGGACTTCACCATTATCTCAGCCATCCATCCTGAGGTTTTTTGGGGTGGCTTCAGCTGGTGCAGGGATTGTGTACCGATCTTTTTTCTTACTCCCACATCTCCTGGATCAACCCTGCTACCCAGCTCTTTATTTTCTGGTCTTTCAGACCACCACCACCACCACCACCACCACCACCACCACCACCACCACCACAGACTAAGCTAGTCACATAGCTCTCTGGATACTCAGGCAGCCAGTCCCAATCAGGTGCCCCATTGGGTCTGAAGTCATGTGTGGTTGACATCATCACTGTGGAATAGGTTATTATTTCTCTACTCAAATGTCTGAACAACTTAGCAGCCAGATTGCTGCACAGAGGATTCCTGTAAATATCGTTATGTTATCTGGATGGTGATTAGATTGGTTTTTAAGACACACGTTTCTGTGTGAGATAAAAATCAAGTGGCTTTTATTCTGTTTCTATTTTGGTTTTATTGCATGGATGGTGATTATGTAGCATTATATAAGCCAGCTGGAGAGAGTTCTCTCTGCAGTGGATGCAGCGTTACGAGTCATTGAATAACAGGTAGGTTGTGAAGAGTTGTGAGACAGTGTAGTTATAGCAGCAGCATCTTGGGAGCAGTTTCCAGTTCTCAGATTGTAGTTTGCTTTTTGTTTTGTCAAAGCCTCAAAACAGAACATAATAATCACAGTTTTTTTTTTTTTTAAAAGGAGATACAGAACTGTTAAGCACTGAGACACAGTAAAGAAAAAGAGAAAAAGAAGCTTTGCCATTAGACCAGCCATGAAAGGAAATGCATTTCAGATAGTCACGGAAATTATCCAGAGTATACTCGACGAGATATTGGCGACTGGGACTTTCTAGAAGTATTTTTCTTTTTCTTTTTTTCTTCTTTTTCTTTTTTTTGAGTATGGCTATCTGAGGGGGGCAAGTGGATGTCACATTGTGTCTCTGTCCCTGGGAACTGAAACACTACTCCAACTGTTACAGTGACTTTCACTGTGTTAAGTACAGACAGGTTAACTAGTCTTACCAGATCGTTTTAATACTTACTATTTTTGTTTGTTTGTTTGTTTGTTTTAATTGAAGGGAAATATTTTGACACGAGGAACGCCATTTCTGACCTGGGATAGTTTTTTACTTAGGTCCCGTTTCTCTTCTGGAATATCAGGTAACGTGGCATGTATGGAGTTTAGGTTGAAGTTTTCCATCTGTGGCAAGGACAGCTGAAGGAGAAATAAAAGGCAATGAGCAAGAACAGAGGAGAAACCGTGAGACGTCATTTACATCCCTGATTTCCAGGCTGCTTTCTCATTAGGGGGATCAGCAGCAACCGTTCTGCTCAAATCATCTTTTTGGCCATCTGGGCCAAATTATAGGACGTAATATCCATGGGCGCAGCTGCTGGGTCTAATGGGTATTTCTAACTTGCACATTAATAATAACGGCCACACAGGGCCCAGTGGCCACACGCACTGAATAAACGAGAGAGAATGGAACACAGGAAAACACTTAGAAGGACGAGAAAGGATTCTGTTTTATATCATGAAATGGCAGGAGGTGCGGTTTAAACTAATACAAAAGAAGGCCATTTTAACCTTCCTACCTTCATAGTGTCCTTCTCCTGAGATGCAGATCACAAAACAGATTAACCTTGCATCTGGTGCTTTTTGTGTTCCTGGGTGGATTCCTCTCGTGGTCTCCCACCCGTCAGCGAGCCCTTTCTCAGCTTCACCTGTCTTTAAGGAAATTGCTCAGGGATAAGAAGATGCCGTTTGGTGTCCTTTCGTGTTTATTTGGGGTTCGTGAGCCAGCACTGAGACCTTTCCAGACATAGGAAGTCTAATGTCATTATAAATATAAGCTGTGACAAGAAAGGAAGGGATGTAGCAGTTCCATGAGGAAGAAGAAGCCTAAGGATTGGGGATTTAAGTGGGCATTTCTACATTTTGTGTGGCCATTTATTTTGCTATGAGCACTTAATGAATGTGTCAGAAGGAAACTCACTCTTCTTTTGTTGTTGTTGTGTTTTTGTTTTGAGATAAGAAGGATCTTATTATTATGCTGTAGATGACCTGGAACTTGCTATGTAAATCAGGTTGGCCTGGGGCTCACAGAGATCTGCCTCTCTCTGCCCCCCTGAGTACTGGGTTTAAAGGCACGAATTACCATGCTCAGCTCAAGAAGGAAGCTCAAAAGAAACATACCAAAATTCATTGATTATATAGCCTAGTAGCAAAATTCCATGAACTTGCTTTATATTGTCTTTTATTCCAAATTTACTTCATCTAGCTCTTCCCTGTCTTTAGGGAGTTATGCCCCACACCTAGAATAATCCTTACATTTTGTTTGTTTGTTTACTTGTTTTTCTCTTATAATTTTCATCCTGCATCCTATAATTTGAGCAGTTCTTTGTAGCAGGATTTCCCTGTGCAATTAATTAAAATATTAGTGCAGCAGGAGGCCTGTGATTGCACGGGGGGGG
>NC_034611.1:32098927-32112185 GCF_900095145.1 Mus pahari | reverse complement strand
AGAGAGGAAGAGGGAGGGGGGAGGGGAAAGGGAAGGGGGAGGGAGAGGGGGAGGGGAGGAAGCAAGATGGAGGTGGACGAACGGGATGATTCAGAATCAGTTTTTAAACGGCCACAGGTAGATATGTTATCATATAGGGATAGAATAAATGGGGTAACTGTGTAAGCTAGGTGGGCAACTTGTACCATTATCAATTTGCCAGAAATTATTATGTGGGCATCATGTGAATTGAGAATTTACTGATATTTAAACCTGACTGATTAATTTTAAGTTTCTAGAGTTTTGTTTCTACCCAGTTTTTGGGTTGCCGGGTGTTGTGGCAGCTGAACGTGGGGTGGGCGGTCATTGTGTGGGGCTGGCATGGCAACGACCCACAAAAGGAACTTAGCACGTCTGGTACAGATGTTTCAGAACTCTGAACCAAGAGAGACCACCGAGTTGAGAACACCCCGCTGGAGCCATATGGCCTGCCTGGTGCCCGGTATAGCACAGGAACTTGCGGTTCCATTTTCATATTCCTCCCCCCCCACACCCCGCAACAGTTCTTGGCACTTCCCTCAGCATGTACACGGAATCTGTCCATTTATCATGGTTTCCCATTAGCATCCCTTTCCCTTAGTGAACACCATCGCTTGTGAAATGGGGAGTCCCCTCTGCCTCCCATCAAGCCTTCCCAATAGCAGCCAAAGTAACTTCTGATAGCTGAGTTAAAATTTGTTATTTCACTGTTAAAAACCGGAACCGACTCGATCGCAAGAACAGTGTTACCTACATTATTTGTCCCTTGCATCTCTCCCCATCATCTCCTTTAGAAACCCGGCAGGACAGTGCTGAGTTCTCTCAGCAACCTCGGTGCAGTGCCAGCTGCTCCTCTTGTCTACCTTGGGCTCAATGCCTCGCCTTCAGGTCTTTGCTCAAATGTCACTTTCTATTTTAAGTTGCAGTCTCCCCACCTCCTCATCCCTCTGCCCTCCATTCCACTTTCTGTTTGTTTTTCCTCAAAACTTTTAACACTTTCAAAAAAAAAAAATGGCGTTACAGCTTTCTATGCATCAAAGCATCCCCATTTAACACAGTTCAGTTCAACAATCCTCAGCAAACATGTCAAGCTATGAAGCTGTTGCCAGGATCCAGTTTGTTATCTACAGCTTCTTATACAGCCAATAGACTTGACCTGTGTATAGCTTTCATCCTTTCTAGCACTGTGCCTCACTGAAATGACTGTGAGGCAGCTGTGAGGCAGTCTGGTTGTTCCAACCACCGGTTATTGCCTGGGAGTGCCTTATTTCATAGAACCCTATAATCCCTTTTTCCTTCTCTGTACCATGACCATGTGGTTTAAGTACAATATTATATATACATTTCATTGTTTAGTGTCTGGTTACAAATTGTCACCTGGTAAGTAAAATTTTCCACCTGGTGTTCCAGTTATCCCCAAACAAAGCAGGGTGGGTCCAGGGTGGTAAGGATTCACCATGGGAGAGACTTCATCGTTCTGCGGTGATTGTCCATATATGGGTGTGCTTGGGGGTGATGAGAACAGAGGCAAGATTTGTGACCTCCTTCTAGAGTTTGCAATAGTAAATAATGCTGAATGACACCTGTGATTTAAAAGCCCAAACCCGGCCTGTTGGCTTCCTGATCCCGTTTTCCTGTCAGGACAAAGATTAGCTAAGTATTTCTGGACTGCTGTTGCTTCTTAAATATGCCATCATTGGTGCTTCTACAGTGCCACCTTTCTCATCAGAAATGTTCACTTCTGTCAAGAATGCTCATTTGGTGAGTAGTCACTCACTGGCTAAGTGTCAGGTGCGTGCCAGGTGCTGAGGGCTCAGTGGTGAGGGAAGCAGGTCATTGTCATTACCCAGCTGATACGCTGGTAAAAGAGAAGAGCATTCATCATATCAGCTCACACAGGAGGGTGAATGACAGGGACAGTGGATGGTTACTCAGGGAGGGGCTCATGGTATTCTGACAAATGAAAAGCAGAGATGCATGGGGGTGAGGAGTCATTGGCCTGTTCTTAGGGAGTGGAGCTCAGGGTCTGATAAGTCTCTGAAAGATGGGAGAATTCAGGAGGAGAAAGGGAGAGGGCAGTAAGTACTTGTTTCCTAAACACAGTACAAAGTCACTGAGGAAACACTAGTCACTGAGGAAACACTAGACACCATGTCAAAGGCAACTCTTATAAGGACAACATTTAATTGGGGCTGGCTTACAGGTTCAGAGGTTCAGTCCATTATCATCAAGGCAGGAACATGACAACATCCATGCAGGCATGGTGCAGGAGGAGCTGAGAGTTTTACATCTTCAACTGAGGGCTGCTAACAGAATACTGACTTCCAGGCAGGTAAGATGAGGAGGGTCTTAAAGCCCATGCCCACACCCACCTTTGTGGACTGGCCCTTTGTCCATCTCTGGTAATCCCTTCTGTGTTTCATTAATTTGAAAGTGTATTGACAGTCGATGTTGTATATGCTAACCTTTAGATCTGGAAAGGACATTAGCATCAAAATTCTCAATCTTTTATTCTATCTCAGTCAATCCGTGGTGGGCACTTGCTGCAGCTGTGGTCTGTCTTTCTGTGCATCTATTTTGCAGTGAGAGTATCCCTTGAGGTCCTATTGGATCTTTAAGAAGGGAAATGGGGAAGAAAGCCTAAAGTGATTACTAAATCCTTTCTGGAGATGACCTTGTGTAGGCAACATGTTAGACCTCTCTCTCTTGCCCACATACCTTAGTTAAAAATTAAGGAGTCCCGTCAGCACTAGAGACTTAGAGGAGAGATTTTGGGCTAAAATACAAAACAAAGAAGTGAGAGAAGACATTTGTAACCAGTCCATGTTTGTTCTGTGTATCAATGAACATTCATCCCTACGTGTATATACACATGTTTATGTAACTGTACGTATTTGCATACTTGCCCATAGACATATGCTCATTTATCATATATATGTGATATATATATATATATATATATATATATATATATATATATGTGTGTGTGTGTGTGTGTGTTCTCATTGCTTATTTTGGAGTAGATGATTGTGATGGCCCATTGTATTTTTAATCAGAATGGACTTGGCTTCCGGTAAATGCTTTGTCTGTATTCTTCTAGAATTGGCTCTTAAAAGGTTGAGTCCCTTGGTATCATTTACATGGGTAATGTGCTTTTACATTTACTTCAAAGGGGAAGACTTTTTTGTTATTCTGCCAAGGAGATCTCCCATGCACACAGAAGCTGACAATTGCTTTTCCTGTTCTTATTGGCTACCAATATAATTTCTCTTGAGCATAAATATAAAGATACCACATAAATGTATTTAGGTGCATCCCTTTTCTTTGGATCAGAAGTCCCAGAAGCCCAAGATACAGACAGGTTGATTTTGGAAGTGATTGACAGTGTGGAGAACCACTCTCCCGAGGCCTGGCTTCCTTTGCTTGCACCTCTATGGTTTTACAGCCCCTACTGTGCCTTGCAAAAATACATTTCAGAAGTCTACATCCTTTCTTTTGACAGTCAAATACTTTGTGCTTCTTTCCCTTTTCTCTGGCCACATGCGGATACTGACTCCAGTTTTCTCCCGGAGGGAGATGTCATGTCTGTAGGAACATGAATGGAGTATCTGTGGTGGTAAATTGTTAAGCTGCCCTGAGCTGTCAGGTGATCTTGTTTCTAGCCTCTCAATGGCTGGGCACTTTCAAACCTCTCCATGGCTACCCCACACTCTCTCTGGTTTCCTTAGTTAACACTTTCTAAATCTATATTTTATCTTTGTTGCCCCTGACTCTTATATGTGCACAGGCTCTGAATTCTGATCTTTCTGCTTCCCCATCATGGCATGGTCTGTCCTACCACCTCTCATAGTGGACTTCCCTCTTTTCTTCCCTGTGTTTCTTGCCTGGGAATCCTAAAAAGTCCGCCTCTGTCCCTCTGCCCAGCCATTGGCTGCTGGCTCTTTATTTTTTTATGTTTTATTTTTTGTTTTTTTGAGACAGGGTTTTCTCTGTGTAGCTCTGGCTGTCCTGGAACTTACTTTGTAGACCAGGCTGGCCTTAAACTCAGAAATCCGCCCGCCTCTGCCTCCCGAGAGCTGGGATTAAAGGCGTGCGCCACCTGCTGGCTCTTTATTGATCAAGCGAAAACCAATTGGAGCCGGACCCTCAGCGTCTGGACATATAGATTCCCATGTGACTTTGGAAGCCAAATTAAGACAAAGCATTCAAACCAATCACCAACAGACATTTATTACCTTACATTGTAGATGTACCCAAAGAATGTTATTGAGGTATGGTTTCTTTAGCCCGCTTCTTAAAGTCTAGACTTGAAAGCCATTCTTATATGCAGAAAGTATTCATTTTGTACCAAACTCCGAGGGTTTTGGTTCTTTCTCCGACTGTGGTCTTATTTTTTAGTATGTGCGTCTGACTTAAGCAGCTCACTGAAAGTCTGCACACCACCAGCATCAATTGACCCCCAGCTGTATTCCTTCCCTGTCAGTTCCTGTCCCCCAGGCTGTTTGCTCCTGGTTATATCAAAGATGGGAGCAGCTGGAGTCAGATGAGACGGTGATTACCGATCATGCCGACAGCTGCTTTACTCACCAGCACTTAAATAATTGAACATGTTACCTGGGAAGCATGCATTCCAGATCAGACTAAAAGACATTTTCTGAACTAGCATTGGCCATCATGAGGTGATTTTTTTGCTCTTATTTTATTTATGTAATTGGGACCAAAAAAAACGCTACTTGGGGGTGGCAAACTTATTAGAGATTAAACACCTTCACACTTCTTCTTCATGTCATAAGGTCTTGAAGAATGCCAGTTAGAGGGGAGAAGTTAGTTTTCTCAGAGTTCTTGAGTTATGAGGTGACCTGATTGGTGGTATGCTGTGCCTCTGTTCAGCACAGAGCTAGCCTGGGTGATGATGTTCTAGACTTACACTGCGCCTTGAGCTTTAGAATGTGCCTGCAAATGTACTGTTTCAGTTACTTCAATAGAAGTATTTGGAAAATGTTGTTTTACTCTTAAGGAGAAAAAAAAATGTATGGGTTGGCCCATAAAGGCTAAGTGATTTGCAGAAGTTTTATGACTGACAGTCTTAAGGATTATATTAGAGGTAAGGTGTGTCCATGGTTTTCTAGTGCTTTCCACACCTGCCAGATGACAGGATCCATAACACACTTTAAAGTGCCTGGGGAGATACTACAATTCTGTCTTCTTTAGCTCACTGTTCTGGCCCTAGTCTTTATCAGAGGAGTCAGTTTTGTCAGAAAGGAAATCCCTTAATGGCCCAGTGGGACTTTTCTTCATTGTCGGGGTCCAGCCGCGACACAGGATCTGGGTTCTCAACTGGAGGAAGGGATATCTGGAAGGCGCACAATAAACACACACAGACAACTTTTGGGGGTACATGCTGACAGGCAACTTTTTCAAGGCTTGGGGATGCTCTCTCTCTCTCTCTCTCTCTCTCTCTCTCTCTCTCTCCTTGAGGCTGCATGCACTCTGCACTCTCCCACTCCTTCTTCTTATCTCCTGTGCACCGTTCTTTTCTCAAACTCCCACAGTCCTACACACCCCTGTGTGTTCATTCCCCCTTCACTCACATACACACACATACACTCACATACACATACATACACACACATACACACACACATACACACACACACATACACACATATACATACACATACACACACATACACATAAACACACATACACTCACATACACACACATACACTCACATACACACACATACACACACACACACACATACACACACACACACACATACACACACATACACACACATACACACCTCGCACACTATACTCCTCACTCCACCCTCTCTCACCTTTAAATCGCCCCAGTCTTTTATTGTTACTCCAAAAACAGGTAGAACAACAACAACAAAAAAACCCACCAACAACATATAATCATTGCCAAATCAAATTCAAAAGAATGACTACATCCCACAAAGAATTAAGAATTACAATTGTTCCTGAAAGTTTCAAGCTTCCCCTCCTCCCAGGCCTGTGGCCAGAATAATGATAATTACAAACTTATCATTATTTAAACTTTAATTTTTGACTTGCCCTTCAGAGCTCAGAGCTCTGGGGTCAGCTACATGCATTTTTCCTGTGACGCTCTAATGATGAATGTCATGGGCAAAGCTGCCAGGCAGCGGCTAGAGTCAGGTTATGAGCGTCAGCAGTGCTGTCTCAAAACAACAACGGCAACAAAAGCAGAAACGAAAAAAGTCAGCCACAACATCAGGTAATTCCTAAGGCACATGGGAGGTTGTATTTATGTAATTATGTATGTATGTATGTATGTATGTATGTATTTATTTTTGTGGTGTAGTTGTTTGCTTATATGGGCCATTCTGCCTTCCTGTCGCATAGCTATAGTTACACAAACATGCTTTGAATGGGTTCCTTCCTGTAAAAACATGATGAATTTGTTTTTACTAACAGTATTCAGCGGTCTTATGTACAAACTGTAACAAAGCACAAAACTGTCTTGGTTATAGACTTGTTCACCAGGAAAGTTTAGATTGATGAGGGAAGAGTGCTACTTCTTTGTGAAATATTGAACGGGGGGGGGGGGACGGGGACAGGCCTTTATCCCCAGATTCCCGCACACTCCTCTGAGAGCATCATCCCATCTGTCAAGCTCACCCTAGCCCTATTGACTGATCCATAAAAACAGATGCCACCCTCTGACTCCTCCTCTTCTATGTCACGTAAAAAAAGAAAAAAGCCATGCAATTGAAAACATTTCTCAACTCAAGAGACATTGTGTGGAGAACTTTCTTGTCTCTAACTTGGGAATATTTAGTAGCTTGATATTTGCTTAATTGATAATTTTAAGCTTTATTTCTTCAGAGCCTCCCCTAACTACGAATGCTGAGTATCCCATTGGGTTGCTGTGTCTCCTTATGCTTTTGTTGGTTCTTTGCAAGCATCCACTGCTATCCACTGTCTTACCGTCTGTCTCTGTGCTGTTTTATCCTCGAAAGGGTGTAAGCTATGAGAATGTAGACAGTCTCTGCTGTTTTAAACTGCATGCATGTCCTTGGTGAAGTTCTGCGCATTAGTTGGTAGATATTTACAAGTAGATGAATATTCCTAAAAGCCCTTGTAGTTCACTTCACCAAGAGTCTTGTCTCCATCACTCTAGGTAATTAGTCTTCTCTCATTCTCTGCAGTATCCTTTATAGCCCTTTACGCCTGTCCTTACTGGTTCACTCGGATTCAGGGTCTTTGGGTCCATTTATATTGTTGACTGAATTACTATTTGGTAATTTTACTTTTCTTTTTAAAATCGTTTTCTACTTGACTGAATCATCATTGTGGCGTTATATAACTTGTTAATGGCATCTTTTACTTAATTTCAGGAGATACTATCTTCAGAGCCTTCTCCTGAGACTAGTGATTTTTGCAGTGTAATGTAAATTTGTGAAGCAGGAAGATGCTCAGATTCAAAGCCAGACTGGATAACTTAGTAAGTCCATGCCCCTAAATAAAAAAAAGTCAAAACAGGACCCAGAATAGTTTTAGTTACAGAGTACCTGGCTAGTTCCCTTGAGAGCCTGGGCTCAATCCTGGATATTGGGAAAGAAAAAAGGAAAAAGAAAAAAAAAATCCTAGTACAGCTGTTATTGTGATCCAGAAAGTATAATTTTTTACAATTTTTATTTCCCCCTAAATTTGGATATTTCTCAAAGAATGGAGGAAAAGAAATTCAGTGTGCAACCAGTGTTTTGGTTACTTTCTATTGTGGTGAAGAGACAGCAAGTCAATTTCTAAAAGAAAACATCTAACTGGAGCTTGCATACCGTTTCAGAGTGTAGTCCATTACTATGGCTCTAAGCAGGCCGTTGCTGACAGCTCACCTCTAATATACAAGCAGGAAGCTGGGTAGGGTAGGGCCAGAGACAAAAAGGGTAGGGCCTGATTATGGGGTTTTGAAACTAAAGCCTACTCCCAGTGACGCACCTCCCCCAATAAGGCCACACCCCCTAGTCCTTCCTAAACAGTTCTACTAACTAGGCACCAAGCATTAAAATACATGAACACAGCATGGTGGTCATTCTCATACAAAACCACCACAAATGGTTTGCTACTAATTTTTAGAATTCAATATATTGACTTTAAAATTTGTTCCTGAAATGAATTCCTTTTGGTAACTAAAAAAAAAAAAAAAAGAAAGAAAAAAAATGGAATTTAACATTTCGAGTACACGTAACATTCAAAGTGCTTTATGTAGCTATTTACTTATTTTAAAAAGAAAAACAGTCTTGAAACTGAGATATTTTTGTCAAAATCGGGGACTTAGGGGTTTATTTTTGGATCTTGTTCTTTTTTTTTTTTTTAAATGGAAGTTTATACTGGAAAAAAAAAAAAGAAAAAGAGAATATAACAGCACCTGCTACACATGCGTTCGTGGTAGAGGAAAGGCTCCCCAGAGGCCCTGACTCTTCAGGGGCCATGGCTCTCTCTCTCTAAATTTTCTGTCCTGCTGTCCTTGGGTCAGGGGTTCTAGGGTTTCAAGGCCTGGCCCTTAGGTCAAGGGTTTAAAATGGTGGTACTTTTAAAGTAAAAATGAAGCAGGGTTTCTGTGTTTAGCTTTCTGAGGTTGTTAAACGTATGTCCATATCTTGTAAAGGATTGAGCGTACCTTTCCTCTGAGAGAGAACATGCATCAAATGGTGTACGGAATTCCCGCATTTGTGGTAAACTAATTTATGCACAGTGCATCTAGTGGTGAGCCTTCTGGCAACCAGTTTCATTCTCCCAGGAGACTCAGTGGCATGGAGCTGAGCCCTGGTAATTTAGTTACAATGTCATTTAACGTGTAGCTCAACCCAGCTAAAGGAATTCAACCTCATGCCCACGTCCTTTCTTCTGCTTTACATCTTTTTTTTTATTATTATTAAAAGGAAAATTATAGTTTAAATGACACCTTTTATGAGTTGTCATGTTAATAAAATAAGAAGCCAGACACTTCCTTTACAGAAAAATTTAAATCTTACTCCACGATATATATCATAGCATGTAGTATCATTTAAGTGCTGAAGGAGTGAATGAGTTATGAATGAATGAATGAATGAATGAATGAATGAATGTGTGGTTGGCACATGGCTACTTACAGCGATTTGGTATGCAAGTATACAGACAAGACCTATCATTTACAGGAAAGCAAGTATTTTGCCTGGTAGAATTAGACTGTTTATGATGTGAGGTGTATGCCAACATCAGTGATTAGATATGTTAATACTGTCTTCTCCATTCACCATTGATGTTAGGAACACCCCAAGATGGATAATTAGATCAGGAAAAGCAGGAAGGTTCTCTGTGTGGCTTAGATCGAGGTTTTGCAACTTTTGCAATAAAGGATCAAATAATATCTTAGTGTCTCTGGGCCAAATGCAGTGTGAAAGCAGTCACACTCAACTATGATGGGTGATTGATATTAATCATCAATTTCGAGGGATCTATTCTTGCTTTGGAGACAAACCGGATTATCTGTGAGGGACTTTGTAGGTTGGGTTAATTAAGGTAGGAAGTGCCCCCATGAACTGGGGCAGCACCATCCCATAGCCTGTGGTCCAGCACTTAGGAAACAAGCCGAGACCCAGCATTCAGCTCTCTCTGTTTCTTGACTGCAGACACACTGTGACCAACTGTCTGAAGCTCCTTCCCCCCTCAAGTGTTCCTCAGTGAAGGACTGTACTCCTGAGCTGTGAGTCAGAATGAGTCCTCCCTTCCTGACATTGCTTTTCTCGGGTTCTTTTTGGAAGCCATGAAAACTAATAAGTAGTTGAGTATGACAATATCTTAGTCAAATTCCTAAATAAAGGCTTGGTCTCTGATTCTAGACTTCTCGGCAAGTCACTCCCTATTCACCGTTTTAGAAGTACGATGTTTATGACTAAAATATTCTTACATGGGTTTCATAACCCTTGTCATGTAGAATAGGATATAAAGTAGTCCAGTTTACCACCCAAGCTAAAAACCACATAAGCCTTGAGGACTGTGGCTTCCGGCCCTGGGCTTCCTTAGGCTGTCTCAAGCAGGTGACAGCTCAGGTCAGTCCTGAAGCATCAATCAAACAGAGAAAGTGATAAGCAATCCAATATGTCATAGTGACTGAAAAAGCTGATAAACGCACCATTCCTAATCAGGACGCTATCTCCTATTGATATTCACGTGTTCGTCAGTTTTCTCCAATGGAGCTTCCTGGGTTTTTAAACCACACTTAAGGGTAGGCCTCGTGCCCAGCAGCAGATGGCCAACAACAGTGAGCTCAGCGGTGCTTTGTAGATTTTTTTTTTTTTTTTGGTCACATATTCCTTTGTTTGGACTTTTTAAAACATAATCTTATTGGACTTTTGCTGGTATTTTGCTTTCCAATTTTGTGGGTTTATTTATTTATTTTTTTACTCCGGTTTGTCTTTTTGTTTTCTAAAGAGAGAAAGGAGGTATGGAGATGGGTGTATGAGGAGGATCTAGGAGGAGCTGGGGGAAGGGAAATTGTGATCTGGAATATATTGTCTGAGAATAATTATTTTCAGTAATTTTTTAAGTTAAAAAAAAATTTACTGTGACCCAGTAAAATCACAAAATAAAATTTCTAATAACATTTAAAATGCATTTTACGACTCTAATTAATGATAGAAAAAGGGACAGAGTCAGACGTCGACAGGCTCTGCTTGTATATACAGGAGACTTCAGGAGCTTGAAGAAAATAGGGAGGTGAGATTGGGTTAAGGCAGAGGAAGGAGTGTGGGTCTGCATGGCCCGTCACCGCTGACTTCATTCACATGAACTTGGGCTGAGATTTCACTAGTGTCAGAAACTACTCAGCAACATCCGGGGATGGCAGCAGGAAGAAAGCTTGTTATATTGTTTCTGTGGTAAGTTCTAGCTCTCCTTGAGTAGGAGTCAAAGAAGTGTGGGGATATTGGCAATGAGCTCTCTCCCATTGCCTTCCCAGACCTTAACCCTTGTGCTTACTATCTAGCCATACAAGGCAGGATTAGGAAGGAAACGTAGGTGAACTTAAAAGTGTGGGCCTCTCTCATTCCCAAAAGGGAATGCTAACTTCTGGTTCATGATCACTGCTGTAATCTCATTATCATCAAGATAATATTTAATATGTGCTCCAGAAACATCGTGTTCTTTGGATCATCTCATTTAGTTGCGTATCTTGTGAATCGCATTAATTATAATTCAGCTAATTAAATCATAGAGTTTGAGAACTGTTAGCACATAAACTTAGTTTTATTTTTTTAATATTTATTTATTACATGTAAGTACACTGTAGCTGTACACTCCAGAAGATGGCATCAGATTTCGTTACAGATGGTTGTGAGCCACCATGTGGTTGCTGGGATTCGAACTCAGGACCTTTGGAAGAGCAGTCGGCGCTCTTAACCGTTGAGCCATCTCACCAGCCCCCTTAGTTTTATTTTTGACTTTATTAGATTCACATGATTTCAAGACGCAGATAATTCTCTTTATGCAGAAAACTAAAATGTGTAAGAAATAGCTTCACTTGGTTTTGTCTCCTGCTTCTTTGGATATTTACATTGCTGCTCCCAGTAACATGCTTACAGTACCCATTATATGCTTTTGATTTCTTTGCATTGAGTCTATAGATTTTTCTATGATGGAATACAAACTACTGTAACGTACGAATCCATTAGACGTTTGCACACACCCCCCCCCCAGCCCTGCTCACTGGACTTAGATGCACTGCTTTATCGACTGCATCTGGTTTTCTAAGTTTCTCTGGGTCTGTTTGTAATCTCACATGGATACTTTTCTTCCCTGCCTGCATGCTTTTCAATTTTCTGACCAGTTTTTCCAGATATTTCTGGAAGAAGTCCTCTGGCCATCCCTGAAATGCTCTCGTATGGTGTTCTTCTTACGTTTGCTATTGGGCATTCTTTTCAAGCTACTGAGGGGATCACCTCTGTCCTCCTGTTCAATCTGCTTTCCTAAATCAGGTGTTCTGTTGTTGTTGTTGTTGTTGTTGTTTTCCAAGAATATCCTCTTGTTTAGATGGAAAAGTATCCTCTAGTAATTTCCTGGAAAACAGTGCTTGAAGAGATAATTGTGTACCTGGCACCAGTGAAACCGATTAATTGTTCTTTAAATTGATTTGGCTGTGTGACTACATTGGTTATTTCTTCTGAACCATTGGCGACTGAAGCCACGAGCTCTGCCACTGAGCTTTGCTCCAGGCAGGAAAGAAATGTTTAGTTTTCTTTATCCTTTCAACATTTTTTTCCGTTTCTTTACTTTAGTCACTCATGTGTGTTTGTGTGTGTGTGTGTGTGTGTGTGTGTTTGAAACTTTTGTTAAATATCTTTGGACATTCATTCATAATCAATGGACAAGAAAGCTGTTCTGAACACACAGAGATGTGGGGATGGGGTGAGGGGTGGGGCAGGGATAGAAGTTGTTAACCCAGGGTTGTCATGTAAAGTGACCACAGTGAACTGTGTGTTTGGTGAACTGTGTATCTAGGGAACCTTCAGTAGCTGAGGGTTAGGCCCTTAAGTAACCTCGGTGCTCAGTTCCACGCTGGGTGGGACACGAGAACTTATAGTCTCCACAAGAGCTGTAGAAACTTTCCCTGCTCACACTGTTTCCTGTGATGCGCACATCCTCCATTATGTCTACATCCCATCTCACAGCCTAGAGACAGGTTGTTCATTCTCTTGTGTGAGCAAATACCGTGCGTGTCACTGGAGTGAGGCAGATGAGAGTCACAGTACAGGCAAGGGGACAGACAGAGAGCCCCTAGGGAGTCTGTTTCTAAAACACATTTCCACCTTGCTCTTTTATTCTTAACTGTCCCAGTCAGTTTTGGCTGCAGCAACAAATTATCACAGACAGAGTTGCTTAGACACAAATATTTATATCTCACAGCTCTGTAGGCTGAGAAGTCCTAAAATTAAATGCTGGCAGGTCTGGAGCTGGTGAGTGCCCGCTCCTGGCATGCAGATGGAGGTCACTTTGTATCTTCACAGCAGAGAAATATATATATAAAATGTGTGTGTATATATATGTGCATATATATACATATATACATGTATATATGCGTACATATATGTATATATGCGTGCATATATGTGCATATATATCATATATATATACATATATATGTATGATTGATATATATATATGATTACATTTCCCCCATTTTTTTCTTTTCTTTTTTTTTCTTTCTTTCTTT
>NC_034611.1:32069529-32098794 GCF_900095145.1 Mus pahari | reverse complement strand
TGGAACTCACTCTGTAGACCAGGCTGGCCCCGAACTCAGAAGTCTGCCTGCCTCTGCCTCCCAAATTCTGGGATTAAAGGTATGTGCCACCACGCCTGGGGTCCCCCTTTTCTCCAAGTCATCCTGTGTATCCCCCTTTCTTTTTAATTTTTTTCCCCAATTCTTGGCCTCGTTTTCTTTCATCGTTGTTCTGCACACACACACATACACACACACACACACACACACACACACACACACGCGCACACACACACACACACACACACACTGACCCCTTGACCCACTTAACCTCCTGAAAACGTCTTTTTCAGAAGTTAAGTGGAAAAATGGTCAGAAAATTGAAACTCATGCAGAAAAGGAAAGTATTCATGTGAGTTGCCTTTCGACAAGCGCAATTTCTAAGCTAAACCAGAGACCTGGAGAAACTTAGAAATCCTGATGTAGTCAATACAGTCTAAGTCTAGTGTATCTAAGTCTAGTGAATAGGGGTGAGAGGTGTGCAAATATATGTTTGCGTGTATGTATGTAATAACATACTTGTGTTCATATATATATATATATATATATATATACATAATACAACTTAGTCCATTATCCATCATTACTTATATGCATGTTTTGAAAACTGACCATTTGATATTAAATAACCAATTGGGTGCTTTTCCTGGGGAAGGCTATTTTTTCCACTCTCAACATTTCTAAGCTGCCTGTAGTTCTCTGTTTAGGCATAAGGCCTTGTGACCTTTCTCCCACACACATTACTGTATCTATTTGTGTGGTCTTTGGCCAGGTGATGTTTAGCTAATCATATTGGTGAGACTTCATGGGTGCAGCTTCTCTGACAATTTCCAGGCGATACAGCATCCCATTGAGCTCCTTGTTCCTCTGGTTCTTGCAGCCTTTCGGTCTCTTCATCTGTAATGATCCCTGAGCAACATGGCTCAGTAACCTTAAGGGTGCAGCTCTGGCATAATTACCTTGATGCTAACCACCAGCTGTCTAGTTGGACTTAAGGCCCACCTACCAAGAGGGACATCACGCCTGGTACTGGAACCCTAGCCAACTAACTACCCAAGGCTAGTGATGTGATAAGTATTGGAAGAGAACTTACAGAAAGTCACAACCAGGCAAAATACAGAGTTGTGGGGCCCAGTCCCAACTGATGTGTCTACAACACCAACCTAACTTTCAGCCTTTTCTTCCTCCTGTTAAAACTCAAGTCTAATTTTTATAGTTTGGGACTTCTGAAGCTCTGTCTATGTGCCAGAGGCCACACCCTTAGTGAAAACTGACTCTGCCTTTCCCAGCCGCTATCAATATCAATTGCCTATAGTTCTTTAGCTAGGGGTAGGACTTTGTGCCCACCTCTCCAAGCCATGTTGGGGTTTTGTGTTGGGAAGATCAAGCCAGTCTCCTGCCTATTTCTGTGGGAGCATTGTTCTCATCAAGGGAGCATAACCCCTCAATCCAGTTAACCTCCTGAATAGGACAAACCTGCTACCTGCTACCTGCTACCTGCTACCTGCTACCTGCTACCTACAACTGCTTGTCTTCCTCTGCTCCTTCACCAAAACCAAACACAAGGCTT
The DNA here is from genome assembly GCF_900095145.1 of Mus pahari. NCBI lineage: Eukaryota > Metazoa > Chordata > Mammalia > Rodentia > Muridae > Mus > Mus pahari. Next base: position 32,097,206 of record NC_034611.1, on the reverse strand, counting down.
TGATGACCCTAGCAGTTATTCGGATTCCTCCTCATGATAAAGCAAGCAATCAACAGTAGCGGATGCTGATTAGTACCCTCCAATTCACTTAAGTTCTTACCCGATCTACCTGGAGATAATGACAAATTCCAAAAGTCTGGGGCTTGGTCATAAAACTTCTCCCTTGTCCCACTTTAGATGCTAATCACAAGTGCAATTACTCGAATTTTTGGACAACAACCTGGGCCCTGGCAACCCCAACAAACTAGGCTTGGTAACCCTCCCTGAATATACCAATTAAATATCAAGCACGGCTGTGGTAATAGCCAAAGAAGTATGAGGAACTGAGCCTGATTCCCCCCAAACTGTGTGCGCACACATGCGCGCGCGCACACACACACACACACACACACACACACAAGCTTGGCATGGTAGAGCATGTTGGTAATCCATCTTTGGGGAAGTTGAGGCAGGTGGATCCCTGGAGCTTACTTGTTAGACAGCCTAACTCAATCTGTAAGCCCCAGGCCAGCAAGAGACCATCTCACAAAGAAAATGGACAGCACTTGAGAAGGACATCTAAAGTTGACTTCTGGCCTCTACACGGACACATGTGCATATGTGTGCACATACACATACAGAGAAAAGTAGAGAATGAGAGAAGGCTAATGGTAAAAAGCAGAGAAAGACATGCATATGGTCATGTTAGGAAGAACAGGTAATTGGCTATTCTTGGAATCCAAGGTGACTCAAGAGAAGACATTAAGGATAATAACTTCATTTTGTACTTCAGCCAAAGCAAAGAATAAAGATTGAAATGAAGGCAGAGATGCTGGTCTTTGATCTAACCTCTAGTTACCTAGTAGGCTCAGGTGAGAAGTCAATGATTGTTAGTAAAAGCAGCCTGTGGTTCTGAAGAACCCGCTATGAATTAAGATCCCACAACCTCTTCATTGAATTGAAATCGTTTGCTCGGCAGCTCCCAAGGCTCACCCAAACACTGGCACTTATTAGTGTATTATAAAAGATATTATTACAAAGGCTACAGATGAAGGTTGCACAGGTTGAGGTGTGGGAGGGGCAAATCTGCTTCTCTGTGCTCTCTGGCAGTGTGGTTCTGTAAGAGCTTTCATTCAGAAGGCTGCTGAAGCCCTTCCTCCGGGGTTTTATGAATCATTCATTCTATAAGCATGACAAAGCATGCATAACCATAATGAAATGTTGCTGGATAAACAGGGCATAGTGGGCAGAATAGACTCAGTGCAGGAGTACGGGAAGGCCATCCTCCTTTGTCACTCCCTCTACCTGGGTGACAAACACGATGAGGACTGAACACTTCTCTATGGCCAACTAGGAAATAGAAAGCCAGAAAAGGCAGGAACTACATAGGAAACAGGGCCTTCTGGTGTCTCTGACCTGTTTTGAACCATGTGTCATACTGTAGAGTAGCATCCCAGGAGAATCTCTCCAGATCACCAGCACATAGGATTTGAACTGTACATTTTCAGTGGGCACACACATTTCAGTCGACAGCATGAATCTCATGCTAGTGTCTTTAAGTCCTGTGTCATACATTTTTTTTTCATGGATAGAAGTTGGATTTTTTTTTCTTTGCATCCCCGTTGCCAAGTTGGAACTCATTTTTTCATGGTTTTGCTCAGTCATTTATTATGGACCCAGTTTCAGTAATTTGTATGGCTTTTATTTCTTGCATTAATTGAAATTTTATGTTCATTGTTGTAAAATATCTTTATTCTAGCATCTGTGCTATAATTTCCTCAAGACAAAGATGAAGAAACATTTGTTTTAATTCAACACTAGCAGATTCAGAATGTGTGTCACAATCAGTATAAATATTTTAATGGATGGATGCTTAATCGGGCATTTTAAACCAGAACAATTTTATTGACTTCCCTTTCTATACCATTTTTTACTCTTTGGTAAGTGGCATTTTGAGAAATTGAGTGACTCCATGAAGGTCACAGAAACAACACTGAAGCCAGGATGTATTACTGGGAACCATTGTTTTAATGAGGGTACTGTAACACGCCTCCAGGTTGTACAGGATCTTCATTTTATAGAGTTGTAATGCAGGCCTCTTATTTTAGAGTGTGCTGTCCTTACGTGGGACACCATCTTCTTTCCCTGCACCCTTCAGCGCCTCTGGAGTTAACCTTTGCTCAGCACTGTAGTGGCTGAATTCCTTTCACATGGGCAGTGTGAGCCTGCAGCCTTCCACCTTCAGCATCACAGTTTGCTGAGCCCATGTTCCCTCCCTGCCACATCTCTATTAATTGATACAATGATAAGTTGTTCTAAGGATTAAATGGGAAACACAAGTACAACCACTCCTGTGAACAAGAGCATTTCCCGTTGTAATGTAGAGGCAAGCCATGCTTCAACTTCTCAAAGTGTAGAAGTGGGACAAGTTAATAAGTGTTTTCAAGGTGCCGCTCTAATCTTAGAAAATGTGAAATGAGAAAAACGTGTACAGTGAAGAAAATGCCAGCTGTCTTATGCTGTTAGGATAACTGCCAATAGGAGTGGCCTACCTTATCTGGTAGTTCCAAAGCTCTTAAAGGGAAGGCATTCTTTTATTTTTCTTGAGTGTCTAATTATACCTTGTTCAGTGGATACTAGAAACATATTAAACACTTAATAAATCTTTGATCAGTGAGTTTTAAAATCCATCATTAAAACAACCTCTCTATTTTAAAATTGTATTGGGACCATTTTCATCATAAGTTTGGGACTCTACACCTTAGAAGGCTTTCCATGATCAGTGGAAATGGGCTTCTCCTGCCTGACTAAGAACTGTTTTATACAGAGATTTTAATGAATTAAAATAATTACATTTATGAAGTACATTCTGTTCTGTAACTAGGTCCTGTGAAGGTTCTGTGCCCCAGTATAGGGAATGCCAGGACCAGGAATGGGAGTGGTGGGTTGGAGAACAGGGGGAGGGGAGGGGGGACTAGGAAAGGGTATAATATTTGAAATGTAAGTAAAGAAAATATCTAATAAAAAAAGGGAAGGATGCATTGTAAAGCTTTTTTGTATTTTATGACTGTTAATTGCCCTGACTGTAAGCTTAGAAAGTTTAATACCCCAAATGAAGAGTTTGCAATAACTGGGTCCTCTGATTCTAATCACACTGAAGGTCAGTCTGCTGAGGCTTATGTACTTGAACAATTGCTACACACTCACATGCTAAATTCTAGGTCTTTGTTTCACAAGTACCTTCAGTTCATTTCCACAAAGAATCCATACAAAATCTATGTCTAAGTATTTTTGATATTTACAGTAATACCAGCAAAATGAAGAGCTGACTAAAAAGAAAATGAAAAAAATAATTTATGTATCTACCAAGAAAGTGCATAAGACTTACATTTTGCCAGCATAAGACCTACATTTTGCCATCTGTAAAGATTTAGAGGGGGTAATTCAGTTTAGTTTTAATCAACCTCAGAGCTGTACAAAATTCTTTAATAAAAAAGTTTTCTTGGAACATTTGAAAAAAGCACCTCAGGATGTTATAATTGCAGGTTAGGTTATTTTGACAAGACTGTGTAACTGATCCAAGCATTTTGAGTTTCTATTCATAGACCATGATGGAGCTAAAAATTAAAGTCTAAACCAAGAGGGGTGCACTCACACAGCTGGGAGAGACACTCACACAGCAGATATTCATTTGATTCAAAAGGTCTCTAAGTACATGTACTGGGGTGGCTCAGGGTTTTATCCTTGAAGAAATTATATATATATATTAGTACTTTATTCATTTAACTAATAAATTTTACAGTGTAAATGGAAACATTATGGATCAGTCTGCAGATCATCTCTCATTAAGATCTCATGTTTTCCATTTAAGATGGAAATACATTGTATTTTTATTCTTTTTGCTTTGGAGAATTTTTCTTTTGACAATAACAGTAGTAGTGCCTGAGTAATAGTTCAGAATAGTGAACATAGAGGTATGGATCTGGTCTGTGTAAACAACATCACCGAATAATATACATGGGAAGCAAAAGGGAGGCAATGGGGTATGATTGGGCCAGTTGTCAAAACTGTGACTGTCCAAAATGAGAGGTCACTCCACTTAAGCCCTGACCGGCAGGGGCAGGCTTATGAGTAAAAGGAGGCTGAAATAGTATAAAAGGTCCTTCCCCCAGCCTGGAATTATAAAGAATGGTGATTGTGCTGTTGAGTGTGATATAGGTGCTATTGGAACACGTAGGAGAAAGCAGAGAAGTGACATTGGAGATATACGTAGGATGGTTCCCAGATATCAAGTCACAAGAGGAGGACTAGAAATTTCGGAGTGGTAAAGGGAGCAGGTAACAGTGCAGTTACTGTTCTATTGATGTGAAGAGAAACCACGACCAACTCTTATAAAGGAAGCGATTAATGCAGGGCTTGCTTACAGTTTCAGAGATTAGTCCATTATCATCATGGCAGGGAGCATGGCAGCAAGCATGACTGCTCTCAGCGGAAGCAGCTGAGAGCTCTACTTCCTCATCTGCATGCAGGAAGGCAAGGAAGCAGGGGTGAGTGTGGGGGAGAGAGGGGGGGCTTGGGAGGGGTACGCACTGGCTTTTGAAACATTAAAGTCCACTCAAGGTGACAAACTTCTAAAAAGGCCACACCCATTCCAAATATTTCCAATCCTTTCAAACAGTTCTACTCCCTAATGGCTAAGCATCCAAACAGATGAACCTATAAAGGCCGTTATTATGCACACATTGCCCACTAACTGCTTTTTCTAGTCCAAAGTTCCAAAGTCTTTGCCATATTCCTCCAACAAACAGCATAGCCAGGACTGTCACAGCAATACCCCACTTCTGATACCAACTTCTGTCTTAGTCCCTGTTCTATCACTGTGAAGAGATACCATGACCAAGGCAACACTTATAAAAGGAACCAATTAATTGGGGTGTAGCTTACAACTTTAGAAGTTCAATCCATTATTATCACAGCAGGAGCATGGCTGCAGGCATGGCAATGGAGCAGTATCTGAAAGTCACTTCTTGATCCATGTTCAGTGAGAAAAAGGGGAGAGGAAAAACTGGATTTAGAATGGGTTTTTGAAACCTCAGATTCCAACCCTAAATAACACACTTCTTCCAAATGCACCACACTTCAATCCTTCTCTCAAACAGTTCCTCTCCATGGTGACGCAGCATTCAACTTTATGAGTCAGTGGGTCCATTCTCATTCAAATCACCACAGGGGCAAAAGTTCCAAAGTCTGTTGTAACAACACTGTATCTCACTATGAAGGGATGGTATGCCCAAGCCTACTCCTTGGCTGTGGATTTTGCCTTTTGTGTAAGTCTCTCTTTCCATTATCTTCCCCCTACGTGTACATCTCCAGACCACTTCACCCCTTCTATAAAGACATTGCTCACAGTAAATCGTGGCCTCTTCTAGTTTCATTCATGTTGTTGTGATAAAATACTCTAACCAAAAGCAACTTAAGGAAGGAAAGAGTTTATTCAGCCTACAATTCCTGATCACAATCTATCAGAGAGGTCAAGGCAGGAACTCAAGGGAGAAACTTGAAGGCAGTCCTGCATGCTATTCTACACAGCAATACTTCTGATCAAGAAACTCACTTCACAGCCAAGCAGTTTACAGCAGGAATCATTCATGGTGGATGCTATTGGATGGCTGACTCACAGGTAGGCTTGCTTATGCTCAACTTCTTTCTCATATAGTCTAGGACCAACTGCCCAGGGAGGTGTTTCGTACAGTAGGGTGGACCTTCTTACACCAACTAACAATAAAGAAATCCACCCACACACATATAACCTATATCCACAGGTCAACATCATGTTCTAGGTAATTTCTCAATTGAGGCTCTTTTCTCAGGTGATTCTAGATTGTGGCAAGTTACTATACAAAACTAACCAACCAAGAGCCCATCTTGATAACCTTGTGTGCCAGTCAGGGTTCCTCAGAGCAACAGATCTTAGGGAGTGATTCTCTCTACATACCTATATAGAAAGGGAATTTATTAGAATGATTTACAGGCTGTGGTCCAGCTAATTCAACAATGGCTGCCTTTGAAAGGAGGGTTCAAAAATCCAATAGTTGTTCGATCCATAGGGCTGGATGTCTGAGCTTGTCTTGAGCAAATACTGGAATCCCAAAGAAGGATAGACTTGCTAGCAAGGTCAAGAACAAGCAAAGAGACAGCAAGCTTCCATGTCTTTTACGTAGGCTGTCAGCAGAAGGTGTGGTTCAGATTAAAAGTAGACTTTCCCACCTGGAATGATCTGGAGTTAAAAGTTTACCTTCCCATCTCAGGATCCGGATTAGTAGTGGGTCTTCCCACTTCAAATGATTTAATTAAAAAAAAAAAAAAAACCCTCACAGGTGTTCCTAGTCATTTGAAGTTTAGTTAACTCCAGATACAGTGAAGTTGACAAGAATAGCCATCTTACCTCATGTTCTTGATTATATCAGCAATGATTCCATTTCCGTATAAAATTACATTCTGAATTACTCAAGATTAGTACTTTAGAATCAGGACAGATGATAATTGCATCCACGCATGTGTCCTAATTCATAACCATGTTTTCACCTCAAATCCAACAACAAAAGAAGACTCATGGAGAAGAGCCCCAAATAGCTTTATATTCTCATGGCTAGCCTGTCATATCTCCAGTTAATAAATCTTATTTTTTGTAGTTATTAAGAATGTAGGGACTGTTCCTTTGCAGTGCTCTTGTGAGCACTGGCTAATACAGAGTTTCCAGTTTCATATGAATTCTTTTGGTTCAGATCTTTGGCCTTTAGGTAATATAGGGAGTTAAAGTATGCCCCCCCCCAAAGGTATGTTTAACTCTTAAACCTTTACCCATGAATGTGACCATACTTAAAAAAAAAAAAAAAAGATGTTTAGTCATTGAATTTTTTTACAAGTCCCACATCCAATGTTTGCTATACTAATAGAAAAGAGGATACACAGTTGCATCCTTGGCCTCCCATAGAATTGTTCTTAGGAACAATAAAGGGATATGGTGTGGTCTTCACCTGAGGAGGCAGCTGAGGGCCTTTTCTTTGTCCTCGACTCCTATTCTCTTCTTCGTGAGCCCTAAGAATGAGGACAAAACACTGCTGTTTCTGTACCCCCAAAACTGAGTGACTCTAAACAGGACAGCGGCTTTTCTTTCCTAGTACTGTGTGGTACAAGACGGAAGTCATGGTCTTGGCAAGACTGCACCCTCTCCTATTACATTGCTGCTTGTTTGTACTTACAACCAGTAAACCTCTGCTTTTGATTTTGAAAAGACTCTGGGTTTGTGGATGCATTATTCCAGTCTCTATATGTCTTCACATGACCTTCTTTATTGTGTGCTTATGATATGTGTATCATCAGCATTATTATTATTATTATTATTACTACTACTACTATTATTAGGAAGAACACGATAATATATATCTTTAATTCCAGTAATTAGGAGGCATAGGCAGGTGGATCTGTGTTCACTCAATATAGTGACTTCTAGGCCAACCAGGCTACAGAATGAGAACAGGTCTCAGAAAAAATGTACACACACACACACACACACACACACACACACACACAGTGGGCCCAGGTTGACCATACCAATCATCAGTGAAGAAAGTGTTCTATAGCCTTGTTCACAGCTATGTCTGGTGGGGAAAATTTTCTCAGATGAGGTTCTCTTTTTTCCCAAACAAGTGTACCTTTCCCATGTTGACACAAAACTAGCCGGTACACCCATTTTGAGGAAATTTTAGTATGTGGTATTTTATTATCTAGCATTCAGTTCATCTATGGAGCTGAGGGTGTGCTAGCGTGCACTTCCGTTTTCTTCTGTAAGGAAGCCAGGAGGAGCGAGCAAGTAAGTACTCCTCCACCTTGGCAGTGTTGGCGCATACTTAAGTTCCTTTGATTTTGCTATTGGACTGATGCCTAGAACTTGGATGGAAAGGTGGGGAATGTGTTTACCTTCGAAGGCATGGACATAAATTTGTTTCAAATAAACATTTCCTAATTACACTCTTAAACTATGTTGCTTCTTCAATGCTTTGATGGGCACCATCTTCCAGAGAATGACTATTTATTTGCTCAAGTAATGTCCTCTAGGGAGGACATCGTGCCCCTCAACAACATCTCGTGTCTAGGATATTTTTATAATCTAAAACACAAAAGTTTTACGAGATGTTCTTAATTTCTGTAGCTTAAATCATTAATCTATATAGCATCTGAGAGACTGTGTGGATATGATGAAAATTTCACAAAATAATAGGCTCTTCTGAAGTCATATTCTTTAAAATGGCAGCTTTTACCTTATTCCTTATCTGTGTCCTTTCTACTCAACTGTTTTGTCACACCAATAATACCTGTGTACATACCACCTAATGTGCTAACTAACTTATTTTTGTTGCTTTTCTTACACCAGGGTCTAAATTATAAGTTCACAGGGGCAGTTTATTTGGTATGTTTAGCATTTATAATGGTGCCCATCTAAATACAGTAACTGAATGCATTTATTTTTATATGAACCCATATATATATATGTGTGTATATATAATAGATTTATTAATGGGAGATTTTTAAATCTAATAAAATAAAATTATATTAGCAGTGATGAGTCTATTAAAATAATTTTGAGATTAGATCAAATAAAACCATCTCAAAATGACTTGAATAGTAATATCCATGATTTCTCAAAAAAACGATATTTCAGAAAATAAATGGATACGACCTATACTTAGGAAGCAGGTTTTGTCCATATAGTAAAGTTTTGGCTTTCTTAAGTGGAAGGGCATTTGTGGATCGAATGTTGATTACTATGTTCTTTGTAGTAGTTCGAATGAACATAGCTCCCATATCGACTCCTTAGTTTAGGAGCATAGAAAGAATCATGTCTTAGTCACTGTTCTATTCCTGTGAAAAGACACCTTGACCAAAGTAACACTTATAAAAAAGAAAAAAGCATTTAACTGGGAGCTTGCTTCCAGTTTCAGAGGTTTAGCCCATTATCATCAGGGTAGGGTATATGACAGCATGTTGGCAGGCACTAGAGCAGTAGCTTAGATCTATAGGCATCCCAGGGACTGGAGAAATTGCTCGGTGGTTAAGAGCATTGACTGCTCTCCCAGAGGTCCTGAGTTCAATTCCTAGCAACCACATGGTGGCTCACAACCATCTGCAATGGGATTTGATGCCCTCTTCTGGTGTGTCTGAAGACAGCACCACAATCTATAGGCATCCTGACCTATAGAAGGAGAGAGAGAGAAAAAAGAGAGTGAGCTTTGGCTTGGCATGAGCTTTTGAGCTCTCAGAGTCCACCCCCAGTGATATATTTCTTCCAACATGGCCACACCTCTTTACCCTTTAAAATAGTGTCACTCTCTGGTTACTAAATATTCAAATATATGATCCTATGGTGGACCATTCTTATTCACACCACCATAAATGTGCATTTCTATACTGGACATTTCTATACTGGACATATAAAACTATATTCCTATAAATATTTCTGGTTTTCTTTCAAAATATCTGGTGTGTACCCACTTCTCAAAATAGCTGTAACAATCCAGAACTACAAACAAGTGCTCCAGTGTGCTTAGTTTGGGTTTCTGTTCCTGTGAAGAGACACCATGACCAAGGAAACTCTTATAAAGGACAACTTTTAATTGGGCCTGGCTTACTGGTTCCGAGGTTCAGTCCATTATCGTCAAGGTGGGAAGCATGGCAGTGTCCCGGCAGGGCTGGTGCTCGAGAAGGAGCAGAGAGTTCTACATCTAGTTCTGAAGGCAAACAGGAGAAGGCTGACTTCCAGGAAGCTAGGAGGAGGGTCTTAAATCCCACCCCCACAGTTACACACTTCCTCCAACAAGGCCACACCTACTCCTACAAGGCCACACCTCCTAATAGTGCCACTCCCTGGGCCAAGCACATTCAAACCACCACACAATGTTAAGATGAATGGACCATTTTGTATTTCCTCAGAGATAAGCATGATTGTGTTAGTTATAAATGTCTAGTTAGTTTTCTGACAATGTAGTTCCCTCTTGTCACAAAATGAAATCATACTGTACATTTTTTTACAGTTTGTTTCTTTGACTTTATAATTCATAATTTATACTTTTAGAACAATGCTGTTATTTATATATAAATATAAGACACAGACACTTGCATTTTAAAACATTCAAACCGCAGAGAGTACAAAAACAAAAGCAGCATCAATGTATATGTAGCATAAAGAATCAGAAATAAGTCTCATTTACATTCACAGAGATCTACCTGCCTATGCCTCCTGAATGCTGGGATTTAAGTCATATGTCACCATGACCAGCCCAATAATAATAATAATAATAATAATAATAATAATAATAATAATAATCTAGAACATTCCTAATGTTCTTTGTGAATATTGATTTATATGTCTCTAATATCCAAGGTGTATACATATTCGAGTTAGAATCGCATCATCATTGGTCTCTTGGCTCATGGAACAAAATATTATAGTTGCTGTGTTTTCTCCACAACACTATAGCTATTATGAGAAACTTTCCTGGCTCCTAAGAATAGCTATTCCCTAGGAGGATATACAACCTATACTTAGAATCAGGTTTTATCCATATAGCAAAGTTTTGATTTTTTTTTTTTAAGTGGGAGGGCATTCATGGAATGTTGATTACTATATCATTTGTGGTAGTTTGAATGAACATAGCCCCCATATACTTATATATCTGTGTGATTATCCCCCAATTCGTAAACTATTTGGGAAAGTTTAGGAGGTGTGGCCTTGTTGGAGGAGGTGTGTCACTGGGAGTGGGCTTTTAGGCTCCCACCCCCACTTCATGTCTGCGAATCAGATTGTAAAGCTCTCAGTTCCCTCTTCAGTGCCATACCTGCTGGCATGTTGCCACACTTCCTGCCATGATGATAAATAGATTGATAGGCCTTTGAAACTCTTAGCCAACCTCCATTAAATGCTTTCTTTTGTAAAGAGTTGCCTTGCTTGTAATATCTCTTCACAGCAATAGAATAGTAACTAAGCCATTGTAGACATGGACAACAGCAGGCAAGCACTCACACACCCTGGCTTCCATCTCTCGGTCTTTGCTTTGCCTGTTCTGTTCTCTAAACAGTCTTGTGCCGTAATTACCATCACTTACATTCCTTCAGGAGTTGTGTCCGATGCTTCCGACCACGGCTGCTCCTCGCTATGAAACAAGAAGATGGTGCCCACCAATCCTAAACTGGACGGAAATGGCTTTTCTCTAGAAGACACTTTTGTTGCGCTTTAGTTTTATTTCCTATATAAAAAATTTGCAGGAGGCCTGCCTCCGACTTGGGTGGTTTGTTTGGTACTAAGGTGGAACACAGAGTTGGACGAAAGCTAAAGACGGATGAACCCTGGCCTTAGAATCTTACTATTTATTTGTGTTTTAATAAGGACTGGCTTCTTTCTGTTCTATGGCTAAACGCTGCTGGTTTCTGGTAATAAACACCTTCTGTTAGTAACAGGGATTAGGAAAAAAAAGCATAGTTGCTAGGGTTTTTTTCTCTTTGGCTCTAATGCCTCTCACTGACCAGGCAAGAGACTTGAAACTTATTAATTCTTGGTGAACCAGACAGAGAAGAAAAGAAGAGAAAAAATAATTTTACACATGTAGTGTGCACAGACACCTCTCTCCCCCAACCCCTAGACTCTGGTTGGGGCCAGTCAACCCTCATCAACTCCACAAGCGTTCATGCATACTTACATACACACACCTATACCTACATATGTACATTTGGTGGAGAAAAGGCTCCAATAAGCAAGCTCCAATGAGCAAGCACCAAAGCAGAAAATGCTCAGTCGTTCTGGATGAAAAAGGAGCTGAGAGAAAGAAAAACCCTTTCTCTTACTGCGATTCTTAGGTCTTAGACTTTCTCAGGATAATTCGTCACATGGGTTTCCAAGCACCTTTTTCCCCATAAGTTCATAGGAAGGTTAAGATGCTAATTCAAGTTACAAATTGATAAGGAATTACAGCACAAATGTATACATGTGTTTCCATTAAGAACACTACCCTGACTAAAAGTTCACTATCTGTTGCTAGCTCCATAAGTTCATTATAAATTTAAAGCAATAATTTTTATGTCACAAGTTGGCATGGCTTTGTTGAGACATACCATCTGCATTGTGTCTCATTAGTTTAGAAGTTTTGAATAGATAAACTAATCAATATTTTCTTTTCTGTCCTTGTACCCTACAATACGTTGTCCATTCCTAGTTTATTTACCAGTTTAGTTAGCAGATAGTGGTCTCCCAGCTATCCTAGAAGGAATGCATTTCCCCATTGTAAATTTGTTCCAAGCCTGCTTTCTTATCCTAGTCTAATTAGTGCATGGCACCTGAAGGTTTAACCTATCTATATTTGCAGCTTTTCAGATGTCTGGAAATTACTTGTATAAATTCAGAACTTCTATAAAAAATCATCATCGGGAATTATGAAATCATCTAATTGTCTACATAGCATCACTACATGATAGTACATCTTTGTCAATCTGCAGAAAATCTGCCCAATAGGGTGGGCTAATGCCCAGGAATTGTTAGACTATGTAATAGTGACAGGAAAGGTATATCAGTAGTAAGACACAATGTTGGGAAGAAGTCTCTGAACACCCTCAAATTCAGAATTTGCTCATCACAGCCATGCAAAGTGGTGGGCCATCTCCAGAAAGCTTGCTTATCTGCCTTTAGCCTTTCCTAGATGGCTCCTGATGAATATTTACTTAAAATTGTTGTATATATAATGTATTTTTATCAAATTATTTCCCTAAACAAAACAAAAAACAAAAAAACAAACAAACAAAAAAAACCCAAAAAACAAAAAAACAAACCAAAAAGCCAGGCGTGGTGGCGCACGCCTTTAATCCCAGCACTCAGGAGGGAGAGGCAGGTGGATTTCTGAGTTCGAGGCCAGCCTGGTCTACAGAGTGAATTCCAGGACAGCCAGGGCTACACAGAGAAACTCTGTCTGGAAAAAACTAAAAAAAATAAAAATTATTTCCCAGAACTCAGCTATATCTATCTGGATGAACCAGTGTTTATTGGAGTCATTTACAAGCACACCAGTGACTTCTGCAGCTGCGTTACTAAAAGCCTGCCTTCGTGGGCTTCCACGCATGGTCGCTACTTCACTTCGTTAATCTTCCACCTCCTAGACTGTACCTCCCAAGGTCATGAACCACAGAGGCTGGAAAGCTGGGGCTGCGGGGGGTGTGTGTCTGTAATGCCAGGCAAGGGTCGGATAACCCTTACATACTTCTACAAGAGAATGTCGTTAAGCCTGGTATTGGGAGAATCCTTGGAGTGCAGGTAATTATAGTTCTTTGATTTTGAGGTAGTAATGGGTATGTCATGCACAAAGGTCAGAATCTTACAGCAGATTCATAACTTTGTTGTCATGTGTGACAAATGGGTGGGGTTTTCTCTGATAGGTAGAAGCTTGGTAGAAGGCCTGATGAGAACACAATGTTTTACCTTATTCAGACATGATACAGGAACACAGCTCAGCCTTAGAAATGGAGTGTTAAGAGGTAGCTTGTGCTTTAGCCATATGGCAGAGTTAGGATTTGACATTATTGACAAGTCTCTCGTTGGGATCCCTATAATTATTAAATAATCTGAAGAGGGGTAGGCTTTCATGGGGCAAGCATGTGTGTGTGTGTGTGTGTGTGTGTGTGTGTATGTGTGTGTGTAGAAATCTAAGAATCTTCCTGGAGGGAATTTCTGTGGACAGTGGGATGTTTTAACTTCTCACAGAAAAATGAGTGCTGATTAGGGAAGCAAAAAATGAGAGCCAGATGTTCTGATGGGTCCATAGCAGAGAGGGAGCTATCTCAAGAGACATCTGTGTCAGAAGTTTCTCAGCCATCCATGACCCAGTTTCATCTGAGTAGAGTACGGTTTGCCATAGACCTGTGGACAATGTGGTCATAGCCTCTGAGCCACAGTAACTTGAAGCAAACTGGGGAGCTTGGCAGCCATGGCCAGAGGTCAGACTGGTTTTAATAACAGAGTAGAGCGACGGCAATATGACAGTGTGAGTGGAGGATCCACGTGAGGAGAACTGCATTGTGCCCCGGGGGGGACCCTTAGTGTACAAGGACTGAAATAGCTAATATCACAGGGAGTGTGGCTTTAGCAACAGAATCACTTCTCACATTCTTTGAATGCTAGAAAATTTGATAACATGTCAACAAAGTTGGTTTCTGAGGCCCCTCTCCTTGCCCTACATAAGGCTGCTGTAATCAAACCCTATGACCAAATCAACTTGGAGAAGAAAATGTTTAATCCATCATTCAGGGAAGACAGGGTAGGAAGTGGAGGCAGAAACCTAAAGGCAGGAGCTGCAGAGGCCATGGAGGAGTGCTGCTTGCTAGCTTACTGGTTTGTCTCTCATGGCTTGCTCAGTCTGCTTTTGATTTATTTATTTATTTTTTAAATAGCACCCAGGACCACCTGCCCAAGGATGGCAGCACTCCCACATCAATGACCAATTAAGGAAATGCTCCACAGGCTTGCAACACAGACCAGTCTGTTATGAGTATTTTCTCTCCCCCCCCCCCGACATAAAATTCTTGTTGATTCTTTGGGGATTTTACATCAGACACCCATAACATTTGCTTCGCAGCTCTTCCCTGTCATCCCTTCAACTCTTGTTACCTCCCCTCTCCCCCAGCCCCCCCCCCCAAATCGAGTTATTTATATACACACTGGGGTGTGGTCAAACTCTCATTGGCTCACCCCCTAAATGGAGCTGACTCCTTCCCCTCCTGCATCCCTGCTGGAAGCCATCTGTTGTGGAGGGTGACAGACACCCTAGCATCCTATCACAGTTTTAAAGAGTCCTCTCTGATGGCTTCCTGTCCAGGCTCTTACTACATTGGGGAGTGGGATGGGGTGGGGTGGTGATAGGGGTTGCCGCATCCCTCTTTCTCAGCTGTGCATCCGCAGTCATTGATATCACTGTGACAGTAGCTCATTGGCTCTATATGGACAGTGGGAGCATGGATTATGGGCTTCCATGTGATTTCTGGTGTCATCACAGACCTAATTTTTCTCAAATGACTTTAGCCTGTGCCAAGTTGACATAAAAAAACAGCTAGCCTTAACTCTTGACTCTTCTGCCTTGAGACTCTTCAGCACCTTAAGATAACTGTGTCCTGGAATATGCACCATTTTTTGGTGCTAGGTGTGGTTGAAAATGTGGACTATATACAGTCCTCTGAAACCTGATTTCACTATGCTCAATTTGTGTTGTTTTAGTTGGTCCTCTGTATCCGTGGGTCCAGCATCCATGGACTCAAGTGACCACAGATCAAAATAGTTTTAAAATGCATCTTATTAAGCACACACTATTCCTTAAACAATAAAACAGAACTATTTTCTTAGTTTTGGACAATATCACAAATCATTTGGCAGTGGTCGAAAGTACCTTCAAGATCTTCCTCTCAGATTTTCCCTCAAGATCTTCCTCTCAGATTATTTTTTCTCCTTTCAAACTATTATGGATTAAGATGATAACAAAAGGGCTGGAGAGATGGCTCAGCGATTAAGAACACTGACTGTTCTTCCAGCAGTCCTGAGTTCAAATCCCAGCAACCACATGGTGGCTCACAACCATCTGCAATGGGATCCAATGCCCTCTTCTGGAGTGTCTGAGGACAGCTACAGTGTACTTACATAAAAAAATAAAATAAAATAAAGGCATTATCATCATTATATATTAAAAAAAGATGATAACAAAAAGGATCAGTATTTGACATGTTAGGTACATTAGCGAAATGTAAAAGAAAAACAGTGCATCAACATGTTTGTTATCTGAGATGATCGCTACACAACTCAGATTTTTAGGGATTAAAGAAATTTAACATCTTCTTACCAAGGAGCTATGACAAATTCGTCTCTGGTTGGAAATTTCATTTGAAAAGGGATAAGACCGGTTGTTATTAAAGCATATTCTATGTCTGCTGGTTCTTAGCAATTGTTAGCTCAGTGTATATCCGTGTGCAGAAGAGGTATATGTTGCAGTAGAAAATTCCGATATCCTCCACAGGATATCAATATGTAGAAAAATAATAGTAAATAGTAAGAAAACTTTTCTATGGTGATACATTCCTAATTCATCTTGACTCACCTTTAAATGCTATTTTAATTCATCGAATTAAACTACACAGGATGTAGAAGGTCGTCCTTAGATAAGTTTGGAGAAACAGTAATTTACTTTACTGTCCTGCAAACAACGAGTATTGGGAGCAGGGAACTGGGTTCACTTGATGTTTTTCTTTTTTCCACCACATACTGTTTGAAATGTATCAGATTAGCTATAATCCCTTAATGGTGAATCGTTCTAACCTTTAGAATTCTTTTCTCAATTTGCTGGGTTAGTAGCTATATTTTTAAAAAACCTAGGATTTTCAAAAAGAGTAAGATTTTTTTTTTAACCCACCTGTAATAAATACCCTTTCCCATTTCAAAGCTCAAGTGTTTGTCTCTGTTTGTGTTTGATATCATGCAAAGCACACTGTCAGAGGAACTGTAGCACTAAAGGGTTGCTAAGCAAGTCTCTCAGCTAATTAAACAATGTGCCTCAAATTATTCTAACCATCTGCGCAGCTTACCCATGATGGAGCGGGTGAGAAGGATGCTTACTTTAGTTTTTGTCAGAACTTACACTAGAAATAAGTGAAAGGATAACTTATAATAATTTTTAAAAAAGGACTACTAGGTGAGGTTAAATGGACTGAATGTTTGAAACAACCCAATACTCAGTAATAATCGAATACCTCACCAAATGGTAATTTCATTAAGTATTTCAAAATCATACCAATTGCAGGTTTCTTTATAATATAATGAATGCTATATTTTTTCAGATTACAAATATTTTAGTATGCAAACCAGAAGCACAGTATATCCCTTTTGTAAATAAGCATTTTAACTCTTATTACTGTTCTCTTTCAAAATAAAATTGAAACAGAAGGAAGCCTACTCAGCTTATCCAGGTTATAATTAATTTTGGCACTTGGGTGTATTACAAAATGCGAGCTAGACTCTCTAAGGAGAGCTGTAAAATGTAGTCATGGACCAGGTCCCAGACTGTTCAAATAGTTTATTTTTCTGTTTAGAGTTACATCACTCATTAAAATCCAAGGCAAAGGGTGGGTAGCAGGGATGGATGGGAAGTGTGCACAGGCCAGGAGCTTCAGGTCTGAGGAGCACACCTGCTCTCCTATGCTAACCCTGGAGCTGCTTGCTGTGAGGATGCAGTTGTCATTTCCTCCCCGTTTTCCTTCTCTCTCTGTGTGGCCTCTCGATGAGTGCTCAGAAACCCTCTCCTTGATTAGAGAAACATCTCTCTGTGCATACGTACCCAGTAGGTACTTGGTTTAAACTGAATCCACAAATCATACTTGGAAGGAAACTGAAATTTCCATGGATAGTGTCTGTGGTTCTGATCACCGTAGGTGTAGTTCCATAAGATCTTAATTGTTCCCTGTGACTATTGGATGATTTTCCTTTTGATCTTTAGTCAGCTATTATCAAGTCCCAAATACAGTGTACTTTCTATACTCAACTCTCTAAAAAGGTCAAACCCCTGAAAGTTTAAAAGCATCAAGAGCGTGTCTAGGAGACTGGGAAGGGGCTGTTAAATGCCAGTGTTCAGTTCCTACAGGCCTGTCCTTGGTGTTCTGTGGCACTGGTGTCATGAGCTTCTAGAATGCTCTTTGCATTTTTCTCACTTTTCCTTCCTTTCTTATACTCTTTAATGCAGCTGGAATGCTTGCGGATTCTTCTGAAACCTTCTAAGCCTGACTCTGAGGACCCAGCTGGAGGATGCCGTCTGAACACTGCCTCAGGTACACACTGAATGAGAAGCCCTTTTCAGTATGGCAAGCTGAACCCTGGAACAATGCAGTGCTGAGCACAGAGCAGTGAGCACTGAGCACACAGCACTGATCACAGAGTACAGAACACTAAATACAGAGCACTGAGCACAGAGCCCTGAGCACAGAGCACTGAGCACAGAGCTCAGAACACTAAATACAGAGCACTGAGCACAGAGCATAGAGCACTGAGCACAGAGCACTGAGCACAGAGCACAGAACACTAAACACAGAGCACTGAGCACAGAGCACAGAGCACTAAATACAGAGCACTGAGCACAGAACACTGAGCACAGAGCACAGCATAGAGCACTGAGCACTGAACACTGAGCACTGAACACAGAGCACTGAACACTGAGCACAGAGTACTGAGCACAAGGCTCGAACTGAGCATGATTTGACTGAATAAACAAAACAGTTATAATTTTTGTGATTTTGGTATTTGGATAAAGGATGAACCACTAAGACCTCATGATCAAACTTAGAAAAGCCTCATACTGCTTTTTGGGTTGTTTTTTTTTGATTTTTTGTTTTTTGTTTGTTTTTTCTTATTTTGGATGGCAGAAGGCAAATCACTATAAAGGTACATGATACAAATGTGTAGAAAACTATGCTATCTCTGAATATTGACCCCCCTTTTAATGCAACCACTTGGGGAGGATTCAGAAGTTCCTGATATCTTCTTTGAGTATATATTTATTTAGTAAGTATTTGCTGAGGCAAACATTCAACTTGATGTAAAGTACCAGCTATGACTAATACAAGTTTTGATTTATTCCTTCATAAGCTGGGTATCCTGTCAGAGAAACAGCTATACCACCAGTAATGCAAATGCTGTGATGAAAATCTTTCTGATGGTAAAGTGCAGTGCAAACCCAGGAAAGAAGCAGGCCTGAGGTCCCAAGGATGAGCTGAGCTGGGGGGTGCACCGAGGCAGGAGGAAGCTTCTAAACTCTGAGAGGCAGCCAGAGAGAAAGTATTTGGCGGTCATTCTGCCTGGAGGCAGGTCACCATCAGTTTCTGAGGAAGCAGTCCAAAGGGCTCTAGAAGAGCTAAGAAGAGAGGTAATAGAACTGATGACTATCTGTGCAGTGTGAGGAATTAGATATTTCTGTTAAATAGAGCTGTCTGAAGCTATTAGAGATGACTAGTTCCAAAATAAGTTCAGAGGCGGGTGGCATCACCACAGCAGATGTAGCAGCTCTTTATGCGTCTTGTGAGTTTGTAATTCTCCGTGGTGAATTAGGAAACTGTGTTCAAGGACCAGCAGTATTTCTTATCATCAGGGATCGGTTGATTTTTAGCTACATATTATGCTAAACATCTTACAGTGTTTAAGACTGGTCCTCAGAGCAAGAAACAACCTGTCTCAGAATGCAGTTAATTCCAAGGCCGAGAAGCCCTGTGCTAGATCTGGTGCCCTGCCAAGGTGGCACACGTGGATGATGGTATTTATGTGGTCCCACGTCAGACAGTCTGTTCCTTGGTACCAGACTCTGTGTGTTCTCCAAGTGATTTCTTACCCTAAGCCTGCAATTGATGGTAATCAGTTCCCATCCTTCTGCCTTGTCTTCCGCTGGGTAGATCATCTCCTTCCCTGCTCCTGCCCAGAGCCCTGGCACCCCGCCTCTCTGGCTTCCATTATGCCTTTTGGAACTGTTGCAACAAGACCATGCATGATGCTGTTGCGTCTTCCTCCTCAGCACAGACCTTTTATGGAAGAGCTGCCCAGATTCCAGGCCCTCGGGTCCTCAGCCTGCTTTTCTCCAGAGAACTTTGCCTTCCAGCCAGCCACATTTGACCACAGCCATATATGTAGCATGGATGGTGTTAGCCCTGTTAGTCACTTCATGTCTGAGATTCCTCCTACTGTGGATTGATTTCCCAGCTTGCAGGTTTACCTTTATCGCTAGGGCTGGTATTTGCCTTCGTGACTATATCTCCATAGATGTTATTGAGTTCTTTTTATGCTGACCTGCTATTCCTGCTGGCCATGGGACCTGGCCTTAGGAGTGGTTTGTATCCCCAGTGAGAATTCTGTTGGGGGAAAACTCAATTTTCATTTATGACAGTTATCGATTTGAGATCGTTTCTGGATTAAGGGTGAGCACTTTTGTCCACTTCTCTTCTTACCACTGGAACCTCACCTAGCACAGATATGTGCAGACCCTATGCATGTTGCTATGATCTCTGTGAGTTCATATGTTCGTTGGTTCTGCTGAATTGGGTGTCTAGAAAGCCTTATTTCCTTGATATCCCTTCATGCTCTCTGGCTCTTACAATCTTTCCATCTCCTCTTCTGTGGGCTTTCCTGAGCTCTGAGAGAAGAGATTTGATGGAGACAAATCATTTAGGACCGAGTGGTCCCTCGCTTTACGCACATTGTCTGGCTGTGGGTCTCTGTATGAGTTGCCATCTGCTGCAGGAGGAGGAGGCTCCTTTGATGATAGCTGGCCAATCAGTGAGTTAGCAGAAGGTGGTTAGGCGTCATTTTATCGCTGTGTTCCCTTCTTAACTGGTTTAAATTCTGAAACTTTTGCCCAAACCTTAATTTTTTCCATTCCAGTTGTTTTGGCATTTGCCTGTGAGAATTTTCATTCAGATGAACTGAATAATCTATGCTGTCCGGTGCAGATCAGTTCGTAAAAGTCTTTACATCCAACAAGCCCCCAGATGCCCAGAGTCTTCCAGCTGTTTCTGTGGTTCCTATTTCCTGCCCCTTAAGAGCAAACCAAGCCATGACTTGCTTCTGTGTTTTCGGGGCCTTTTCCATTCAAGCAGCTTTTTACTGTGTTCTTGGGACAACTGGGCTCTGTCGGTTTTTCTCTGAGAAACATGAGTTAAGTTTCTCTCCTTAGCCAAGGCTGAGTTCTGACCTATGAATTAAGCTGTGCTTTTGACATCTAATCTTGGAAAGAAAAGTCTTTAAGACAACTCAAATTTAACATATCCCAAAATGAGTTTATTATTTTCTTCTTTTCCAGGTGCCCTACTATTGGGACGTCAAGTTTTATAAACCTGAAATATGAGCATCTCCATGAGACTCTCCCCTTCCCATCCATATCTATATCTAACCTGTCACCAAGACTCCTAACTTTTCCCCATGAGTAGCTTTCAAATCTGTTCACCTCTCTGAAGCGCTGTCCTGATGTTTCAGAGCAGGGCTCAGATAGACCTCAGCTATTGCCATGGTCCCCAGCTGCCCCAGGCTGGCCCAGTCTCCCTAAGTGCTCTTGGGTCCAGTTGAGCCTTTCTGAGACTTGCCATGGCTCTTGGTTGTCCTGGCCCACACATCCTACGTGAGTCATCACCTCAGCTGTGGGTACTCAGTCCCCTCTTACCCTCAGTTTCAGCCAGTGATTTCTGTAGAAGAGCGTGTCAGTCTGTCTGTGCTCCTCCTAGCTGACACAGGCCAAAGCTTGCCGGTTCTCTTTTCCTGCGTACGTCTTCTCTTCTTTGTCTCAGGGCAGTAACTCATCCATCTGTACCTTAGCTAGTTCTCCTTGGGGAAGCTGAGAGTACTGACTTAGTGTGCCACTGTCCTGATACACTGAATATGCTGTGATGGCCGTTACCACACTTTATTTATTCGGTATTTTATTTCCAGCATCTAGAATAGCAAGGCAGAATAAATGTTTCTTCTATGTAGGAATTAGGGAAGGGGTATAAAAAGCTGTTGATGTATAATTGTTTCTTTCTCCATAGTCTTAATATTTCTTACTTGTGCAAAATGTCTTAATCTAAGCTTATTATTATGGCTATTTTTATTTTTAGCATCCACTTTACAGAGTTTATAAAATATTATATAAAAATTTTAATTCCATTACTGGATCTTTTAAAAGCCTGCTCACATAAGTAAGTAGCATTCTTTCACTATTAATGAATAAAAATACCTTTACCCTGTTGAAACATTGAAAGAGAAATTGAAAGAGAAATCTACAGAACTCTTACATTTGAAATGTAAAGTGAAAAAAAAGTATAGAGTTGTTTTAGAATTTACATCTTAAGAACTTTCTGAATTCAGTTAAGTGAATAAATGAAAATGAGAGCCGTTGGGATTTCTGGGATTGAAGAGCTAACTCTATGCACTCCATGTAGCCATTTGCACTAAAGCAGAGAGATTCAGAGTGAACAGGAGGCCACTGTTAGAAGCGTGCTCTGCATTTGATATACTAGTTTTTGTGATCGGTTCCAGAATGAAAGTTACTGGCTCAAAGTCATGATTAGTCCTATTCCCTGGGACCTCATGAATGAATCTCCCCATCATTAGATGCTGGTATGTGACCAGTCTGGTGCTAACTCCCTCCTGGCATTACTAATGTCCATCAGCTACTGGGGGAGTCTGGGTTTCCTACTGTGATCCCAGAGAACCCGGGTAAGCCCATCCTGTGAGATGTAGAAATGGTGCTCTCTGACAGTGGCGGGCTTGCCAGGAGGCACCTGGTAGGGTGCCTGGTGGACTTGGAAATGGAGTCCTGAAGGACGCATGTCTAGTTTAAAGTAGATACATTTTAAGATAAGGAACAAAGAGAAAGCTAGCTCTGACTTACCTCTGTGATGTGATTCATAGAAATCAGTGTGTCCCAAATCACAGCCTAAGCTTTATGTCTTAAGTATAGAAGTACTAATGAGATAAATTGAGTCCTTTTTTCATATGATTTTTGACAGCACACCTTAACTTGCACTAGCCCACTGAGAGCGTTCAGCAGCCCCAGGTTGTCAGTGGCTCCTGTTTTAGCAATGCAGTTCTTGGCCTCCCACAGAAGACAGTAGTACTGCTGTTGCACTTGGGGAGCCCCGGTACCTTCTGTACTAGCAGTGGATTTTGAGCCATACCACTTTTTCATGGGAGAATTTCCCCCGTTTTAAGCATCTTCTCAAAACTGAATTTCCCCTGAGAAACGCGGAGCCGTCCTCAGGTCTTTCCCCAGCTACGGGGGAAAGTTTTTGATGCAGTTTTTCCTTTGTTTGTTTGGTTCCCAGTAGGGAAAAGACATTGCTCTGACCTGGGAGGTGAGTACACTGGCTTGCCATTTCTTCTCAGGGCAGAGGAAGCTAGTGACAAGTGTCTATCTGTTCTCACCTTAATTTCTGCTGGATCCACTACAGCCTTCCGTTTCTGTTTTCGGTTTTCGATCATTAGCCAGGTGAAGTGAGCCTCGGCTCTTCTGGCTGTCCTGTGCACGGGCGCTTGCTGTCAGGTTGGCAGAGGTGAGGGCTTTTGCAGCTTTATAGGTGAGAGCTAAGTGGGAGACTGCTTTGAGAATACAAGGATGATGCGCTGAGATTTGTTGATTAGTGGGCCTTTGTATCCTTGCCAAATGCCAGAGTAATTGTTTCTGCTTTTTAAGAACTCATAACATATTGGTTCTAAAATATTTAGGCTCTTCTGCCAAGTGTTGTCGTAAATACCAGCTTATGGTGTTCTTTGAGGGTGACTCTTCCAAGCTGAGCTCTTAAGTCTAAGGAGGCAGGGAGCATCCCTATTGTTCCAGAGCGCAGCCCTTCGGTCTTTGCCAAATTGCCATTCACAGTTGCTCTTTTTCTGCCAGGATTTACTCACTTCCAACAGATAGCTCAGTGCAAACACTGGCCCAGGCTTAATAGTGATGTGGATCGTGCACTAGATTTGGAAATAAGAAAAGAATTTAAAGCATGTATTTAAATGTGTTCTTGATCTACTACAAATGAAGTTTCAACATTCACTTATGGTGACATAAAAGAGGAGAAAGGATCGTTTCTAAAGTTATAATACTAGAACTCCATTTTCTGTTTCAAAAATGTTAGTACATACGAACACAGTTCTGAAGCATGACTGCATAGTTTTGTGATGATTATATGCTACTGTGCTTTCATACAGTACAAAAAGGGTTGATTTTGAGTCTACTTATGTATGATATAAATATAAACTCAATAGGAGCTTTTGAAATTTTTGTTACCTTGGGCATACGTTTTGGAGACCTTTCTTACAGATAACTTTTTTATTAAAGCAGAAAAAAGAATTATACCATTTTGTTCTTAACATTAGTTTTTTGTTGTTGTTTTGTTTTGTTTTAATTCATGATCAAGAATTTTGGTATTCTTATCTGGAAAACATAGGTGCCAGTAGTACCTTCTCTTAGGGTTACAGGAAGACTAAATTGTTAATTATAATTAATAATTATATATCATGTAGGATAATTGGCTGAAAGCTGTAAGCAATGTAATTGCTAACTATGAAAATGTCATCATTTTAGAAAAGCTTTTTCAGGCTATCCTAGTGTTCTACCTTGCTGATAAGAAATTCTTGTTTCTTTTCACCACGTCTTTTACTTAATGATATTAATTAATCTGTATTCTAGGCGTTGCATAGAAAATTGTATAAAGAACTATTTATGCTCCAGAAAGTAACTTTTAGTTACTGATTTTGAAAGCCTGCCTACCGCAGGAGCCACAGATGAATATTCAATGGCTGTGAGCCTTTCAGACTGCTGAAAACACTCCTTCCACCTTCCCACAAGAACTTCCTGTGTCGCCTCACTTCCTCTGGAGTTATTTTCTTCCCTTAGTCTGGACTTCCCAGCAGGAAACATTTGATAAGGCTTGCTGAGTACCCTGGCTTTTCCCAGGAAGAATGAGGCTAACTGTAAGGTAGAGATTTGTATTTAACTCTAATTCACCAGTCAATTGGCAGAAATAAGGCAGAGCCTGGTCAAATAAAGCAACAGTATGGGTAAGACTTTGTCTCCTCTGAATAGCACTTTTTCACACTGGCACTGAGCACAGAAATGTCGGGTAGGGAGGGGGCATGCTCAGACATCCTTGGGTGTTCTTACTCAGCTTTCAAAGGAGTTCACTGTTTGGGCACAGGGCATAGCACCCTTGTCATCCTCTGGTTGTCATTTAGTAATGACATAGCTCACTGGCCAGAGCCCAGTACCTGTAAGGTTTAGGAGTCATGTAGAGAGATTTTTTGATGATCTAAGCTATAATTGTCCACAGACATGTATAAATTCAGTTTGTGTTGTGAGTTCATAGCATCATTTCTGTCTCATTTTAGAAAATCTTTGAAGTTCAAGTAGGACTTTCAAAAGGACCCAGGATAAATTGGTTAGGATGGGGGGGGGGGGGTAAATGAAGTGGTAAAGCTTCATCATAGGAGTTTAGCAATCTCACAAAACAAAAAGAAAAATAGTCCATTCATATATCCAGTACGGTGATTGCATAGTACTTTTAAGTTTTAATAGTCCTTTTCATTTGCAAGGACACTTTTTCCACCACAGAGATAGGTCCCATGTCGCTCAGGCTGACCTCTAACTTACTATGTAGCCAAGGATGGTCTTCGAATTCTCTGCTTCCCAGCTACTTGAATGCTGGGATTGCAGCTCTGTGCCGCCGTACCCCATTTATTCCAAATGGATGTCTTCTGACATTTGTTGTGAAGTGGGTAGTTTCCCAAGTTCTGCCTGATGCTGGGTTTGATGCCACACATGGGGTGATGCTGTGTTTGATGCCACACATGGGGAGGCGTGCTCACCTGTACACATAAAGCAAGTTTTGCCCATACACACTGAAGAAATAGGAACTCAGAAACAGGCTCATAGGTTCACATGTAGACTTTCACAAAGTTAAACCTTAGCAAAAACAAAAACAAAAACAAAACCCTGGAAGCTACCAAGAGAAAGAAGTCCCAGGATAGGGCAGAGGAACGAATTAGAGTAAAGGAAAACAAACAAAAAAACAGAGAGGGCAAAATTGAGAACAGGAAGGTCAGACTCACTGTGCACTAGAAGAAGCCTCCCCAAAGTCCAGTGGGTGAGAGAGCCCCCCGGGAAGCTGAGCCCGTGAAAGGAATAAACAGGGCTTCATTACTCTCCTTTGTAGTATTCAAGAAATGCTGACGGGCCAGAGGCTGTGCCACTCGGAATCTCACAATGACACTGTCCTGGCCGCCCTGAATCAGCAAAGAAGTGATGGCATTCTCTGTGATGTGACCCTGATTGCTGAGGAACAGAAATTCCACGCTCACAAGGCAGTCCTAGCGGCCTGCAGTGACTATTTCCGGGTAAGTGAAGGTGGATGTGTTTGTCTTAGGATGTCATTACACAGGGGACAGCCTTGCTTCCTGATGTCTCCTAGGCCGTGAGCCAACTACATGGCAGTCTGCAGATTTGTAAGTGTCGAGAACCTGTGTTCCTTACTGGACAGAACTGGGTCCAGGACACTGCTGGGACACTCACTGGACTGGGCTGGGTGGCTGCAATGGGAAGCAGACCTTTGCATCTGACTAATGCATTTTTGTAAGCACTGGATGGTGTGGCAGTGACATGCGTGGCGTATGAAGAAGATAGGGCTCCTTTTTGCTAGAACTTGAAATTTGATTTCCAGCTGTGAGTGACGTGTGCTGATATGACCTGGGTGGATGAGGTCTCATATTTATATTTCATTTAATAATCATGGAAACACCTTGTACAAATGCATGGATGTGCTATTAAAGGCTGCTATTCTTTTTTTTTTTACATATAAGGAAAAGGAATCTCAGAGAGTAAGTACTTAGAATTCAGAATGTAACGAAATAATAAACATGGTTCTTAACTTGCATATCTGACGTCTGATTTTTGTTTGTTAATTTTAGAAATTCATTATTTGGGGGCTGAGGAGTTTTCCGAGTGGTTCAAGTACAGTCATACAAATGGTGGGTGGGTACGGGGTGGAGCTCAGATGGAGGGAGCCCTTGCCTAGATAAGTAAAGTGGAGAGAAGTTGAAGAAGGACTCCTGGCCTCAACCTCAGACCTCCACACATGTGCCCACATTCATGCAGACATACAAACATACTGCCCCCACACAGATGGAATCAGAATATTATTGCGTGTGTGTGTGTGTGTGTGTGTGTGTGTGTGTGCATGTGTGCATGTGCCTATATCTGATGTAGGCATGACGTGTGGAGGTGCACATACCAAGATATGCATGTGAATGAAGGTCAGAAGGCAACTTTGTTGATTCTCTCCTTCCATCCACCTTTACATGGGGTCTGGAGATCAAATCCAGGTTGCCAAACTTGTACAGCATCCTTTACCTGTTGAGCCATTTTGTAGTCTCCTCCTCCCCGTCCTCCTCTTCCTACTCCTCCTTTTCCTCCCTCATTGTTCGTCTATTCATAAAGCAAGTTCTTTTAAATGTATCACATATTTTCACTATCTGTCTCTCCCTTCTGTTATTCCCCCTCCATTCTCATTTACCCCTCCTCATCGCTCCCTTCTCCCCCCTCCCCCACCCCCCATCTCTTACTGTGTTGTCAACTTGCAGACTCTAGACTGGGAGATAGGTCTCTGGGTATGCTGGTGGGGGAAAAACTACCTTAACTGGAATAAGTGCTTTTCCTGGGTGGGGACCCTGTATTAGAAGGAGACAGCAAGCTGAGCCCTAGAGTGGGATTCACGCCTTTCTCCTTTGGACAGTGGCCAGCTGCTTCCAGCTCCTGCTGCCCTGGCCACAGGTACCTTGAACTGTGACCTAAAAATAAACCTCTTTTCCTTAAGTTTCTTTCCTTAGAGTATTTTATCAGAACAATAGGGAAAAAAAGCCAACTCCTCTGTTCTAGTCCACTGATTTACAGGTTTGTTTTTGTAGTAGTGCCATAGTATTTTTGTTACAATGGTTTTTCAGTGTAACTTTAAATAGGCCATTCTACTACCTTGCTACTTATAGTTTCTTTTTTTATTTATTTATTTATTTATTTTTTATTATTATTTTCTTTATTTACATTTCAAATGCTATCCCAAAAGTTTCCCAT
>NC_034611.1:32044717-32069518 GCF_900095145.1 Mus pahari | reverse complement strand
TTTGCACATCTATGGTCACTGGGGAGACTGATCTATGATTTCTTTTTCTTTTTCTTTCTTTTTTTTTTTTGTTTTTGGTTACCTTTTCTAGTTTAGATATATGTTAAAAAAAAAAAAAAAAAAACTAAAGTGAGTTTGGCAGTATTAACTCCTTAATTTTATGGAATAGTTTGAGAAGCTGGTTACTTTTTTTATCAGTTAACACAAACCAAAGTCACCTGGGAAAAGGTTACCTCAACTGAAAACTGGTCTCCATCAGAATGGTCTATGGGCATATCTGCAGGGGTATTTTCTCAACCCCTGGGGTGTATAAGCAATGCTGAGCAAGCCGTAGAGAGGGTTCCTCTGAAGTTCCTGCTTCATGCCCCTGCCTTTACTTCTGTCTTAGGGTTTCTATTGCTGCAATGAGACACCAAGACCACAGCAGTGCTCATAAAGAAAACCTTTAATTTGGGTCTGGCCCACAGTTTCAGAGGTTTAGTCCATTATCATCATGGTGGGAATCATGGCAGCATGCAGGTAGACATGGTGCTGGAGAAGGAGCTGAGAGTTCTACGTCTTGATCCGAAGACAGCACAAGTGAATGCCACACTAGATGTAGCTTGAGCATGATAAGACCTAATCCCCACAGTGATATACTTCCTCCATCAAGGCCACACCTATGAGCCTATCGGGGCCATTTTCTTTCAAACCACTACAACATCCCTCAGTGATAGTCTATATCTTCTAATTAATTTCTTTCATCCCCCAAATTAGTTTTGGTAAGTGGTTTATCACAGCAATAGAACTCTAAGTAGGGCAATCTTGGTGTTCATTACAGATCCACTTACATTATTAATAATATCTTGGCTTAAATTTGGTGGGCCATATGTGTCTAGAAATTTTCTCATTCTACAATTTTTTAGAATATACAATTTATTAGATTATAACTTTATTCTATAATTTTATTAAATTATAACTTTATTTCTACAATTTTAGAGTTTTATAATTTATCAGAATATAACTTTCAAAGTATGCCTTAATAACCTTTTGAATTTTATTAATACCAGGTATGCCTTCCCAGTTGTCTCTAATTTTGTTAATTTGGATCTTTTAATTGTGTTAGTTTTGCTAAGGATTTGTCTTTTTTTTTTTTTTTTTTGTCTTTTCAAAGAATCGGCTGTTTGTTTTGTTGATATTTTAAAGTAAGATTTACTTTTGTTGATGTGTGTATATCTGTATGTATTATGTATGTATGTGCCTCTGTGTGGCATGCTTATGTAGCTATGGTTACTGGCAGAGATAAGAAGAAGGTGTTCTATCTCCTGAAGCCTGAGTTGCAGGTGGCTGTGAGCTGCCTGACAGCAGTGCCAGAGCTAGAGCTCTCTGCAAGCAGAATGTATGCTCCTAACCAGTGACCCAGCTCTTTAGTCCCAGTGTTGGTTTTTTTTTTGCATAGTTTTTTATTTCATTAATTTCTGTGTTTATCTTTAATATTTCTTTTGCTTACCAATTTGGGCCTTGGCTTATTCTTACGTCCTTGTTGGTATACCACTAAGTAATTTACTGATAGTTCTCTGCTCTTTGGATGAAACCGCTTATAGATATAGACATCCATCCCCCTTAGAGCTGCTTAAATTGTAGCCCACAGGTTCTGGTGTGTTGTGTTTTTGCTTTCACTTTATTCTTTGAGAATGGATTCTAGACTCTCTTTCAGCTCTGCAGACTACTCCTTTGCTTAGCTGCTGGAACCAGTGCTTCCCACACTCACCACCCTCTTAGTATGACTGCATTCTTCCTGTGCCCAGTTAAGCCGCAGAGATTATAATACCCTGTGCATGGGAGTCATTTCATCTTCTGGTATCTTCTAATTTTATCCATGTTTGATCCTTACTCAATATTCTCTTTACCTTTTTATATGGATAGCAGGAACAATACCTGGATAATTGTTAACTGGAAATGAGATTAACTTCTGACTATGTATTTTTCAAGTCAACTTTTTAAAAAGGTTTATTTTAATTTTATATTTATTAGTATTACCTGCAAAGTTTACTGCATGCGTACCTGGTACCTATGAAGGCCAGAAGAGGGGCCAGGATCCTCTGGTCCTGGAGTTAAGCTGCCATGTAGCTGCTGGGACCCAAACTTGGTTCTCCTGCAAGAGCAGTAGAACCACTTCTCCACACCTTTTATTTCAGCTTTTCTTAATTTTTTCTAAGTGTTGCTTCAATTGATTTATGGCTATCTTAGTCACAGTTCTATTGCTGTGAAGAGACAACATGAGCAAAGTAACTCTTATAAAAGAAACCGTTTAACTGGGGATTTCCTTACAGGTTTGGATGTTTAGTTCATTATCATCATGTCAGAAAGCATGGCAGGAGGCATGTTGTAGCTGAGACCTACATCCTAATGCACAAGCAGAGAGAGAGAGAGAGAGAGAGAGAGAGAGAGAGAGAGAGAGAGAGAGAGAGCCCAGCCTGGACTTTTGAAACCTCAAACCACAACCCAATGACACACTTCTACCAACAAGGCCACACCTAATCTTGTCAAATTGTGTCACTCCCTGTTGTCTAAGCATTCAAATATATGGGCCTATGGGGTCATTCTTATTCAAACCTCCACAATGACTAAGTAATATTTTTGAAACATAACATTAGTGAGTACTGATCTCTCATTGGCCAAGGAAACCCAATGGCCACTCCCACAATTAGTGTAAGAGAGAAATTTTGACTAATAGCAACCTAAATCTTAAAAAGTTAGGAGTATACATTTCAGTATGATGTAAAAATAAATCCTTTTCTAGAAATACTCTTCTCCAAGGATGATCATATCAATTGGTTCTCTAATACCAAACTGTCAATTCTGAAAACATATGTACAAGTCACAGTCTATAGATTCAGCAGGCTTTATTATATGCACACACACACACACACACACACACGTAACAACAATTAATATAAAAGACCCTATGACTTTATGGAAGGGTTTGAAGCAAGGAAAAGGAAGAGAGAAATGTTGTAATTATAATGTCAGAAAATAAATGAAGTAATATAAAAAGTTCCTTTACAGACATCTTTAAATAATACAGAAATCAGCAGAGGTCTTTAGGTTAGTTAATGATTGGTTTATATATTTCTAATAATAATCCTGTTTTTTTTTCATTATAATGTCAGAAAATAAATGAAGTAATATAAAAAGTTCCTTTACAGAAATCTCTAAATAATACAGAAATCAGCAGAGGTCTTAGGTTAGTTAATGATTGGTTTATATATTTCTAATAATAATCCTGTTTTTTTTCATATACGAGATAGTACCAATTACATTCTGTTGCCAACTAACAGTGATATGAAGCCTTTGAAAGCAGGCTGGGGAGATGGCTCAATGGCTGAAGTGCTTGTCATACAAGCAGAAAGACAGGACACAGATCTCTAATATTGGTGTAAAAAACAGATGGGCAATAGGCCCCTGTAATCCTAGTATGGGGGGGGGAGCTGAGACAAGGAATCCCTGCCCACCTTTCACTCCCCAGTAAGAGAAATCCAGGCTGTGATGTCTGCTTTACTTTCAAAGCTGTTTGCTTCAGAAGCATTCCTGAAAGGAAATTTTAGAGAAAGAAATGGTCATTGTTTGTTCTGGTCAATTTTTGTCAACTTGACAAAAGCTAGAGTCCTCTGGGAAGATAAACCTCAACTGAAGGTTTATCTGATGAAATGCCTTCATTGAAAGTCTATGGAACATTTTCTTGATTGACAGTTGGTATGGGAGGACTCAGCCACCCCACTACCCCCACCCCAGACAGATGACCCTGGGTGGAATATGAAAGCAAGCTGAGCAAGCCATGGTGTTAAACCAGTAAACAGTGTTCTATCATGTTCTGCTTCAGTTCCTGCATTGAGTTCCTGCCCTGGCTTCTCTCAATGATGGACTATAAACTAAACTCTCTACCTCCAAGTTGAGTTTGGTCACAGCTCCTTTGGTTTTCTTTTGTTTGTTTTATTTTTTTTTCCACAGCAATAAAAGGCGAACTAGAACATCGTTTCATTCTGAGTGTGTGCAGAAGTTTAAGAGACTAGTAAAGAACAGCCTCTCCCAAACACCTACCCTAATTTAGAATTATTTGTTTACTCTTGTATCTTATGTTCTATATTGACATACCTAGATACAGTGTCCTGCAGTCCTTGGTAAGTTCTGTTTCTCTTGCAATAATGTAATGTCTCATTCTTTGTAAGTGCTCAGTAAATAACTTATTAAATTAGTGAAATGTTTCCTAATTTTCATGGCAATTCACGTATAATTCAGTTCTTAAGATCTTAAATACTAAATGTATATATACAAAGTATGTGTAGATTATGTGCGCATTTTTCCTTCTGTTAGGATTCTATGGAGTTAAGTAAATACTTGGGTATGAACTAGACTTTTATGCTTTAAAGTGTGGTATGATTCTGAAGCTAGCGTGCTTCTTGTTTGATTCAGGAAACATGAGACTTCAGGAGTCAGCAAGCACATGCTTTGGTATAAACTGTTCCATGCTATTGCCCTGAGAGTTAACAGACTGTCTTGCTTACAACAGGAACGGCGAAAGAACAGTTGAACACAAAGCGCTTTGACTTCCTGTGATCATGAACATTTTAAAAGGAGGTATAGAAAACATTATTGAGCCAAGAAATAATGACTTAGAAAAAAAGAAATCTAAATATTAGGTTTAATTCCAGTGGTGTATGCACAGTGTGGCATTTGTCAAACATATAACTAAATTAGAGCCGCAATTCTTAAGAGGGTAATGCAGCAATGGGGAGATGAGATGGGTGAGCTATGGAGCCTGTCTGAGTTCTGCGGCCTGCAGTTGTTTTCCACAGTGCTTAGCAATGGAAAGCTCTACTTCAATTAATAATTGCTGGGTTCCTCCTCCTCTTCTCCTGCATGCTGTGTAAACATGGGCAGGTTATCTCTCTTCCAGTGGACCTGTGCAGTTTCATCAGTCAGCTGATTGCTTCAAGCTCGGGCCTCAGGATGGGGGGGGGGGTGCTGCAGAGTCAGTGATGTGAAGAAACTCACCCTCAGTCCAGTTTCACTAAACATTAGCTGTTTCCTCTTCTTGAATTGATAAGTGGTGCCTGGCCACGCTACACCTGAGTGCTAGTGGAAAGAAAAGCTCAGCTCTTTTTATGGGTGCAGCTGCTTGCAGGCTCGCTCACCTATTGATTGTTCAGAATGGCGTGGTTTTATCCTCTTCTACCTTTGCTTTTTCTGAATCTGAAATCCCCTTCCATCTTAGAAACCTTCAATAACCATCTGAGTTTTTCTCCTTCTCTGGCCCTTCTTTCCTGAGCCTTTGTGCAGGGCTAGGCAATGCATGATCGATCATTCCCTGCTCAGGTGCTGGGCTCAGCCTTCACACCACCCACAGCCCCTCCCTTCTCTCATCTGTTCCTTCAGAGCTGCCTGTAGCACACTGTTCGCTAAGCACAGTCTCTTTCACCTCAGGGGTTTGTACTTCTCAGTGTTGGACCCTTTGCCTCTCAGTTTCTGGTTCTCCCAAAGTTTATAACAACCAACATGGCTCATGTCTCTCACGAACCTCTATGCTGACTCTCCTCTGCCATGTTCCTATGTTCATAAAGTCTTCTGTTTTTCAATACTTAAAATTTAGCTTGTCTCCTCCAAAGAACTGAAGATTATGTACTTTGATCAGTAGCACCTTAGAGAGGTACTATGACTACCCAGGGTGGGAAAGTTCATAGAGGTATTGTTGAATAAAACTGAATTGGAAAATATCGAGTTAGAGGTAACAAGAGAAGTTAAGCAGGAGCCTTGTGATTGTGTGTCCGTGTGTCCGTGTGTGTGTGTGTGTGTGTGTGTGTGTGTGTGTGTGTGTATAATGGTTGAGCATGAGTCAACTGTTAATCCCCTCCTTTTGGAAGTCCCTCTGACCCAGGGAGCTCATAAATAAGGTCACAGGAGCCTGTGTTGTCAGTCCTGAGTTATGGGCCACTCTGTGGTTCATGAAGTATTTATGGTTCTGGAGGCTGTTTCAAACTTGCTATCTGATGTCTTGACTTCCTCACATATGTTCATGTATGTATTGGTAAAATGTGATGCTTTAAAAAGCTAAATATTTGAGCATCTTTTTCCCTTAGAGCCTGCATATGCTGTGGAATTTTAAGGTTTGAGGGAAGGACAGAAGCCCATGGTACTGAAAATATGGTCTTTGTTCCAAGAATTTTTGTAATCCTATTCTCCAGTCATTACTGGAGTAAATGCCACAAATGATTATTAAATGAGAATATAATGCATAATTAGAAAATCTCAATTCAATAAACAGTTGTTGTAAGCCTGTTATTTTCTAGACATTGAGTGGATTTATAGTCTGGTAGAAGACACAGGCAGGTGGACAGATTACCACAGTATAATGTAATCAACACCAGGGTTTGGGGGTGTAGACTTGTATTTGTTTTTATCCCATGTTTATTTGGGTATTTCTAGTCAGTTTCAGCAATGATACACGTGACGACTGTGGGTATGCAATTCCTGTGCTCCACACATATAGTCTAAACGTTTTATGTAGATCAATGTAGTTCACTCTCCAAACAGTCTGTAAGATGGATATTATTATTATAATGTTCATCCAGAAATAAAAAAAAAAGGCATCAATAAAGCCTACTTGGGTTCTAAAAAGTGGCTGATAGCCTGGGCTCAGGGAAGAGCAGATGTCTAGACAGATAAAAATGTTTCCCAAGCATGGTGAAGAGGATGTGGAGTTCTCAGATGTATGGATAGGGACGAAGTGGTATTCGGAGTAAGACTTAAGGCCTGACACTTGAGTATCTGGACAGTAGGGATGAGGGATATTCTCGCTGTTCATATGCCTGAGGCATGGAGGAAATGGGGAAAAGAATGGCCACAGGAATTTTAAAGGAAGCTGTACCATTGAAGGAGCAATAGAGAAAGGCTTTTGTATAAAGATGTTTCCTTCAGTCTTCTACAAGGGGGAGAGTCAAAGTTATATTCTCTACTGTGCTGTTTGGTCCACAAAGCCCACTGCAGTGCCAAGGACATCATAGGTTCTCCATCTTCATTTCCCCTACTGTAATCTAACTGAGACAGTTTCTTGCTGTGCTGCATCTCACTTATAACCTCCCAAGAACCTCCTTCTGCATATATATCATGAGTTCATATGTGCACACATATACTATTATGTATGCATGTGCATATAGTCATAGATCTCTTTAATATATTCATTTGTCTTGCTTCCTAATACAGTGTCCTTGAAAGACTTGAGGCTAATAGCACTGCTCTCAAAGGGGAGCAGGTCATTGCAGTGTTTGTACTGTCTGCTGCTCAGTTACCACAGATAATGTGCAGACAGATAAGCTTATTATACTAAGGATAAAAAATATATAGCATTGACAGTTGTGTTGCTTTCATCTCCCAAGCTGGATGCCTTCTGTCTTTATTTCTGCCCTGTTTCTCAAATACAAATCAATTCTGTGAATATCAGTGTACTTTTAATAAATTATCTTTTAGTTTAAAGATAAAATTAATAAGAACAAATGAACTTATAAACTTACAGGTGGTACATGAATATTAAAGGTCAGATAGTCACCCACCCCCGTTTTTATATGTCATTCAGTCACCATGCTAAAGCTTTCTTGTATTCATGTTCCAAGCAATCACTGGAGTCAGTCGCATAATTGATAGCTGCTCATGTATGCGACAGAGGTATCTCACATTCTGATAAGAACAGGTTTTTATTTTCTTTTTTTAAAATTTATTTATCATTATTTTCTTTATTTACATTTCAAATGCTATCCCGAAAGTTCCCTATACGCCCCCCCCCAGCCCCTACTCCCCTACCCACCCACTTCCACTACTTGGCCCTGGCCTTCCCCTGTGCTGGGTCATATAAAGTTTATGAGACCAAGGGGCCTCTCTTCCCAATGATGGCCGATTAGGCCATCTTCTGCTCCATATGCAGCTAGAGACTCCATCAGGACACTCAGAACAGTGCAGGACTGCTTTCTTGGTATTTTCCATCTGTGGCCAGTGGAATCTACACATGAAGAAAACACAGGCATGGAGGCTGATTATTCCTAGGAAACACAGGGTTGGTGGCCAGCTAGTGTTCTATGTGACCCACACAACTGCAGGTCCTCAGAGGGAGCAGTAGGGCTGTCTGGGAGCCCTAGGGACTCATGCTCCGACCTTGTGTTCAGTTATCACTCTCTGTGTGGGTTTCTGCGGCTGACCACAGGGAGGCCTCCTGAGCATCTGGAAGCTTCCATTAATGCTCTGCTTTTCCGACTTCTTGAACTTCTTTGCTATCCAGAGAAGGGGAGGAGAAGCTGGAAGGTATTACTATGGGAGGCATTTCTCCTGTAACCACAAGGCCCTACTCCCTGGACCCTTGTTGGGCTGGATGGACTGGTGTATTTGACACCCTGGCCACCGAAGCGTGTCCATAAACCTCACCCCAAGGTCCTCACCCATCCACAACCCAAGCAGTCTCTTCCAACAGCTCTTTCATCTCATAAACCATGAGTTCTGCGATATCACACAGCTCTCAAAACTTGAGTGTGACGGTGTCCTCAACCAGCTTGGTCTGGTTACCTTAAAGGACCCTGGAAACACTAGGTAGGTTGGCCACTCTGCCCTCTGCTCTGCTGTCACCTTTCTGGGAATGTCCTTTTTGCTTAACACATCAGTAGAATTCAGGGCAACAGACCAGGGTTTCCTATTCTATTCTGAGGGATTTAGGAATCAAGAAAAGCTTAAGACAGGTTTACTGAAAATTGTCACCACCTCAGGTTGGTCTGAGAAGGACAGGTACTGTGAGAAAGGGCAGATGGTGACTAGCCTCCCCACCTAAGTAAAATGTGGCCCAACACTGCCTCCATGTGTCACAGCCTTGGGATATAAATGAAGGAGTCCTAACTTCAATTAAGCGCTTGGGATAAACAGTTAAGTGCCTGCCAGTCACAGGAGTCCAGTTTCAGACAGCTAAAGATGGGATCAGCTCAAAGGAACTGATCACTTCTAAACCAGTTTCAGCAGCCACATTCCAGCCAATCACAGTAGTCATCTCTAGCCAGCTACAGAGGAAGCTGAGTCATTCTGAGCTGGACAGACAGACTGACTGACATGACATAAGACTACACCATCCACTGGAGTTGCTGGGTGGAGTTCTCTAAACCTCTCCCAGCATGTAGTGTTACTTGTTCAACAAATTTGATTGAAATAAATTCTATTGTTTAACTTAAAAAAAAAAGAACAGGTTTCATTTCTGCAATGAAGCCAGAAATGCTCAAGTTAAAAGAATTATGTTTTAACTTAGTGTAACTTATTTCTTAGATCTTCATTTCATTTAAAAAAAAAAAAGAAAGAAAGACAGTAGGAAACTAACACTAAGCCCCATTTTGTTTACTTGTATATATCGCCTATTGTTTTAAATAGCAAAACTTACTCTGTAGCTATTTAATTTATACATAGTTGTCACTGCAATGAAGTCAGAAATGCTCAATGTTTTCCATAGTCAGCTCTGCAGCAGCCTGTGCCATGATTCATTGCTTCACTGAAGGTCAGACAAGCTCTCCTGGATCACGTGGTTTCGAAGCACGTGTTGCCAAGCTCTCCTGAATCACATGGTTGCCAAGCATGTGTTGCCAAGCTTTCTTGAATCATGTGGTTATGAAAGGTGTGCCACCACAGCCACAGCCACAGCCACAGCCACAGCCACAGCTTATTGCTTTACCTGTTATTCTTTCCTTTCTCTGACAATTGACATCACATGTTGGTCACAAAGGTACCTAAATTGCATTCTTACACCATAAACTACCATTGTTTGGTAAACTGGTCCTTATTTTCTATCAAATGGTTTTAGAACACAGAGGAAGCCCTGAGTGAAGTCCTGGGTGATCGTATATTTTGACATGGGCATTCCATTTTAAGAAACACTTTATAAGTTCATGGTTAGATAACATATGTTATGACAGAAGTTTCTATTGGAAATAATTTTGCTGTTTTGTAGACGTCAAATGAAACTGTCAAGAAGTTTACCCTTGCAATAATTCCTGCCTGCTTTATCACTGGGCACCTGCAGCATTGCTTTTGTTTACACTCTCCTCACTGGA
This sequence comes from Mus pahari, assembly GCF_900095145.1. Lineage (NCBI taxonomy): Eukaryota > Metazoa > Chordata > Mammalia > Rodentia > Muridae > Mus > Mus pahari. Next base: position 32,059,412 of record NC_034611.1, on the reverse strand, counting down.
AGATCTTCTCTACCACTGAACATAATTACTGTAACACAGAGCTACCATGGTATCCTTCACTAGACAGACAGGGAAGCTGTGGTCTACCCACACTATGGAATAATAGTCAGTGAATGATGAAGAATGATTTATAAGGCTGTGGAAAGTCGTAGATGACACTGAGAAAGTGAAAGGAGCTAGGCTGAAGATGGTTCTGTACAATCCTAAATATTCCGGGAAATACTGTTGGAGAGTGAAAAAAAGGAGTAGTTCTTAAGAGCTTGAATATGATAGGAGTAAACAGATAACAACGGGTAAATAGAGACTACCAGGACTGAATCATAATATAAACTTTGAGCCTTAGTCATGGCTTCCTAATAATTGGTTTGTTGTATTTAGGGAAAGTGAATTTCTAGTGAAGGCTCTAGTTTTATACATCAAGTGAATAATTAACTTGTTACAAATGAATACTTTTATATTTATAATATATATTTATGAAAAATATTTATAAAAAATTGATATCCCCTTGAAGAACTGACAGCTTTAATATAATTAGGTCTCTGTTTCACAGCAAAGGAATTCTAAGAAAATCAAGAGAGGATATTTTCAAATCAAGAGAAGTGCACCAGAGCTGGCTGACTCTTCACTGAAGAGCCTCATCATTCATTCAAACAACATCCTAAGAACCTAAGTATATGCCCAACAAAGTAATGATGGTGCTCCAAGGATAATAAATAGTATACTATGTAGTCTGAAGATCCAGAGAAGCAAAATCAATATGTAGGTAGGTCAAAGAGAGATGCATAGATTTACGGATTTGTATGACTGTAGAGTCTAAGGCATTGCCCAATCTATAGGGGCAAGCTGGATATCTAGGGGAATTAATGGATGGTACACTTGTCCAAGTGAGAAGCCTGGAGAAATAAGAGTCATTAATGGTCCAGTACAAGTCCGAGTTCTAAGGTAAAAGAATAATGCCCAAGCTTAACACAGAGAATTCTTTCTTATTTACCCTTTTTTATTCTTTCTCTTTAAAATTTTTATTTAATCTTATTTTATACTCCAGATTTTATCCCCCTCTGGGTCCACCCTCTGACTGTTTTACATCCCATACCTCCCCCTCCACCCCCATCTCCACGAAGTCCCCACCCCATCCCACCAGACCTTCCCACTCCCTGGGGCCTCCAGTCTCTTGAGGGTTAGGTTTATCTCCTCTGACTGAACCCAGACCTGGCAGTCGTCTACTGTATATGTGTTGGGGACCTCATATCACCTGGTATAGGCTGCCTGGTTGGTGGTCCAGTGTCTGAGAGATCTCAGGGGTCCAGGTTAATGGAGACTGCTGGTCTTCCTATAGGGTCGCCCTCCACCTCAACTTCTTTCAGCTTTTCCCTAATTCAACCACAGGGGTCAGCAGTGTCTATCCATTGGTTGGGTGCAAATATCTGCTTCTGACTCTTTCAGCTGCTTGTTGGGCCTCTCCGGGGGCAGTCGTGCTAGGCCCCTTTTCGTGAGCGTTCCATATCCTCAGTAATAGTGTCAGGCTTTCACCCTTTTATTTAATCCATATCTTCAACCCACTGTATAAGTCTCGCCCAATCACAGTGGATGCTTTGCTGTGCTCAGCTTAACCATTCAAACGTTAGTCTTACCCAGAAGCACTCTGATGGACACAAGCAGGACGTCTGCTCCCTTTAGCTACTCTGATTGTGTAGCTTATGTTAAATTAGCACCGTGTTCTCCTTTGGTTTTTACTGCAGTGATAAAACACTAACAGAAACCAACGAGGGGAGAAAAGAGTTTGTTTCATCTTACACTTTGCAGTCCATCATTGAGAAGGTCAGGGCAAGAAGTCAAGGCAGGAACTACAGCAGAAGCCATGACAGAGTGTTGCTTACCTGTTTGCCCTTATGCCTTGCTCAGCTATTTTTCTCATATAGCAAAAGACCATGGGTGGCATCGTCCACAGACCCGCCTACAGGCCAGACTGATGGAGGCAATTCCTTAATTGAGGTTTTCTCTTCCTCGGTGACAGGAATTTATATCAAGTTGATTAAAGCTAACCAACATATCCCTTATCCATATCCATAGAACATATCCCTTATCTTTCCTCATGTTCTTGTGAATAAGAAGGAAGAAACAAATGCAAAAGTGGTTTCCTAGGGAAAGCGTGTCCTTTAATGTGTGTTTGGATATTATCTTTTGGTTCAAATGTTAGTAAGAAATGTCCAAATGCCTTCAAACCTTTCTACCCAGGGGAAGAAATACCAGTAATTGTTTAGAGTTGATGAACGTACGCAAAATGATGAAAGGCCAGGCCCTTCCTTATGTATCTATAGCCTTTAAAATCTTTGTTTTTATTTGTGAGTGTGATCCATGTGTTTGCATGCCTGTTGTGCCAGAAGAGGTCATCGGATCCCCTGAAGCTTGAGTTGCTGGCAGTTGTAAGCTGCCCACATACATGTTGTGACCTTCTTTGATTAATCCTCTAGAACAGAGCAGTGAAATGTGTCCTAGCGGTTGGAACGTAGGGGCTTTCTAACAGTGTTGGTAATTATTAGTTACATTCTGCAAAACTTACTTATGATGGAAACAAATCTCAAAAGTATAAGTGAAATGTGTGCCTTTTTATGTATGGAGTGAAAAAGTTGCTTTAAAGGGCTAGAGAAAAATTTAAACTATCAAAATGTTTTATTTCCTTTGCACCATTGTTAAAAAAAAGTCTATATATTCACTTACAACTCCAACTTGCTGAAGTATACTAAATCAATATGATTTCAAAGTGATTTTTTTTTATCTTGAATTAAAATTAAATACCGGAGTTGGTACGAACAAATCCCCTGGCTGTATAAATGCTGGAATAAAATTATTTGAATTTTTTCAGTAAAAGGATATTGATAGTGAAGCAATACTCCATGCAAGAGGTAGGGCTTCTACTTCTGTGGCAAAACACAATGACCAAGTGAACTTACAAGAGAAAGCATTTAATTGGCCTTATGTTTTCAGCGTATTAGAGGCCATGATGGTTGAGCAAAGGCACCGTGGTGGGATTAACTGGAGCCACAGGTCCCTCCATGTGTACCCTTGGGAGTTTTGAGTGACAATGTTCGCTACATGTAGAAAAAGAGAACGTGAAACAGGTGACCTCTAGAAGCTGGAAAGATAGAGAGAAGACACCCCCCCCCCAGGCCCTAAGAGTACCACATCCCTGTTGCAACTTGATCTTAGTGCAGTGAAACCCATCTTCAACCTGTGACCGCCAGAAACATAAGATAATAATATTTGCGCTGTTTTAAGGCACTAAGTTTGTGGCCTTACCATAGCAGCAAGGTTATATATATAAGAGCCTTAGCTATAGTTATCTGGCAAGAGTATTTCCTTGAAGTTTCTGTGAATTGTCTGATGTGCTTTCGTACACTGTCGTTTCTATTGGCCTGCCCTTGTAGATGCTATTTGAGGATGTAAGGAAATCATAGATTGTAGGAATAAGGAGGAATCAAGCCACAGAGAAGGTTTGTTGTATATAAGCAAGCGGATTCCTTATCTGAAAACAAAGCATGGATACAGAATGACGTATTATAGAGAAGCTTCTAGTCTTTTAGGTTTCCATATTACCCCTCACGTGGCCCCTAATTTTACCTGTCCTTCCACAGTCCCTCTCTCATCCCCTTCTTTTTCCCTTCTCATTCTACCCCTCCCCTCATCCAGTCACAACCCTTTTTTGGAGAGATCTATATGCCCACACACACCTCTGTTCTATACCTAAGCTCTGTGGTTCTATGGATTGTAACTTAGTTATCATTGACCACATAACTGATAACCACTGATAAGTGAACACATACCACATTTATCTTTCTGTGTCTGGATTACATTACTCCAGATGATTTCCCGGTTTCCCCTCTGGAAACCTCCTATCCCATCACCCCTCCCCCTGCTTCTATGAGGGTGCTCCCCTACCTACCCACCCATTCCTGCCTCCTGCCCTGGCATTCCCCTACATACTGGGGCATTGAGCCCTCCCAGGACCAAGGGCCTCTCCTCCCATTGATGCCCAACAAGGCCATCCTCTACTACATATGCAGCTGGAGCCATGGGTTCCTCCATGTGTACTCTTTGGTTGGTGGTTTACTCCCTGGGAACTCGGGGTGGGGGCTGGTTGGTTGATATTGTTGTTCTTCCTATGGGGTTGCAAACCCATTCAGGTCCTTCAATCATTTCTCTAGCTCCTCCAGTAGGGACCCCCGTGCTCAGTTCAGTGCTTGACTGTGAGCATCTACCTCTGTATTTGTCAGAGCCTCTCAGGAGACAGCTATATCAGGCTCCTGTCAGTTGCCTCCTGACTTCGTTTTATGGATAGATCATGGCTCTAAGGAGCTTGATCATCTTCCAAAGATACTTTATTCCCATGAGTCCATTCTTGAACCATGTTCTGACAGTTTCCATCTTCAATTCTATTCTATTTCTGGTTTTGTCCCAATACTGTAGGGTTTTTAATACTATAGCTCTGCAGTACGATTTGAGTTTGGGGAATGATTAATCCAATACAGGAAACTTAATACAGTAGAAGTTCCCTAAAAATATATACATATATGAAGGCAATCTAAAGAGTATCACCAAATAATGGGGGAGGCAGAACCCCAAGTGCACATTTCTTATCACCTAATGAATCTCCCAATACTAAGATTTCATTGCACCTCATTGAGTTTTTTGCCAAAGGTGTCCCATGTAAACTGCCAAACAACCCAGGCTGTTGCTCTCCACAAAACGATGACAAGGCTCTATTGTTGAAGACAACAGCTACTCAACTCAGGTTCTTGTCGTTGACACCCTGTTGTATCGCATGGAATGGACCTTAAGTCAACTCAGATATTGGTTGGTAGCATTCAGAAGCGTTGTGCCACCGTTGCAGTAGCATATCTTACAGTCAGATCGATTACTGTAGATCAAGGGTTTGTGACTGGCTTGGTGTTTACATTTATCCTTTGGGACCGTCTTGTACCAAAGATGGTAACAAGTAGGGCTGAAGGCTCTATGTAGACACCAGCGTGAATTCTCTATATATGGGAGAAAGTTTATTATAGGTATGTGGGAGAGCATAACCAGTGAGGCAGGAACATCTGCAAGAGCCCAGAGTGAACATGACCAGGCTGAGCTTAGCCATGTTGGGAGGAGAAGGGAGAGCGGGGCAACAAGGTGCGGCCATCAGGATGTCCAAAGGTACAAAAAGAACAAGTAACAGAAGTGATTTTATTATATAGGAACTAGCATCTCAGCCTCCTGGGCTGGAGAGTTCAGGACAGAGAGAGGGGTTTGTCAGCCAGGAGGGCTCTGTAACAGGTAGGGCCTGAGGAATGCAGAAGATCCTGCTGGGGACAGCGTCTGCTTTAATATGTTTGATTTGTCCCAAGTTTGAAACTGAACAGTGTAGTAGACATCGTTATGATTTTGTTTTGTTTTTTAACATTCCTACCTCAGTATTATAATGTCAAAGTCTCCCTTTTAACATTTCAACATTGTGTACGTATTAGTCAACTTTCCATCACCGGTGAAAAAAATATCTGAAGCAGGTCACTCTCAAGGAGCAAAAACACTGGTTTAGCCAGATATTTTCAGGCTTCAACACATGGTCAGCTCCAGTATTTTGGGTCGAATTTGAGTCAGAGAATCATCAGCATGGGATTACGTAGTAAGAGAGCCTGCTTATTTCCAGGCAGCCAGGAAGAAAAAAAAAGACAGAGGAAGTACTTGGAGACACTGTATACCCTCCCGGTGACCTACTTCTTCCAACAAGCCACCACCTCCCAAAGTTTCCACCACTTGTTATAATCCACCGATATATGAATATATCAGTGGATGAATGCATTAGTCACCCTGGAGCTCTCATGACCCTTCACACTGCCAAGGTCACCTCTCAGCACTGCAGCACAGGAACTACACTGTCCACATGAACATCTGATGTACATTTCACATTCACCATTCACACCCTAACCCCTCGTGAGTACAGAGACTGAAGTGTTCCTAAATGCGCTTGTCAGGAGCTTTTGAAACCATAAATAGCAGAAATTCCATGGCATGTTATTTTGTAAAAAAAAAAAAAAAAAGATACTCCGTTTTAATCTTTTGAAATATCTTTAACAAATGTGTTCACTCAGAATGTATATTAATTTTCTAGCATTCCCAAAGTGGAATGTCTGTCATCTAACTAAGGTAAAGGAAGAAAACAGTGTACCATGAGAACCAAGCCAGCTAGCTAATTGTTGGGTGCCCCAGCCTCCGGCCAGCAGAGGTGGGACAAAGACGACACGTATGCCAAGGCAGGGTTTGAGCAGCTTCCACAGCTTCCCGCTGCAGCTTCCTTTATTATCTCCTTTATTCTCTCCAGCTTCAGCTCTTTTTATTATGGGGGATCACTCAATTTATCCCCCTCCACCCTCTGCACTCAGCTCTCACCACTCTTCATCATCCAGTCAGCATTCAGCACGAGCCATGCACGCAGACAGGGTGCACATTGATAGGCCAGTGACTCAATATCATGCTGCATGACGCTATGTGTCAGGTGGGCAGCGCATGATCATTCAGGTACGCAGTGCGTGATCATTCAGGTGTGTGTGTGATCATTCAGGTGCTTAGTAAACAAGCAGGGATCACGGGGCTTGGCAATTAGCCAGGGCACTGTCTTGGCTGCCATGCAGCCACACCCGCTTCCCACAGCTAATATAATGAGAGCTCTAGCTTGGATGCAAACCCTAGTATATTGGACTTCAATATTTCAACCCCTGTTCATCTGCGTCCTTCTTTTGCTGAATGGTTGATTATCAGAGTAAAGATTGGGATGCGTCTTGGTATGAAATGCTGATATAAATGGAAGTCTGGCAACAAATTGGCAGGCCACTTTTATAACAGTTACTTTTAAAGAGAAGAATCCAGGAAATATCTTTATAGATAGTCTAGGCAGAGTGCTCGAGATTTTGAAGACTGACTAATGGAGTCAACGTTGTGTCTACCAGACTCTACTGGAACTTAGAGGCAGAGGGTAAATCAAATTCCAATGGTCGATTCTAGAACTCTAGAGTTCATACACAAAGTTTCTGGCTATCCCAAGAACTTTTCATGAAGGGACTGGCTGGTCTGTGCTCTGTATAGATTAAGGACTGTTAGCAGTATTCCATGGTACAGAGAGGCTGATGGTACAAGTAATACTGACTGTATGACAAGGCTGGGACCTATGCCCACCCTCTCTACACAGAAATAGGAGCAGGGAATGGGGGAGATGGATCAGTAGGTTATCACTTGCTAATCTTTGACCAAAATATTCATTTTTTTTTTAAAAAATGGAATGCAGTATCATAAAATGGTGACATTTAAGATGAAAATAAGAAAAAAATGATGATTAGAAATTCTATATAAATTATACCAATTAACTTACAACCTTGATAAATACGTTCTAGGAAATACAAATTAGCAAAACTGTGGGTAGTAGCCAGAATAGTCACACACTTCCTCAGCGGATCCAGACCGCCTCTGCCTTACTTAAAGGCTGTTCCTCACACTGTATAAATCTGTTCTGACCCATAAGAAGATAGAAAACCACACACCTATGTTATGACTGCCAAGATTCTGTTACCAAAGTACACCAAGGGCAGTCAAGGGAAAGCTATAGATTGCTAACTAACATATGCACACAAATTATAAATAAGACATAGTCAAATCCAGTAATGGTCACCCAGGTCTCCTTTACTCAGCATCTTAATCTTTTAAATATTTTCCTAGTTTCTTAATTCCTTTGACCTTGGAACCCCACATTCTCCAGCTTTTCTTTCTACATACTGGCTGTTAGCTTTGTCTGATTTCACCAAACTTCTCAAAACTGGATATAGTCTGGCTCAGTCCTTGCCCTTCTGTTTACACATATACTCTTGCCTCCCTGGGAATTTCAGAGTCTCATGATTCATCTCCACACAGTCTCTCCTCCCCTTCCCTACATTTCTAGTGTGTCCACATGCACAGAGTTCTACAGAACCAGTAAGATGCATTTGTAATGGAAAAGATGTATATTACAAGGAATTGGCTCCAACCATTTTTACTGCATCCCCAGATCTTATTTTTTGACAAGCTTCTCCTAGCAACCCAGGACAGCCTTGGTGTATCCCCCGGAGAGCTCCAGCCCTTCAGCACAAGACAGAGCTGCTGAGACATCTAGCTTGGTGTACTGGATAACAGCTCTTTCCTAAAACCCCAAACTAGTACATTGAACAGGCTGCTCAGTACCTGTCGTCAAATGTTTTGGAAGCAATATAAAGCTACGTTAGCTATTATTAGTCTCCATTCAGCTCACAAAGCTAGTTATTGTGCAGGTTTCCCCGGCATATCTTTATAATCAACACAGGGCCCAAATGTCTGTGTTAAGTCTCGAAGGTCTGCCTTTAAGATATATCGACAAGTCTCAGTGACTTCTGCTACTGTCACTCTGATCTAAGCTGCCATCATCTTTTGCATGGCGTTGTAAAGAACTCTGTTAGACCCTCTTCTTATTTCACTCTTCAGTCCCCCAGCGGCTGTTTCAGAGTTGCAGCCTCAGTGATCCTGTTGAAAATGCACCTCAGATGTTCACACCTTCTCAACACATTATGGTGCTGTCTACTCTGCTGCAGAAGGAAAGCTGTTCCCTCCTACTGTTTCCACCACCCAAGACCTCATTACCTGCCATCCTTGCCTGGCACACCCCACCTGGGTCCTGTGCACAGTCATCCTCTCCTGGAATTATCTTCTCCCACAAAGCTTATTCTTTTGCTGTTTGTTCAAATATTGCCTATTCAAGAAGTAGGATTTTAATTTTATTTAAACCTAATTATTATAGAAAAATATATTCATGTATTATTTGTATAACTGGAGAACCAGTCAAGAGAAAAATCCAACATTTAGCTGTACAAAATTGATTGTCTAATAATTTCATGCTTGTATATAATGCCTTCTGGTCGCATTTATCCCCACATCCTTTCGTAGTTTCTTTCCACTTCAGCCAGTCTTTCTACTTATGGCTTTGACATTCAGCAAAGCCAAATGAAGCGATCATGTGACATTATCTAGCCAGCCCATTACCAAGTCTCACATTTGATGGGCACCCGATAAGCACTAATTGTCTGGCTGGCAATTAGCAGCCTCACATCTGCTGCCGTGGATGCAGCGTACAGTGGGAATGCCGTGGGAAGGTTAATCTCGGATGGAAGCAGCTAGGACTCCCAGGGGCAGTATGGGTTTATTTTTAAAAAAAATAATAGCTTCATAATTTCCCTAAACCACAGACATTCATTAAAAAGAGGATTCTTTTTGAATTCAAGGTGTAGATATCTGTCAGTTAGTAGTGAGAGTGACCAAACATCTCATTTTTTTAGATTAAAAAAGATCTGAGAGATATCATGGTATTCCTCTTTTGAATGATTTGAATCAGTGATAGAGAAATTGTTTCCAGGTGAGCATGATGACTGTTTTTTTTTATTGTTATGCTTATGGCTCACTGTATTCATTATCCTGAATGCAGAATGGTGAGCTCTGGCTTGTATGTGTTATTTCTTTATTTGAACTCAGTTCATTTACACTCAATATAAATAATATGAAGAGATAGAAAAATATTTATGAAGTGATCATACTGGCTAACATTTGATATCATTCACACTATGCCTGCTATTGTGTACAGCCCTCTCTCTATAATTTTATTCAAATGTCTGTGGGAAAAAAATGATTTCTTTTTTTTGTTTTAATGTCTTTTTAATGCTTTCAAAATTATAACTTTCATGGGAAGGTTTAGTTGCAATAACATTTTCACTCACGCCTGTTTTTCTCATGTGTACACATAATGTCAGCTTGATCTGAATAGCATGCTCAAAGGATAATAAATCTGATGAAATTTTTAAAACTTGAAAATTGAGTATTGAGTTAACGCAGATGTCTTATAAAAGAACGCAAAGCTGGCTGATCATGTCAACCTGAGATCTGCAGAGGCGCTGCAATCCTGTTTATCAGCGTTGTAAAAGAACTGACTCAGAAGGAGCTGTCCACACTGTGGCATGATCCAGCTGCTTGCTGAATCAATTGCATTTAATTAGCCCATCTGATGTTGATTGAATTCTGGGCTTGCATGCCTGGATTCCTGAAAAATTGAATTATCAGTATTCTTCTCATTTAGAAATATTTGAATCTAAAGTGATGAGAGATTTTTACACCAAATTATTCTTATTATGTTGTGTTCGTAATCCATCTATGGCATGTTCTCAGATCCTGCCACAGTCTGGGGAAATCAGCCTCCTGTGAAATTCAATAATAGGTGGTAATAATACAGTGACCAAGCAGGCAGCAAGTATTTACCCTTTGGTATCATCTGCAGATGAGAGAGACAAAAGAGAGAACTTCCATACATCTAATCAGTCAAATGCCTCTATTTTCCTTTGAATGGAAAGGCCCACTGCTTTCTCAGATAATCGATTTATTCTTGAGAGACAAAAGTGAAGAATATGATAAAGTATGTGGGTTCAAATCCTGATTTTTACCAGCTTTCTCACCTTGGACTAATCACTAAAGTTCTAGTGTTTTTTAGTTCCCTCGTGTTTAAATGAGGTCAAAGAATAACCAGAAGTTATTTATTCTTAGAAATTACTAAAATTATATTTACATTTATTTATTCATTCACTCAATCTGTAGGTGGAGGGTATTCATGGCACAGTACCTGTGTGAAGGTCTAGGGCAATGTGTGAAACAGTTACCTCCTGTACACCGTGGGGATTGAACTTGGGTTGTCATGCCTGGCAGTGTAAGGATCCGAGATTCTCTGAAGAATGATACCCCAGACACAAATAGTATGCAAAGGTAAAGAGCGTTTGTTCTACAAAAATTATCAGCATGCAAGGATCTCCATCCACCAGTGGACTCACAGACTCAGCTTTCATTGTCAGTTAGGGGTATTCCAGGGAGGGGCATGTGCCCTCTTACCTTGATTGGTTAGCTCTATCTCTAGTGGTCTGACTGATTCTACAATTAGTTAGGATCTGGGGACTTTCCAGGGTGGTACTCCTTGTAGCTACCTATTTGTGCTCTAGACAGATGACAAGATGTCCTAGGATTGGCTGCCCTCAGCTGTGGTTGGCTGGCTGCGGGTTCCTGGATCTGGGTTTTCATTTCTGGGAAACAGCAACTTAGGGCCACTCTCCCAAATAGTCAGTTTGCAGCCTGTGATGGAGTCATCCAGGCTCTGGCTAACTCAGCCCTCTCAGCAGCAGGAGCCTTTACCTGCTGAACCACATTGCCCATCCATCTTCCCAATTATCAAAAAAAAAGTTTATTTCACTCAAGAAAGAAATCAACATGGATTATATGTATGCAAACACAAATATGTATAACTTTTGAGAAGTCGGTTAATTGTAAATTATTATAAAATGTGATCAAGATCCCTTCTCATTCTGTAGGTTGCCATTTTTGTTTTTTGCCAGGCAGGAGCTTCCCAGTTTCATGAGGTCCCATTTATTAATTATTTATCATAGTGCCTGTGCTAATGGTGTTCTGTTCAGAAAACCTTTTCCTGGGGCAGTGACTTCAAGGCTATTCTCTACTTTCCCTATTACCAGAAAACTGCCTACCTTTTTGTCAGTTTGACACAAGCTAGAATAAAGAAGGGAGCCTCAATTGAGAAAAACATCTCAATTGAGAAAATATATCACTACAAGATAAGACTGTAGGCAAGCCTGTAGGGCACTTTCTTAATTAGTGATCGATGGGGGAAAGGCCAGCACATTCTGAGTGTGCCTTGCTAGGGGTAGTTGTCCTGGCTTCTATAAAAAAGCAGAGGAGCCATGAGGAGCAAGCAGTAGGCAACACTCTTCCAGGGCTTCTGCATCAGCTCCTGTTTCCAGGTCCCTCCCCTGCTTGAGTTCCTGTCCTTACCTTGATGATGAATTGTATGTGGAAGTGAGCCCAGTCAACCCTGTCCTCCGCAAGTGTCTTTGGTCCTGGTGCTTTATCATAGCAACAGAAACCCTGAGGAAGACCATCATGTTCAGTATATCTGGTTTTATGCTGAGGTCTTTGATCCATTTCGAATTGAGTTTTGAGCTGAGTCAAGTATGGATCTATTTGCCTTCTTTCACATCCATCCATCCATCTTAACTAGCCCCACTTACTGAAGATACAAAAGAAGCTGGAAATTGTCCTTTAAAGATCTGTAAAGAATTGTGGGATTGCATTGAATCTGTAGATTGCTTTTGGAAGGGTGGTCCATTTTTACTATGTTAATCTTTGGAATCCATGACCATGGAAAATCATTCCCTTGTATAATATCTTTTTCTATTTTTTCCAATGATTTAACATTTCTATCATACAAGTCTTTAACTTGCTTGGGCAGAGTTATCCTAAGGCATTTTATATTATTTAATGCTACTGGGAAAGATTTTGTTTCCCTGATCTCATTTTCAGTCCATTTGTCATTTATATATAGGGGGTGTTACTGATTTCTGTGAGTTAGTTTTGTGTCCAGCTACTTTCTTAAAAGTGTTTCTTGGCTGTAGGAGTTTCACAGTGGAACTTTTAGGATCACTAAAATTTTAGGTATTATGTATACTATCTTACCTTCAGCCAATAAAGATAATTTGACTTCTTCCTTTCCAATTTGTATCCCTTGACCCACTTCAGTTGTCTTATTGCTCTAGCTAAGACTTCAAATACTATATTGAGTAGGTGTAGAGAATGGACAACCTTATCTTGTTTGTGATTTCCGTGCAATTGCTCTGAGTTTCTCTCCATTTAGGTTGATGTTGGCTATGGAATTGTGGTAAACTGCCTTTATTATGTTAAGGTATATTCCTTGTATCCCTAATCTCTCCAGGACTTTTATCATGAAGGGTTGTTGAATCATCCAATAGAGGGCTAATATGTAAAATATATGAAGAGATCAAATTAGATGTCAAATAAACAAATAACCCAAATTTTTTTTTAAAAAGTGGGGGGGGGGCAAGATTTTGCTGAAAGGTCCTTGATATAGCTGTCTCATGTGAGGCTATGCCAGTACATGGCAAATACAGAAGTGGATGCTCACAGTCATCTATTGGATGGAACACAGGGCCCCCAATGGAGGAGCTAGATAGAGAAAGTACCCAAGGAGCTGAAGGGGTCTACAACCCTATAGGTAGAGCAACAACATGAACTAACCTGTACCCCCAGAGCTCATGTCTCTAGCTACATATGTAGCAGAAGATGGCCTAGTGGGCCATCATTGGGAAGAGAGGCCCCTAGGTCTTGCACATTTTATATGCCCCAGTACAGGGTAACACCAGGGCCAAGAAGTGGGAGTGGGTGGGTAGGGGAGCAGGGGTGGGGGGAGGGCATAGGGAACTTTTGGGGTAACATTTGAAATGTAAATAAAGAAAATATCTAATTTTTAAAAAAACCAGAATTCTCAATAGAGGAAACTCAAATGGCTGAGAAACACTTAAAGAACTGTTCAACATCCTTAGTCACCAGGGAAATGCAGATCAAAACTACTTTGAGATTTTATCTTATAACTGTCAGAATGGCTCATATCAACAAAATCAGTGACAGCTCATGCTGGTAAGGATATGGAGTAAGGGGAACACTCATCCATTGCTGGAGGGAATGCAAACTTTTACAGTCACAATATACAATCAATATACAATATGTAACATACAATATACAATACATTATACATACATAGGCCTACTGGCTGTGGTCTAGCTAGCCCAACAGTGGTTTTCTAATAATGATCAAGGCTCTGGCAGTTGTTCAGTCCATGAACCTGGATTTCTCTCATCTGGTACTTAGTATATGCCAGAATTCTGAAGAGGTAGGTTTTAATTCCAATGAAGGAGTGGACTTGCCAGTCTGGTCAATAGTAAACAGGCAAAAAGAGCAAGCTTCCTTTTTCCATGTCCTTTCTATAGGCTGTCAGCAGAAGGTGGGTGTGACCCAGATTATAAGTGGATCTTCCCACCTCAAAGGGTTTTCCGGTTAAAAGTTGATCACTTCCCATTTCAAGTGATTTAATTAAGAAAAAATTACCTCATACATGTATCCAGACAGTTGGGCTTTTGTAATTCTAAATATGTCAAGTCAACAACTAAGAATAGACATCACAAGTCCATCCCTTGTCAACCTAACACACAATAATATCTCCTTACATCATGCTTAATTTTCAAGTAAAAAAAAAAGCAGGTCATAATGATATAACTATCTCACACACAATCACAAACACATTAAATATTTAACCAGGTCATTCTTATGCTCAATGTGATATAATTATCCCTCTTACAAGCACAAACATACTATAAATTTAGAATGCATGGCAATGCCCCTTGAGGGATAGTATTTTACTATCTTAAACTTAAATATGATAACCCCTGATATTCTCGTAATTGATGTTATACTACATGATAAAGAAGTCAAGGAGAGAAAACACAGATATCTATATAAACACATTCTTAACAAAGTATGACAGAAGTAGCCATTATAGTTATAATCCTCATTTCTGCAACTGGCCACATGGTGCTAGTTACTCTCTTCCTCTGCTACTCATTCTGAGTTCCCTCCACCCTTAGCAAGCACCTCAGTAGGTCCTGAATTAGGTATTTACTTCATTTACATTTCAAATGCTATCCCCCAAAGTCCCCTATAACCTCCCCCCCTCCCCTACCCACCCACTCCCACTTCTTGGCCCTGG
>NC_034611.1:32032992-32044646 GCF_900095145.1 Mus pahari | reverse complement strand
TGATGGCTGACTAGGCCATCTTCTGCTACCTATGCATCTAGAGACACAAGCTCTGGGGGTACTGGATCTTTTTATGGAGAAGTGACACCTTCATTCCTAAAGGGGTCGTGTCCTTTGTCATCCTGTCTGGGTTAGGCTGTTGTAATTCCACACTGACTTTAATTACAGGATGCGGTAGCAGCAAGAGATATACAGAGATATCTCTTGCACTCCAGACATAATCTCTCTTATTTCCATTGTGGAGAAGCCATCCAATTTCCCTTTGGTAATGTGGATCAAGCATCTCTCCTAACACTTATACCTTTCTTGGCCTCTAAGCTTAAGGGCATCAGAAGGCCAAAGTGATTAGAGGGGAGGTAGAGTGTGAACTTCCAGTTCAATAAGAGTGCTGTGTCTCCTGGAAAAAGTGTTCCTCTCTCTAGGACTAAAACTTCTAGGTCAGCAGACTTAAGGTAATGGGAACAGGGAATAAACATTTTTCTTGTGGGTTGGTAGAGGTGATAATGAGTGGGACTATTCTTGATTCCATGGATCCTAGCTGCAAGGGAGACTGTACCATGTATTAAAACCTGATTCAAAGCATATTCTACCTCCCAGAGAACTCTGCCCCAGCCCTCCAGGCTGCCGCTACCTGATTGGCCCTGTAAATGTGTCATTAAAAGGCTATTCCATCTTTCTATCAGGCCAACTGCGTCAAGGTGGTCGAGAACATGGTAAGACTAATGGATTTCATGATCATGGGCCCTTCTCTGGCTGTAAAGTGAGTTCCTTGGTCAGAAGCAAATAGAATACCATGCTTATGGATAAAGCATTCTATAAACCCATGGGTGGTGGTGATGGAAACATGACATGCAGGCAAGGCAAATCTATAACCAGAAGAAGTATCTATTCAGTAAGGACAAAAATGTCCTCTCCACAGAGGAAGTGGTCCAGTGTAGTCAACCTGCCACCAGACCACTGGCTGGTCATCCCAGGGATGGTGTCATATCTGGAGTACAGTGTTGGTCTCTGCTGTTGGCTTTGGTGAGTGAAGGTCCACTAATAACCTACATTTCTGCCACCATGGCCACTTTCTTCATGTACACTTTTGCTTTGTAATGAGAGTAGAAACCATGTGCATTTGGGCAGTTTCCTCAAGTAATTTGCTTTACTGCTACTGGGACCTGCTCAGACCTGATGACATATACCACTTCCATTTGATAATGGATTATTGCTGTGCAAGTCCTGCTTTATGACTTGGTGAGTCAGATAACACACAGCTCGTGATGGGGCAGCTCAGGTTGAATTATAACTTGGTGGTCCATGGTCAAACATTCAGTTTCCACTAAGAATCAGTAAGTAGCAGGCTGAAACTTGCCTCTTAAAGGGAAAACAGTTGCTTGCAGATTATGGTAGAGCCTTATTCCAAAATACCAAATGTTTCTCTATGATCCACTTGTAGGAACCTGACAAAGGTCCCATGCATCATCCCTATCTGCCACTGGTACCTCAAGTACCATCAGGTCTGATGGACCATATGGTCCAAATGGTGGAGCAGCTTGCACAACAACCTGTGCTTGTTGAAGAGCCCTTTCCTATTCCAGCCCCCACATAAAGCTAGCAACTTTCTGAGTCACATCGTAGATGAGCTGGAGTAACACACCCAAGTGAGGAATGTGCTGTATCCAGAATCTGTATAGGCTTGCTAAAGGTTAGGTTTCTTTCTTGGTGGTGGGAGGCACCAGGTTCAATAATCTAGACTTCCCTTTAAAACAGTGGTTCTCAACCTACACAGGGCTGTGACCCTTTAATACAGTTCCTCGTGTTGTTGTGACCACCAACCACAAAATTACCTTTATTGCTACTTCATAACTGTAGTTTTGCTGCTGTTATTGAGTTATATGTGAATGTCTGATTTGTAAGAGATCTGATATGCCAACCCCATAAAAGACTCATTCAGCCCTAACAGAGGGGTCCAGACCCATGGGTTGAGAATGGCTGCTTTAGAAGGACTGTCTCTGAATTCCACTGAGGGGGCCCTTGAATTTTGGTTGGATTTATTTCCCATCCTCTAGTGCACATATGTGTTACCAATAAGTCCAAAATGATTGCTACCTCCTTCTTGCTTTCTTCAGTTAGTATGATGTCATCAATATAGTGGACTGATGTGATATTTTGTGGAAGAGACAGACAAGCAAGATCCCTTCTAAGTTAGGACACAGGGCTGGAGAGAAATATGTCTCTGAGGTAAAACTGTAGATGTATACTGCCAGCCTTGCCAACTGAAAGCAAACTGCTTCTGGTAGTCTTCATAAGCAGTTACAGAGTAAACGGCATTGCTAGATCAGTAGCTGTATATATACCATGTGCCAGGAGATGTCTTAGTCTGCTCCAAGTAAGGACACCACATCTGAGACCACAGCTACAATTGGAGTCACCACTGGATTGATTTGATAGTTAACTATAATTATTCTCTCTGTATTCTTCCTTGGCCAGACAGAGATAAAGGGGGGTGTGAGAGGAACACCGCCCCTGCATCTTTCAAATCTTTTATATGGCATTACTTTCTGCAGTTCTTCTAGGAATGTGGTTCTGTTTTTGATTCACTATTTTTCCTTGGTGGAGCAAGTCTTAAAGCTTCCATTTAGCCTTTTTAACCATAACAGCCCTCACTCTACAGGTCAAGGAACCAATGTGGAAATTCTGCCAAATTCTAAGTATATCTTTCCCAATTATACATTCAGGGACAGGGGAAATAACTACAGGATAAGTTTAGAGATTTAATGGATTTATGATGAGACACCAGCCAAAAATGGATTAATCACCTGACACCTTAAACCCCTACTTTAATTGGAGGGCTGCAGTGTTTCTTGGGATCTTCTCATAATCAGCATCAATTCAAAATGAGTTCCCAATAAACCCTGGAAAGTCTGGTTATTTCCTTTCCCCCGGTGTCACCTTTGTAAAAGGCTTTAGTTTCCTCTAGGGAAGGAGTAGAAAAATACTAACAGTAAAACTTTGGGGTATTTTCTCAAAGCCCTTCCTCAGTGGAACCTGGTATTACTTTATTTAGGGAGTTCTGTGTCTGTAAACTACCCCAAGTCTGAAAATTGTTTCACAGGCCAAGATTCCCGTTGGCCATGATCCAATGGAGCCTTTGTTTCCTTTGAGAAATTTTCTGCTTATATAGATCAAACTTAAATTCAGTATCTAGTTCATGCCTGAGAATAGCATGATTGATTAGCCAGTAACAAAGGTCTGTACAGGTCATATGGTTCACCATAAAAATCACTACCTGTGCTAACCATCACCATCATGGGCTAGGCCATTGTGGACATTGCTTTGCTTCATATGGCCATTGCAAATGCTACAGTCTATAGACGTTATGATCCAGTTCTTTCTCCCACCCAGCCTCATGCTTCCAGAAATAAGACTCAGACTCAAAATATACTTAGAAATACTTTGGCCATATAGCTAGACTCTCCTCTGATTATATTTAACTTAACATATCCCATTTATTCTATCCTTTATAGATGGTTACTTATGCTCAGGTACCATATGTCCATCTCCTCACATCTTCCTGGTGAATCTCTACAACAGTCACCTTGTCTTTGGCAATTCAGGGCTGCCACCTATTTCCTGCTACCTCAGATCCCAATTAAACCCAATGCATTTAATTCATCCAACTGAGCATCAACATCTCCAACCCTAATGTCTGACACCAGGCAAAGGTGACACCAAAGCTCTTTAAATGTGCTGGTGTCCCCTCACTGTTTTGTGTCTTATAGGATTAGTAAAGGGCATGTCTTTTGGGCTTTCCCATTGTGGGCATTTAGGTTTCATATAGCATACCCTCTCTAGAATGGTAATTTTCCTGATCCT
The DNA here is from genome assembly GCF_900095145.1 of Mus pahari. Lineage (NCBI taxonomy): Eukaryota > Metazoa > Chordata > Mammalia > Rodentia > Muridae > Mus > Mus pahari. The sequence continues at coordinate 32,040,785 of NC_034611.1, read as the reverse complement.
CAAATCCTTTCAGCAACATTAAGCCAAGAGATATCCAGCATCTCCAACTCCATTTCAGTAGGCATCTTTTGACGAATGCTTCATCCAACCATTTAAGCAAACTTTTGACATTAAAAAAAAACTGTACAAACAAACTTTCAAATTATACCTAGAATCTCCACTCAGAGGACTCAGATTAATAATCAACCTTATCCAGTTTTAAGTTTCATCCATCATTATCCAATACCCTTAAAATCCATTCCCACAAAATTTCCCAGATTTTCTCTTGAATGAATTAGCAGATTCATTAAGCTCTTTAGTAATGTATCACACCTCCTCCTGGACTACACTTTCACCCTCCCCTCTAGAAGCCTGCCTTGTCTTGAGTCTGGTTATAGGTCTAGAATCAAATATTGATGAGCACTGAAGGACATAAGTGTTGTCTTACCTGGCATCTCCTTCAGAGAAAGTTACTGCAGGTAGCAAACAATGAAGGATTAATTTCCTCACTCAAAGGAGGAAAAGTTAATTTCTTGGGGGTTCTGAGTTAATATGTCTTCTGCTAAGGGTGTCAAGACTACTTTCTTAGGTGAAATAGAGCCTTGTGAATCTGAGGGTTCACAAGATCCCATTCATTACCAGTTAACACCCTAACTGACAACATCCTTGGCTGATGGAGATAAGATTCCCTTCTAGGGCACACTTAGAAACCTTTAGACTGCTTATGTGCAGCTGGAAGCAGTCAGCTTTATCACTGAGTTCATTGCTATCCTTACCATATTCTGAGATGCTACAAGTTGGTTAATTTTATTGCAGATCTCATTTTTTTCCTTTGTCAGTTTATCTAGAGCTGCTAGGAGCAACTAGACAGTATCCTCATTTTTCTTATCTTTCCACCAACTGTCAAAACTTTTATGTACACAATTACGAGATCCATTGACACTTAGAAACAGTGAATCAGGAAAATCAAATACAATTTTCCTCTTTAACTTTGTAAAATACTTCACGCCATGGGCTTTCCATATTCTCCAAGTGTTAGGAATGGCTTCAGTAACTGTTGGTATTAGCGAATTAGCAAGCCTATTTTATTTTTTTAAAATTCTATATATTTAAAATTCATCTTTGTAGTTTTGTTACTTTAGAACGACATTTGGTACAAATACCTGTATCAGTCAGGGTTCTCTAGAGGAACAGAACAGATTGTGTGTGTGTGTGTGTGTGTGTGTGTGTGTGTGTGTGTGTGTGTGTGATGACATTTATTGGAATAGCTTACAGGCTGTAATCCAGGTGGTTCAACAATGGTTGTCTACTAACGAGAGATTCAAGAATCCAGTAGCTCAGGGAGCTAAAACTATCCAGTGGAAAAAAGACAGCATTTTGAACAAATGGTGCTGGCACAACTGGCTGTTATCATGTAGAAGAATGAGAATTGATCCATTCTTATCTCCTTGTACTAAGGTCAAGTCTAAGTGAATCAAGGAACTCCACATAAAACCAGAGACACTGAAACTTATAAAGGAGAAAGTGGGGAAAAAAACTCGAAGATATGGGCACAGGGGAAAAATTCCTGAATAAAACTGTAAAGGCTTGTGCTGTAAGTTCCAGAATTGATAAATGGGACCTCATAAAATTGCAAAGCTTCTGTAAGGCAAAAGACACTGTCAATAAGACAAAAAGGCCACCAACAGATTAGGTAAGGATCTTTACCAATCCTAAATCAGATAAGTGACTAATATCCATTATATATAAAGAACTCAAGAAGATGGACTCCAGAAAACCATTCCTCTATTGAGGGACATCTGGGTTCTTTCCAGCTTCTGGCTATTATAAATAAGGCTGCTATGAACATAGTGGAGCATGTGTCCTTATTACCAGTTGGAACATCTTCTGGGTATATGCCCAGAAGAGGTATTGCTGGGTCCTCCAGTAGTACTATTTGTCCAATTTTCTGAGGAACCGCCAGACTGATTTCCAGAATGGTTGTACAAGCTTGCAGTCCCATCAGCAATGGAGGAGTGTTCCTCTTTCTCCACATCCTTGCCAACATCTGCTGTCACCTGAATTTTTAATCTTAGCCATTCTGACTGGAGTTTTTCATCTTGTTATGGTCTACTCCAGAAGAACCACTTTCTAGAGGGAAAGAATCTTACAGAGTACAGGAAAAGCCAAGATAGTACTTGTGTTGCAGGGTCATACAAGCATTAATTTAAAAAGCACCTGTTCCAGAACAAAGCCTCGAAGCACAGCCAGTCCTTTGCATAAGCAAGCAATGTGTTTGAAAGTGTTTCAAAAACAGTATAAGCTGGGCAGTGGTGGCGCATGCCTCTAATCCCAGCACTTCGGTGACAGACACAGGCAGATCTCTTTGTGTTTGAGACCGGCCTGATCAATAGAGTTCCAGGCCAGGCATTAGAGAGGATGATGTGCTGGGTCACTTTTTCTAATGCCTTGGTCTTTCCTGTCTCTGTCACCAGTCTACTCCCTGATCAGTTGCAAAGGGGAGCCCAGGACTCTTGACATCATTTTTAAAAAGCTCACTTTCAGAATCCAGCAGGATTAGCTGCTATCTGAAGTCAGGCTAGAAAGTGTCTGATAGCCCCCTGAGACACAGTCTCATAGCAGACTTCCTGTTTCTCTGGCTCTGACCCTGAGCCTTAGGGGCAGGAGTTGTGCTAATGGACAGCGTGACAGTCAGGGCTGGACACTGCATGGTCACTTATTTTCTGCATTTTTTTGAATGTGATTTTCATAACTATATCCATATGATTTTTCTTTATTCTGTGTAGTTGAGGTAAGAGGAAATTGGTATTTCCAGGACAGTGTACAAAGGATATCTATGGCCTTATAATTTTACTGTTTTGGTTTCCCTGTGGTATCCCTGTTACCTGAGAACATTATTCTACTGTTTGGAGAAAACTTAAAATGGTTATAAATGTATTGCAGACTAAAAGGTTTCCCACTGAGTCCCTCTACTCTTTCAGGCAGTGACTCTCCCCAGTTGGTTTGGGTTCCCACGTTTGTGAGATAAAAGAAGTAAATGATGCAGGGCAGCTGTGTCAGGGACTGCCCCCTTCCCTGTAGAGGACAAGGACATGGTTGCAGTGAAGTGAATGGTCTCATTACATGAGCTGTAATCAATATGCAGTAAACTATGACTATTAAACTATAAAACCATAAACTACTATATCAATATTTAATTGAGCAAAACATATATAATCTTTGTTGATTCAGAAGTTAGTTCAGATCTCGGCAACATCTCATGACTGTGGTAACGACTGTGGGCTAATTATATAGGAGAGGGTATATATAAGATATAGAGGCCCAGACTAGATCTGCTGTAGTTATTATCAAAAGTCACTTTTTTATAAGTGGCTTCCTGAAACCTACTGTTTACTTTAATTTCACTTTCTATCATAAAAGGCGAGATATAAATATGTCTCCCCAACAATTTAATTATTTTGCCCATAAGTATGTCTTGCCCACATCTAGTGCTCACAGCAAAGCTGCAGGTTACCTGATAAAAAGCCACCATATTTCAGCATCTTTGAATGTAGTGTGTCAGCACATCTGTCACTTGCTGTCTTACTGATCAGCGAAGGTGTCACTTTTGGTCAGTCTTACGGTGTGGTTGTAGTTCATCTTGCGACTGAATGACAACCCGCATGATCCAAGCCGGCTTAATCCATGGACTGTGATATTTTTTTTTTTAGACTCAATTTGTGCCATTTCCCTGTGAATAAAGAGAGAATAATGCATCATAAATCTACAGCTCCCTCTGTGGTAGGCACTGCAAGTTAACCGCCTTTCCCACAAAGTGGGTTTTCAATTAGAAAGATCTGTGGCTGCGGAAGCACATTGCCAGCTCAGAGTAAGCTGCGAAGCTGGTAAATATCAGCCTGGCCACGGCTCTCCCAGACACAAGACAGTGTGAATCAAACAGGAGTCTGAGCTGTGTTTTCATACTCCTTGTAAGAACTGGCTCCCGGGCGTTGGCAGAATGTTGTGGCCATATGTTTTGTGTGTGTATGTGTTTTGTCTCTGAATGTCTAGCTTTGAACTTGCTCGAGATGTGTAGCTTATGTTAGATGTTCTTTCTAAGAAATACAAGTTTTATATGTCCATATCTAACACGGAAGATATTTTCTTAGAACAAATTCTTCTTGCTTTTGCCGCTGGAACAGTAGATCGTTAGTGTGGTGGTTTTGAGAAACATCATGGTTTGCTCATTCATTGACCTGAGCGTGGTGCCATCCCTGGACTGGTGGTCTTGGTTTCTGTAAGATCGCATGCCAACTAAGCCAGGAATGAGCATCCCACCCTCACCTCTTCATCAGGAACCTCCAGGTTCCTGCCTGTTCCTGTTCCTGCCCTAACTTCCTTTGATGTGGAAGTGTACGCTGGATAAAGACGTTCCTTCCCAACTTGGTTTCGGTCATGATGCTTCATCACTGCATGGTAACCCTAATAATGTCAAGATATCTTCTAAATCCATAAACTCTAAAGGTTGCTCTGTTAGTTGCTTTTTGTCTATAGTGACCCTGGGTTTTCAGTATTCTCCTGTTGTATTATTTTTCTGTAGGAAAAATGGAAAAGAAATTTAACTTTGTTTCTTTATTACAAAAATATAAATTTTGTTAAGATCTTGTCGTATTTATAGCTGTATTCTGAGTACTTTATATGCATTACTAGCTTGTAGTCATCAAGTCCACTAAATTGAATATTATTATTATTATTATTATTGTATTTTGTGTGTGTGTGTGTGTACATGTGTGTAGGTATCTGTAGAGGCTACAAGAGGGTGTCTAATCTGTTGGCTCAAGTTATAAATGGTTGTGGACCACCCAGTTAGGGTGCTGGGTACTGAATTCTCTAGTACTCTGCAAGAGCAATGTGGTCTCGTTTTTCTTTCTTTTTTCTTTTTTTTTCTTTTTTTCCTTTATTAAAAAATAGATTTTTCTTACATAATATATCCTGATTACAGTTCCCTTCCCTCTATTTTTCTTAGTTCTTCCTCACCTCCACTCTGATCCAGATCTACTCCCTTTCTATCTCTCATTAGAGAATGAACAAGCTTCTAAGGGATATTTTTAAAAAATTAGATATAATAAAGGTAGATAACACAAAAACTAATGCATCCTAATTGGACAAAACAAACAGAAGGAGATGAGCCCAAGAGAAGGCAGGAGAAACAGACACCTACTCATTGCTCACTCAGGAATCCTATAAAAACATTGAACTGGAAACCATATGTGTAAGCAAGGGACCTGGTGCAGACCTGTGTAGTCCTTCAGCGTGCTGCATTAGTCTCTGTGAGTTCATATGAGCTTTGATTATGTTGATTTAGAGGGTCTTGTTTTCTTGGTCTCCTCTATCACTTCTGGCTCTTACGTTCTTCCTGTCTCCTCCTCAGTGGGTTCCTGATCCCCGAGGGGAGGGATTTCATAGAAACATCATGTTTAGGTCTGAGTGTTTAGGTCCAAGGTCTCTAAACTCTCTGCATATTGTCTGGCTGTGGGTCAACGTATTTGTTCCCATCTATTGCAAGGGGAATCGTCTCTGATGATGGCTGAACAAAGCACTTATCTATGAATTTAGCAGAATGTGATTAGGAGTTCTCTTATTGCTATATTTTTTTTAGACAAGTATTATTTGGTTCTACCCTAGGTACTGGGATATCTAGTCTCAGGTTCTTGGTCACCCAAGCAGTATCTGGCATGGGTTCTATCTCTTGGAATGAGCTGTAAGTCAAAGCAGATACTGGTTGATTACTTTCGTAGACTTTTTGTGGTACTGTCGCTCTAGCATATCTTGCAGGCAGGACATCATAGTGAGTCAAAGACTTTGTGGCTGGGTTGATGTTTACCATTCCATTGGTAGCATGAAGAATACTTTCCTATACTAAAGACACTGGAACATGGGGGTAAAGGTACTATGTAGGCACCAACTCAACTTCTTTGTGTTCTATGAGTTGTGTAGGTATTGTTTTTCAGCAATCGGGTCTTACCATCATTTTGTGGAGACCAACCTATAGTCTTGGCAACAGCCTGCGTTGTTTTGGGGTACCCATGTGACCCCTTTGACCAACAACTCAATTTTGTGTAACCCATTCCCAGAAGCTTCATTTGGTGAGAAAAGAGGTGCACTTGGGTCTCTTTCTTGCCATCATTTGGTGATTTCTTTTATAACACCTTTATATATGTACATATTTTAGGAAGCTCCTACTGGATTCTCTACACCTTAAATGACCCTTGATTTTAGTTGACTCTCCCTGTATTCCCTTGTTCCTTTGGCCTTCTCACTTCCCATGTGATTTTCCCAGAAAAATCCCCCCCCCCAATAATTAACTATATATTCTATTTCCTTTTCCTAACACGATATATGTGTCCCCCTAGTCCCTTCCTCTATACCCATCCTCTGTGGTTATATTAACTGTAGCTTGGTCCTCCTTGACTTAATAGCTAATAGCTACATATAAGTGAGTATGTACCATATTTATCTTTCAGGTTCAAGATATTTCACTTGGGATAGCTTTTTCTAGTTCCACCCATTTACCTGAAAATTTCGTAGTGTTGTTTTTAAATACGACACTGTGTAAATGTGCCATATTTTCTTTATCCATCATTCTGTTGAGAGACATCTAGGTTGTTTCCAGTTTGGGCTGTTATGAATGGAGCAGCAATGAAGATGGCTGAACAAATGTCTTTGTACCATGATAAAGTGTCTTGGGTATATACCCAAGAGTGGTATAGCTGGATCGATCTTGGGGTGTACTGAGTACTCTCTTCCCAAGTAATTGCCACACCGATTTACATCATGGTGAGAAAGTGTGCACTCCCACTAGCGATGTATAGTGCTTCCCTTTGCATCCTCACCGCCATGAGCTGTCACTTGTTTTGTTGATCTTAGCCATTATGACAGGAGTAAGATGAAATCTCACAGTAGCTTTTTATTTGCATTTCCTTGATGGCTGAGGGTGTTGAACACTTCTTTGTTTCTCAGTCAGTTGAGTTTCTTCTGTTGAGAGTTCTCTAGATCTGTGTCCCACTTTTAAATTGGATTGTTTCATGATGTCTAGCTTCTTTGGTTTATCTGTTTTTGATATTAGTCCTCTACAAGCTGTGGAGTAGGTAAAATTCTGTTCCCATTCTGTAGATTTCCACTTTGTTTGAATGATGGTGTCCTTTTCATTATAGAGCTTTTCAGTTTCATGAGGTCCCAGCTATTAATTATCAATATTAGTACCTGGGCTAACAGTATTCTGTTCATAAAGTCTTGCATCTTTCAGGTGATTTGAAGGCTATTCGCAACTTTCTCTTCTGTCAGGTTCAGTGTGTCTTCTTTTATGTTGAGGTCATTGATCCATGAGGAGTTGCGTTTTATGCAGGGTGATAATTATGGATGTATTTGAATTCTTCTACATGTAGCCATCCATTTCAATCAGCAACATTTGTTGAAACTCTGGTGTCCCTAGGTGTATGGATGTATGTCTGGATCTTCCATTTGAATCCCGTGATCAACAAGTCTGGTTTGGAGCCAATACCATGCTCTTTTGTTATTTTAGTTTGGTAGTAACTCTTGAAATTAGAGATCATCATACCTCCCACAGGTGTTTTAGCACTCAGGATTGCCTTTTAGTTAATTGTGTTAATGGCTTGTTAATCTTTCTGTTTTTCACAAAGAACCAAGTGTTTGTTTCATTGATTGTTTTGTTTTGTTTGTTTGTCCAAATTTCATGAATTTTAGCCCTGAGTTTGTTTGTTTCTTGCCATCTACTCCATTTGGGTGTAATTTCTTCTTTTTGTTCTAGAGCTTTC
>NC_034611.1:32022088-32032952 GCF_900095145.1 Mus pahari | reverse complement strand
TCTTCTTCTTCTTCTTCTTCTTCTTCTTCTTCTTCTTCTTCTTCTTCTTCTTCTTCTTCTTCTTCTTCTTCTTCTTCTTCTGCTTGGCACTTAGTACTATTAACTTTCCTTTTAGAATCATCTTCCTGTAACTTTTGGTATGTTGCATATTCATTTTTTTCAATTCTTTAAAGCCTTTAATTTCTTTCTTGACCTATTTGTGTTGTTCAGTTTCCATGAATTTGTAAACTTTCTGTTGATTCTGTTATTGTTGATATCCAGCTTTAGCCCATGGTGGTCAGAAAGAATGCATGCTGTTATTTCAGTTTTCTTGTATCTGTAGAAACTTGCTTTGTGTCCCAATATGTGGTCGGTTTTAGAGACAGTTCCATGAAGTTCTGAGAAGAAGATATATTCTCTTGTGTTTGGATGAAATGTTCTGGAAATATCTGTTAGGTTCATTTGTCCTGTAACATCAGCTACTTGAGCATTTCTCTGTTTAGTTTTTGTCTGATGACTATCTGTTGGTAAGAGTGAGTTACTGAATGAACCAGAATCCCAAAATGAGGGTCAATATGTGATATAAACTGTGTCATTTACAAAATTGGGTATCTTTGTGCTTGGAACATAGATATTAAGAATTGAAATGTCTTCTGGTGGATTTTTCCATTGATGAGGATGTAGTTCCTTTCTTGTCTCTTCTCGTTAGTTTTAGCTTGAAGTCTATTTTGTGTGATATTAATATGGATACACCAACTTGCTTCTTAAGTCTATTAGCTTGAAATATTTTTTCTATTGTGTTACCCTGAGGTGATATTTGTTCTTCAAGGTTAGGTGTTTCCTGGATGCAGACAAAGGATGGATCCTGTTTTCACATCCATTTTGTTTGTGTCTTTTTCTTGGGAACTTGAGATCGCTGATGGTGAAAGTTATCAATGAGCAGTATTTGTTGTTGATTCCTGTTTCATCGTTGCTAAGTATTGGTGTATGTGTATGTGCCTCCCTTTTCCTTGTGTTTTCTTGGGTGTAGTCAAACTCTTTATGTTGGGGTTTTCCTTCTACTGCCTTCTGTAGGACTGTGTTTATAGGTATATGTTGCTTAAATTTAGTTTTATCATGGAATGTCTTTTATTTTTTAATCCATGCTGACTGAATGTTTTGGTAGGTGTATCACTCTATATGGGTACTTGTGATCTTTTAGAGAAAGCAGCACACTTGTCTATGCCCTTCTGGCTTTTATCTTCTCAGCTGAGAAGCCAGGTGTTACTCTAGTCAGTCTACCTTTATACATTACTTCGTCTTTTTCCCTTGCGGATTTTAATATCATTTCATTGTTTTGTACATTTAGTGTTTGATTTATTATGTGCCAAGGGGACTTTTTTTTCTGGTACAGTCTATTTGGTGTTTTGTGTACCTCTAGAACCTTGGTTTTGAGCTAGGAATTTAATGTTTTCTTTTAATATTTGACCTAGGATTTAACATTTTCCTTGATCGAGATGTCCATGTCTTTTATCATGTCTTCAATTCCCTGATATTCTTTTTTTTTTTTACTTATTTTATTAAATATTTTCTTCATTTACATTTCATTAGATATTTTCTTTATTTACATTTCAAATGCTATCCAGAAAGTTCCCTATACCCTCTTCCTGCCCCTGCTCCCCTACCCACCTACTCCCACTGCTTGGCCCTGGCATTCCCCTGTGATGGGTCATATAAAGTTTGCAAGACCAAGGGGCCTCTCTTCCCAATGATGGCTGATTAGGCCATCTTCTGCTACATATACAGCTAGAGACATGAGCTCTTGGGGAACTGGTTAGTTCATATTGTTGTTCCACCTACAGGGTTGCAGCCCCCTTCAGCTCCTTGGGTACTTTCTCTAGCTCCTCCATTGGAGGCCCTGCATTCCATCCAATAGCTGACTGTGAGCATCCACTTCTGTGAGGCACTGGCATAGCCTCACAATATTCTCTGTTCCAGTCACTGTGTTCTGCTGATGAAGCTTGCCTCTGAGGTTCCTGTTTAACCTCCTAAATTTGTCATTTCCAGATTTCTATCAGTTAGGATTTTCTTTATTGACTTTATTTCTACTTTCAGGTCTTGAATGATTTTATGGGTCTCCTCCTCCATGGTTCGCAGTTTTATAGGTTTCTGTAAGAGATTTATTAATCTTCTCTTTAATGAGCTCTGTTATTTTCATAAAGGCTGCTTCCCGGTCTTTGTCTTCTGCTTCAGCTATGTTGCAGTACTCAAGGTCTGCTGTGGTATGTGTTGCTAGGCTCTAGGAACAAACATTTTATCATCCTGCCTGTCGTGGGTCACGTTTTAATGCTTAACTCTAGGCATCTGGGTGTGGGAAAACTGTAATTCTAGGTGCTGATATATGGTCCTGTGTTTTGTTGGATGTTTCATTCCCTCGTTTCTGTTTTCTCTCTGGTTCTTAGGGAAGGGTGGTGGCTGTGCGTTGCAGGGTAGGAAAAATTCTTCTGGCATCCTGATAGGTAGGTCTACCAGGGGTTCTGGGTGAAATGCGTTTCTAGGTGTTGGAAGCTGACATGTGGAAGGTTGTCTGCTGTAGGGGTAGGGGTGAGACTGGCGGGGTGCATTTGGAGGAGCTGAGGGAGGGCGTGAAGATCAGAGACAGTATGTCTTAACCAGTGAGCTATCCTACCACCACCACCCCACAAAACGGACTCCGTTTTAGTCCCATTCTTCAGTGGAAAAAGCTGGCTGGGATGCTAAGTGCTTGTCCACTCAGGCTGACGTGTCCATCCTCAGGTTGTCCATCTGCCCTTGCTCTTCCGCCTTGAGAGAAATGTGATGTCACATAATTAGGTCCCTTTTCAACTTTATTGAAAGAGTATGGAAATACACGTAAATTTCAAGCGAACAAGATAAAGTATTCATATGCTTCCATGTTTAGGAGCAGTCACAGTCAAGCTAATTGGCTGTTTATCACTTCCTACAGTTACTGCTATTCTCTTTCCATCTCTCTTCTTTCCATTCTCTCTCTACCCCACTGTTTTCTTCTCTCTCCCTCACTGCCCCCTTCTTTCCCCTTTGAGGGACTCCATTTAAAATTCTGGTAAATCTTAGTGATAGAACATTGTTAGCTGTAGAAACATTGATGTATATCAGATCTCTCTAGAATGTTGTTATCTTGGGTAAGTGAAACTTTTTATTCTTTGAGTCCTCTTTTCTCCTTATCTGAGCCCTTGGCAACACCTTTCCTTTTGGTTGTCTGTCCTTGGTTTATTTGAGATTTCCTTCTATTTAAAGGCTGAGTATTTTCCGTTAGCATGGATGCATGTACATATCTATTCTCTTTATCCATTTTTTAGGTTATTTCTATACCTTGGCTTTTATGAATAATCTTGTGGTGGGCGTGGTATGCTGATTTACCTTTGGGGTATGGATCTTATTTTATTTGTATGTAAATTAGTCCTCCTCGATTATCTAAAAGAACCATATTCAAAGAACTGGAAGCAGATGCCTGAAATCATATATAATGCTAAATCCTACATATTCTTTTATTTCTCTCATATAAACAAGTTATGAAAAGTTTGGTCTATAAGTTAGGTATAGTAAGAGCTAAACAACAGTACCTCATGCTAAATTAGCACAGGTACAACAATATAATAAAAAAAATGTGCCTTGGCCCCTCTCAATGTATTTTATTGCATAGAAGTCACCTTTCTCATCATATGTGAGATGATATAGTTCCTTGAATAATGTGATGGAGTGAAACTCTTGATAGAGAGGTTACAACCTGCGTTAGGCTGCTCTGTGATTTCATGTCAATGGATGCACTAACTAAATGACTCCTCAATCACTAAAGAGTAGCTTTACCCTCTAGCAAACATTGCGTGGATGCAGTGGAGAAGGGATGCACACGGGAGGTGTCACCATGCTATCATGCAGGGTGTGGGGTTCATTTTTGGTATTTTACATTTAAGTTATCAAACTGTGTTTGACTGTCAGTAACTGAAACAGAACAAGGCAAGGATTATTTACTGTGAGAAGAGAAGCAAGATTATAAAGACAAAGACATCAGAAGAGACTAGACTCCTCCCATCCATTGGGCAGAACGTTCAGTGTGGCTGTACCTCATGTGATATTTTCATCCCAGATAAAGAAATGAGTTCAATGAGCCAGAACATTATTGGCTGGGTGAGTGTGCTGAGAGAGAGTGTGTGTGTTTACTATAACTGTTTAGCGATCAGATGGGTGCAGAGGCTTGTGCAAATGAAGCTTTGTGGAAGTGTTTCAGAAACCAAAATTACATTTCAACTGAAACGCTCTCTCTCTCTTTTTTTTTCCCCTAGTTCCTCTAGGACATTGTCTTTCTTTCTTTCTTTCTTTCTTTCTTTCTTTCTTTCTTTCTTTCTTTCTTTCTTTCTTTCTTTCTTTTTTAGATCCCATAATTCAGCCTTTCCTTTTTTACTTTCCTCATTTCAGGCCATGTTCAGTCTTTGTATGGTGGAAAGTGGAGCCGATGAAGTAAATTTACGTGGTGTGTCCAGCCTGGGCTTAAAGCAGGCTCTGGAGTTCGCATACACAGGACAGGTACGGTGCCAAAGGAGATACAAGCAGCTTTGCTTGTTAATTGTGCTCAATCAAAGGTACTCGTCTTCAGTGGATACGATTTAGTTGCTGAACCCTATGCTCATTTTAATGCTTAAAAAATTCACATCTGCTTGATTTTATAACTGACATAATGGACAGGAGAGTAAAGTCATTTGATTTTTAGTGTTATCCAGAAAGACAGCATTTTAATCCAAACTATGTGGTTGTGAAGATTGTTTTTTCATGATCCAAAACACTGTCATAGTTGAGTTCTAGTCATCAGTTAAGCTCGGTGACCCAGTTATGCCTTTATTGTCTAAAAATCAAGAGTAAAACCGGGCAAGAGCAATAGCCCAGTGGTAGAGTGAACAAGACCCACAGCCACAAAGAACAAAATCAAAATTCTTAGTTAGGGTTATTATTGGTGTGATGAAACACTGTGTCTAAAAGCAGGCTGGGGAGGGAAATGTTTACACCATAGTTCTTCATAGGAGGCAATCAGTCCTGGAACTCAAATAGGGCAGGAATCTGAAGGCAGGTGCTGATGCAAAGGCCATGGAAGAATGCTTCCTACTGGCTTATTGTCCACAACTTTCTCAGCCAACTTTCATATAGAACTCAGGGCCAGCTCAGTAGTGGCCCCACCCACAATGGGCTGAGGCCCTCCTCCATTAATCACTAATTAGGAAAATGTCCTATATGCTTGCTTGTCTGCAGTCTGATCTTATAAAGCCATTTTTAAAATCATAGTTCTCTCCTGTTAGATGGTGGTACTTGCGTTAAGCCAACATTAAATTAGTCAGCACAATTGGCCTCTTCTCCACGTGACACACACTATTTAATTATAACCTTTCACTTTTCGTTTATCCCCAAGATCTCATATGGATGAATATCACAATACAAAACATTACACACTTAAAAGTCCTGCAGTATTTATAAATTCAAACACTTTAAAAAATTCACCATCTTTTAAAATATCCAGTCTCTTTTAAAGGGCAAAGTCTCTCAAAAATCCAGTTTCTAAATCTCCAAAATGTTTTCAATACTTCCAAGTGACATTTTGTAAAAGCAGTAATGAATACTTTCTTACGCCAAGAGGGAAGGACCAGGGCACAGTCACCATCTGAACAAAGCACAACAGAAGTCCAACAGTCGGAATCTCAGAGTCAAACTTCTGGGTTCCTCCAAAGGGATTGCCACAGCGTGCACACTTGGTCTAGCAGGCTAAGGCGAGCTCGGTTCCATGGCTGCTGTTGTCCTCTGATGCTCCTCCATGGTACTGGTCTCTCCAATATTCTGGGGTCTCTTGCTACAACTGGGCTTCCCGTTTTACCGTTCGCCTCTCCTGGACTCTTTTTTTGGAGACTCCAGCCCTGTCACATAGTGACATGTCTCAACTGCTCTCCATGATTGCTTCATGCCTTAAAAACCAGTACACCTGAGTGACTCTTGGTACTTTGTGGGTTCTCTCTGACCTCATTTGCGAAACAGCCTTGAGGAATGTGGCGACCTCTCTTGAAAGGCAGCAAGGGAGGCTGGGCAAAGCCTTGGATTGCAGGCGGAGACAGGAGAGTCTCTGGAGTTCTAGGAGAGCTTGGTCTACACAGTAAACTCCAGGACAGCATGACTAGAGAGAGCCTGTCTCAGAAAACCAAACCAAACCAGACCAAGGAGGAGCAATGGACTGACTAAAATCATTCCCCTAGGTATTTTGACCTAGTTGTTGATATTTCCTAATTCCAGGTCTGTTTTCCTTTTCTGAATGCCATCAAGAAAGAGATATGCCATGTTTGTTAGCATCTTGTCTAAAGAGGCACAGAAGTACTTGGAGAGGCTTGAAAACAACTCCATTTGGGTGACAAGGGGGTGGGAGGTACCTCTTATGTCAGTATGGTTTGAGTTTTTATTCTTGTTCCCTCAGTGTCATTGTTCTGCTACAAAATGGTTGATGAAGTAGCATTTCTTATACCATCCAAGGAACTTTGGCTTCTTAAACATTACAATGACTGTGTAGTCAGGTTTGGTGGCACATACCTTTAATCTCAGTACCCCAAAGGCAGAGGCAGGTGGATAGCTGTGATTTCAAGGTTAGCCTGGTCTACATTGCAAATTCCAGGTCACTCAAGGTTACATAGTGAAACTCTGTCAAAAAAATGACCTTGTAATAAATTTGCCTTGAGACTGGGATACAGATGAAGGCAAACCAATGTATTATAGTATATCTGAGAAATGTCCAAAGATGACTTCTCATGCTGTGGAGTTGCATTAGAGTCGAGTATAGAAAAATTTGGCATGTGGTAGCATCAATGAAAGCATAGCTTTTCAGTTTCTTCATTGGGACTGATCATTATGGACTCTCAAGTGATAGTTTTTAACCATATATGAATATATACATAGTGTGTATCATATATAAAGTGTGTGCACATATATACACTTTATAGCTGTGTAGGAACACACACATGCACTCACGCACACTGAGTGCTGACAGTTGATCATAAGTTTAGCCGGTTGTAGTAAGCATAGTATAAAATGAAGGTATTTTAAGTGTCTGACAATTGCCGCTGTCTTGGAGAGAAGTTTGGAGTACAGTGTGGGAGTGATGAATGAATACTGCTAAGTGCAACAGTGTGTGCGTTCCTCCTACACACCGCTCTGAGTACTGCCTTCTCAAAAATCATTCCACAGATTTCATCCAGGAAGTGTTGAAAAGTCAAAATTTCCCCCAATGCTAATAGTTC
Source organism: Mus pahari (assembly GCF_900095145.1). Lineage (NCBI taxonomy): Eukaryota > Metazoa > Chordata > Mammalia > Rodentia > Muridae > Mus > Mus pahari. The sequence continues at coordinate 32,025,672 of NC_034611.1, read as the reverse complement.
TTCTGAACATGTGCGCACACTCCTCCTATGCCTTCACAAACGTGTGGCTCACACGCATAGACTTGTCTTGGCACTCATTGGCAAGTGTTCCTCCTCCATCTACATGCTGCTCACCGATTGCTTGAGCGAGGCTCAGGATTCGCTGCAGTCCTTGTGGTGTCCTTGCACAGTCACAAACAGCTGCTGGGAGTGCAGCAGAGAAGAGCCACGGGGTGGAAACAACTGGGCCTGTTCTGGAAACAGTCACAGGAACGATCTGCCTTAGAAGGAGGAAGAATGAACCCAAGAAAGCACTGTATTTTATTTCTCCTGGGGATCAAGAAAATGGTTCCTGGTTTTTGGCTTCCTTCCTCTTACTTTCTCATATTGCAGACCAGTCCGGAATAGAAGAGGCATGAGAAAGACAAGATGGACTCAGAGGATATGGTACCTCCTTCCCATATAGAAAAGTGCTCACTCACAGAAACAGGCAGGTATTTTTTCAGACAGACAGACAGACAAAAACCTCCATCTACCTAGTGAAGGACATGTAACACCAAGGCTAGTTTATGAAGAAAAGAATTCTGGGAAGTAAGACAGCTAATCCAATGGCCCTAGAATAACCTCTAGGAACTGAGTAGCTTAGCACCAGCATGTAAGCAAGTAGAATTCAGAGCCATAGGTTTCCTGTTGAGCATTCTGGCTAACAGAGTGTGGCGAGTAATATCCTGGATACGCTGTGTGCAGGGTAACAGGTTCTATTTTCATTTCCAGAGAGCTCTGTTTCCAGCTGCATCACCTGTAACCTGAGAGAGAAGCTCTAAAAGCCAGAAGGAGAAGGAGAAGCGATGTGTCAAACAGTAGTGACACCTGTAGTCTTCTTTAAGCCAGTCCATTTCCAAATATTGTTAGCTTTGTCCGCTATGAGCCAGTTGTATAATCTGCTCGAGAAGAAAAGTAGTGTTGGCATCACCCTGTTCTCTTCATTGGCCATGAACTCTGGCCCAGGCTTCATGAGTTCAGGAAAGAATGTGTCTTTAGAGACACACATCCTAAGTGCCTTGCTCTGATCCAGAGAATGCTTTAGTGTCATATGCAGTAGGAAATATTTTTGTAAGTCTTCCCATCTGTAAGCCTTTTCGAAAATAAAAAAAATGTGATATTCTCACAAATGAAGAATAGTCTTATATATACCGACAATCATACGAAACTATTCACATAAGTGAGAATTGAAAAATCAAAGGAAATTCTCCTTTGTTTTTTATGTTCTTACATATTGAGGATTTTTCCTGATTTTTATTAGTTCACATGAGTGTGTATGTGAGTGAGTGAGTGTGTGTGTGTGTGTGTGTGTGTATGTGTGTGTGTGGCCTTACTCAAACATTTGCAAGATATTGATGACAGTTTCTGCCCTGTAGTCATTTCTAAACACTACCATAGACGGCATACTGAACAGGAAGCCTGTTGGGGGGTACATATATGTAGCACTTTATTTTGACTGAAACTATATTTATTCTCCACAACAGAATACTTTTCTCTAGAGGCCTGAGCATCCAACCAGGCAGCGAAGTGACAGCAATCTTAATTGGAACTGCTTTCCCTTGGACGATTCCTTCAGGGGTAAATGTGTCACTTTGTATGGAAAAAAATCTCCATCAGATTTCCTTATGAGCCTCCCCTGCCTGTAGCACATAAAACAATTCTAGAAGAAAATTTGCCAAAGAGTGCCTGTTGGGATCAGCATTAAGATTATTTAATAGTTGCTTTAGAATTTTAATTTCAAGACCCTGTATTCCTTTGACAATACCTGTAGAAGCCTGCAGGGTGGAAGGCCTATAAGTCTTTTCAGCTGTGACTCAGGATCTGTATGGTGCAGCCTGAAATCCGCATTCAAAAGGACAATATTTTTAATTTTGAAAAAAAAAAAAGTCATTTTCTTCTCACCTAATTCTTGTCCAGCGTTTCTCCACATAATTGGATTTTTCTACATGGAGACTTGGAAAGACTGTCATAGAGAGACGTTCTCTCAGTCACTTCTTTTTCCTTTCTTGACTGTTTTAAAAATCGATGTTATTTGCTTCTGGGAAGATTTTTTTTTTCCACCTTTTATTATTGAAAGAAAAAGAAGAATAGTAAGCTTCCTGCGCTTGAGTGAAGTCCTTGCACATTCGGTCATGTTTCATAGACTATGCCTGTCCCTCACAAAAGCCTCTACTGTGGCTTTAGAGGCTAGAAGCCAGTGGGATTTTTGTTGTTTCCCAATGTCAAGTAAAGTAGTAGAGCTTGCCTATTTTTTTTGCTGTTCAAAAAATAGTAAGACTAGGTGAAAGGCCTGATCTCCTGCATGCCCGCGTGTGCGCCTGCGCGTGCATGTGCCTCTGTGTGTTGTGCACGCCTGTGTGCTCAATGCCTGCCTGTGCCTCATGGAGAGGAGCTGGTGCAGAGGAAATGGCCTAGCACAGAAGAGCTGTAGAAGGGGTTTCTGTCTCGTGCCCATCATCTCGCTTCCTAAATCCCTGTGCGTGGTCTCATCAGAGTGTCCTCACCACATTGTCCTTTACACAAGAACGGTCACGCCACTCCCTTGGCACATTAATGTCCTGAGTGTCATCAGAAGAGGAAGAGGAACTATGGGCACACTAGCGGTGTTTGCTGCTTGACGGGTTCATTCTTCTTCCACCTTTCTCGAACCCTTTTCTACTCTTTCAATCCCCTAACACTAGATAGGAGACAAAAAGAAAAGATAGAGAGGAAAGGAGGCTATGTTACCATTAGACTGCTTCCGGCTGATTAGGGGTGTCTACTTCCTTGGGGCAAGTTTAATTTTACAGTCAGGAGAGTTCATTTCTCCTTTCTTTCTTCTCTTCCTCTTCCTCCCTCCCTCCCTCCCTTCCTCCCTTCCTTCCTTCCTTCCTCCCTTCCTTCCTCCCTCCTTCCCTCCCTCCCTCCCCCTCTCACTCCCTACCTTCCCTCTTTGCTCATAACTACTTAAAAAAACAGCCACCCACAGCAACCAACCAACAACCAACAAGTCTCCATGCTTCTTGGGACCCTAGCACCCTCTGAAAAGTCCCCAAAATTCCAGGTGTCACACATTCGCAGAAACTATCTGCAGCTATCAAAGTCCTACATAAGGAAAATCACAGTGGCTGGGGACAATCTGAAGCAGCACCATATCCCACACCTGGGATTAAAATGAAAACATATTCTTTAATATTTCTGTGGTTTTTTTTTCAAGAAGCCAAAATTCTAACTATAGTACACTTCAGGGATCAGATAGATGACAGCTCAGAAGCAGAACTGATATGCTGAGTTTTATTAAATGTTTTTTCTAATTTTCCATAATTAATTATTTTAATATTTTTAGATTAATTTATTTTTTCTGTTTTAAAATAATGTTTTCTTTATTTTTTGAGGATTTTGTATGATGTATTTTTTATTTTTTTCCAATTTTTATTAGGTATTTACTTCATTTACATTTCAAATGCTATCCCCAAAGTCCCCTATACCCTCCCCCCCCCACTTCCCTACCCACCCACTCCCCCTTCTTGGCCCTGGTGTTCCCCTGTACTGGGGCATATAAAGTTTGCAAGACCAAGGGGCCT
>NC_034611.1:32009345-32019607 GCF_900095145.1 Mus pahari | reverse complement strand
TCCAGATCAGAAACTTCTATCTCCCAGCCTCCAGATTAGGTTCACTGGTGAGCCTTCCAATTCTGGATTGTAGTTCATTTCAAATATAGTCAAGTTGACGACCATGAATAGCCACTACAACTTCCCTACTCTTGATGGGATTTTGTATAGATTGAGATTATATATACACTGTGCATGATGTTATAACATTTGCTGGTCCATATGTTGTTTTGTGCTTCTGCCCTATTGTATCTTTAAATACTATTTCTCAAAGTTGTCCACTACCTCTGGCTCTTACAGTCTTTCTGACACCTCTTCTGCATCGATTCCTGAGACTTGACCAGAAGGTTGTGGTATTTAGGGCTGAGTATTTCAGAGTTTCTTATTTTCTATGTGCTATCCGTTAGTTATAGTTTTCTATGTTCACTCTCTGATGAGGGTTGAGCAATGCATTGATCTATGAGTATAGGAATATGTCATCAGGAGTCATTTTATTGTTATATTTATTTGGCAGAATTATAGTAGTAGATTTCACCAAGCCTATGACCTGAGTCTCAGGTTCTTGGCCTCATTAACAGTGTCAAGTATGCATTCTATCACATTGAACAGGCCTTAAATCCACTTCAAACGCTGTCTGGTTACTTCCATACCATTTTTGGCACTAATCATACAAGTGGGTATATCTTACAGTTGAGTAGTTTTTGTAGTTCAAAGGGTCTTTAGTGGGGTCAGACTGATAATTACTTTTCTTTTGTAGCAGCATATATAGCACCTTCCAGCACTATGAATGCTAGCTAGTAAAGGGTGAAGTTTCCAGTTGAGTGCAAGCTACACATGCACACCCACACACATACCCACACATACGTATATACATATATATCATGTTTATAATAACAATAACACACTGAAGTACAGATTGTGGAAAAGATTATCATTCATGTGAGTAGGCTGACTCATATGTAGGCATAAATAAATATATATATGTATTTATATATGTATATATGTATTTATATATATATGTATACATAAATATATATTCAGCAATATTGTCTTACCATTAAATTTTGGAGGACTAACAGTTATATTGATAATAGTCTGTAATGTTTGGAGAATCTGTGGAACTTCATTGGCCAAAATCTCAAAAAGAAATATGCCATTCCTAGTCCTGAGTGTTTTATTTGATATCATTTGATGTTTAACTACATATTACCTTCCTACGTTATATGGTAACTCCCTTCAGTGCATGCATACATGCTTGTGTGTGTGTGTGTGTGTGTGTGTGTGTGTGTGTGTGTGTGTGTGTGTGTGTGTTTTAGGAAGTTTGATAGTAATAGGTTGATAGTAGAAGGTTTCCATATACATAAAACACACATGTTGATTAATTGAATAAAATTGAAGACCTGGACATAAGTCCACACACTTACAAATACCAGATTTTTTTTCACAAGGAAGCAAAAACCACATACTGTAGAAAAGACAGCATTTTCAACAAATGTTTCTGGTCAAACTTGATAGCTGCATATTGACAATGAAAATACATTAGTATTTTTCACACTGCATAAAGCTCAACTTCAAATGAATCAGAGAACTCAACATAGGACCCAATGACCTTAATCTTGTAAAGGAGAGTATAGAAAATATCATTGAATTCATTGGCATGGGAAAGGAAGTTTTGAACAGGATCCTGATAGCTCAAGTGGTAAGATTTACAGTTAATAAGTGAGACTTATGAAGCTAAATGCTCCTGTACAGCAAAAGACACACCATCATTCAAGTAAAATAGTAGCCTACGGAATAGGAAACATCTTTCGTACCAATTATTAATCTGATAAAGGTTAGTACCTAATGTATACGGAACTTTAAACACCTGAAAATCAAGGGAGCTAAACAGTTTTCAAAAGATGGCTGAGAAACACTTTTAAAATGTTTATTATCCTTAGCCTTTAGGAAGATGCAAATTAAAACAACTCTTAGACTTCATCTTACTCCACTCAGAATGACCAAGATTAAACTGCAACAAATGCTGGTGATGCAGGAGAATGGGATACACTTACTCATTGTTGTTGGTACACATTGGTACTTTTGAAATCAGTGCAGAGGGGCCTCCAAAAACTTAAAATAGATCTACCATGATACCCTGTCATACCTCTCTTGGACATGTACCCAAATTACTCTACATCTTATTACAGAGACCGAAACTTAGGTCATAGCATGGTCATAGCGGTTCTGTCATACTATCCAGAAGTTGGAAACAGTCTAGATGTCCATCACATGATGAATTGATAATGAAAATGTGGTACATCCACATGCTGCAGTATTATTACACTGTTAAGAAAAAATGAAATGTGTAGGAAATGGACAGAGCTAGAAAAAATTATCCTGAATGAGGTAACTCAGACCCCCAAAGATAAATGGCATGCTTTCTCTTATATTTGGATGTTAGCTTTTATATTTTATATACGTGTGTGCTTCATTTAGAATATCCACAAGGTTAGGTAGCTAGTTAGGGACTAAAAGAAGAGTAGGGGAATCTCCCAAGGAAGGGGCAACAGAATGTAGTGTTATAAAGAGATGAAGGGAAACTAGAACAGGAGGATTAAATGGGATGAGGGAGGAGACCAGCAAGAGAGATTGGGATGACATAGGGATAGGATAATTTAAATTTAAACATCGACTTAGAGCCATTCAAATAAAACAGGATTTCTCTGCACCCCTGAATTTGATTTAGATGTTTATAATAACAATATCCCAGAGAAGGTCAGGTTGTTGAAAAGTTTACAGTTCATGGGACTTACTGAAGGAGGCGCAAAAGTCACTTCGAGGAGCATTGTCTTTTGTTTGAGATAAGAATAGACTGAGCTGAGGGCTCTTTGTGTAGACAAAGGCTTGTGCAGTTTAGAAGGACTTTGAAGCTTTCTTTTACTTTCTTTTGCCCTGTTGTGAGGACACAGGGAAGAAGGGTGCGCAGGGCTCAAAAATCTTCCATCAGTTAAACATCAGAAATCCCTTGAGCCCTAAAATTGTGTTTTAGGCACAGATACTGAAAAATTGTTAAACTCACATCTTTTCATGAAAAAAAAATGGGACTGAATAGGTCCAAGGCGTCTGTATTCCTTCTGAGCCTCAGTTCTGCTTCAAGAAACCATTGGAAGCCAAGGTGCTTGAGCTCTAATGCTGAACACGCCCACTACTGGATATGAGAGGCTCCCAGTAACTGAGACCATATTTCATGACCAGTATGGGTAGACCCCCACAGTGTTTCTAACCTGCCTTCATTACCTGATCTGGGCTTGTTGCTTTTCTTCTCTTCACTGTGTGCGGAGCTCTCTGTAGCTCCTGTCCCCACTGCCAGCTCAGGGAAGCAGAATGTTAACTATTTCTCTTGCTCCTCTTGATGGTTTATTGTCAGTAGTAGGACAGGAAACAGCCTTTGTTTTTCTTGCAGACATCATCATGCATAGAAATATTTTGGCATCCAGCAACTCATAAAAGTAGATAAACACGCCTGCTTAGTTGGGGTGGGTTTGTACTTGATACTCATTCCCTTTGACTGTTTCAGCAGGACATCCCATTGTCGGTGTGTCCTTAAGTACACATTGACACCACAGCAGGTAGATAGCACCCTTGTTTGATGTATTTCTAAATAATGATCTTTCTTGGTCATTGGAATTTCTGAGTCATGGCTGTACCCAGGATCTTTGCTGAAATTACCTGAGTAGCGAGTTAACCATTTATTTCACGGCTCATCTTGGCGGTGCCTTTGTTTTCATTAAGAGATGTCAGCTTATTAAAGTACCTGAACTTTTTTTGTTGTTGTTCAGAAAAAAAAAAAAAAAAAAAAAGATGAGTGCCATCTAGCCTGTATAGTTCTTTTGAAATGTTCATGAGGAGAAAAATATAGACATGAAGGTTTCTTGAGAGATAATGTGGTCTTTTTATCCAGATTTTCAATTCCCAGCCTCCTCTATCGGGATTTAATGTGAAAAAGGTCTTTACTATATCTTGAAATGAAATCCTTTCTTGTTTTATCCATTAATTGATTCATAGTCTATCCCTATGGCTACCTTCACTTCCTCCCAGTCACCCCCCTCACACAGTCCCTCCCTCCACTCCCCTTCCCCCTCTCCACCCAGAGGATGGAGACCACCCTGGGTATCCCCCTACCCTGCTGCATCAATCTTTGCAGGGCTAAGTGAGTTCTCTTACTGAGATCAGACAAGGTGTCCTAGTTAGGGGGACAGGGTCCACAGACAGGCAACAGCTTTAGGGACAGCTCCTGCTGCAGTTGTTCAGGACCCGCATGAAGACCAAGCTGCACATCTGCCACATACATGTGGGGACTTAGATCCAGCCTGTGTATGCTCTCTGGTTGGTGCTTCAGTCTCTGAGAGCCCCCAAGGGTACAGGTTAGTTGATTCTGTTGGTCTTCCTGTGGAGTTCCTATCCTGTTTGGACCCCTCAATCCTTCCCCTAAGACTTCCTAGCTCCATCTAATGTTTGGCTCTTGGCCTCTATATCTGTTTTAGTCAGCGGCTGAGTGGAGCCTCTCAGAAGACAGTTATTCTACGCTCCTGTCTGCAAGCATTGTGGAGCATCGTTAGTAGTATCAGGGATTGGTTCTTGCCCACGAGATAGGTCTCAAGTTGGACCAGTTACTGGTTGGCTATTCCCTCAATCTTTGCTCCATTTTTGCCCTTGGATTTCTTGTCGATAGGACACAGTTTGGTCAAAAGTTTCATGGGAGGGCTGGTGTCCTTATCACTCTAATGGGGGGTCCTGCCTGGCTACAGGGTGTGGCCACTTTTTAACTGACCTACATAGGTTACTCTAAGCCCCGATGAAATGACATGACCACATATGAAAAGGAGGAATACAAGGAAATAATTTTATGTTTAAAATCATATCAATACATATATACTGGGGGTAATTATTCTCAGAGATAGGGAAAATACTCACTTATCTGCATGCATGGCTTGGCCATGCCCTTGCCAGTTCACTTAATCATGAATGTTTTACTGACAACAAACATACCCAGGAGCAAAGCCTTGGCACTGTACTGTTTATAAAGTAGTGAGTAATTCCAAGAAAAATACATTAAGGGGCTTCTGCTCATCTTTTCCCATTAGAGCACTGGAAAACCGAATGTCTTGCCACACAGAAAAACAGTAAAAATGTGGTTACATGTTAGACAGGGTTAAGTTTGGAATTTTCATCTTTACAAATAAAAATCTTACATGTGCATTACTGTAGGGCATTGAGGCTTACAGCTGTAGGGAACTCCTTGATTATTGCTCTTTCCATTGCCTGACATCTGGCCTCCTTTCTGGATGACTGGAGATGTCCATGTGAGTTTCCCACTTGTACCCTAGAGAGGGACACTGATGCCTTTAAGAAACACTGGTTATATTTTGAATTTATACTGAGATCAGCCGTAAAAATCAGAAAGCAATGCTTGGGTTTTAAACATTTTTTTTTTATGTTTTACTTCTTCCTTCTAATGTTATTTAAAGTATTATCAAGAAAAATGTTCTAGACCTTAATATCTGTAGGAAAACTTGTCTCTGGGTCTGTAGGAATTAGAATTATCTTTGGTGTTTTCACCATCTAAGGTTACATCATTGTATTTCTGTTTTAGTGTGTGTGCATGGATGTGTGGTGAATGTGTGTGTGCCTGAACATATAGAGGACAGTATCTTCCCCTAACATTGTCCATAAAATATTGTTTTTCAAACAGTCTCCCAATGAACCTGGAGCTCACCAGTTAGCTAGACTTTCCCTCCAACAAGCTCCCTATTCTTTTGAGGGGTGGGGAAGGTTCTGCCCCAATTGCTGGGGTTATATGTACCCGACCACACCATCCTATACACAGATGTTGGGGATCTGAGCTCAGGCCCTCAGGTTGCTACAGAAAGTGCTTCACTCACTCACTGCTCCATCTCGTCAGTCCTCGGGTTTAGGTTTGAGTCCACTTGTAAGAGTATGAACATGGAGATTGTGTGTGAAACATGGAGATTGTGTGTGATAGACTACTTATTACATTTCTAACATTATTTATTTACATTCTTCTCTGACCTTATATTGCTTACAGTTTCCCGGCTTCTCTGATTTTTATGTTCCTGATGTCTAAATAGTTACATAAACGGGATTCAAATTGTGCCTGCCTGTAATATCAGCTCTCAGGAGGCAAGGTGGGAGAATCACACCTTCAAGGTCAGTTCATTTGAGGGTAGCCTTAGGTTCATAGTGACCTCCCGCCTTAAAATTCAAGAAGTGAACAAATAAAAACAAACACGACACTTATGCTGTAATCCACTTCACTGTCTTTCTTGGAATTAGTCAAGTACACTTAATCTGCAAGTGCTGGGCATATAAATAATGATGCCTTACTGCAATTCCTTTTTTTTTTCCATTTTGGTTATTTTTAAATGGATTCAGAGATGTGGGATGGCTTGACCAGAGGAAGAGTATAGCTCCTAGGACTGCCTCCTCAGAGTTTTACCAAGAAAGGCTACTGTTTGAAACTTTCCCCTAAAAACGGAGCCTGTGAGCCCTCTGCTGGAGACATTCAGTATTTGTACAAGGTAGTTGGTATGTGTGTTTTGCAATTCTAATGTTTTTAGAAAACATGATAGCCATATACGTTTCTTCTGATGAATGGTATAATGCATAGGTGCCTAACTCATTCCCAATACTGGAGACTGAACCCAGAGCTTCAAACTCAGAGGGCTTTGCACATGCTAGTTAAATGCTTTTCCACAGCCCTCAAATAGAGCTTGCCAGAAGACTTATTTTGTAAGTATTCCATTTGAGCAGATTATCACTAAGAACATTCAAATGAAGGAATTGATTTGAATTTTTATATTCTTTGTATGTCATAAGAACCTCTCTTAATATTTTGCTCTCCAATGAAATTCCTTAATTTAGCAAATATTTAATGGTGTCTTACTGTATGTTGAGAACTTACTGGGTACTGGGGGGACACTGAGGGGAAAATTACATTGAATGCTTTTGAATGAGTTATCTGTGATTGGCATCGACAGATTGATGTATGGTTGCATTTTTAAAGAAATGGGATAGGAGCGGCATTTTGAATTGTGTGTCATATGGAATATAATTTTTTAAAACGGGAGTTCCACAACCCCCAGAACTGTACATATTCAGACAAGAGACTGAGAAATGAGTTGTAGTGATTTTCCGAACACAGTTTAAAAGACTAACACAGTTTAATATACTACCTTTCTCATTGTCTGGTGGGGAGAAAAGGGAGTCATTTTCTCTGTGGTGATTGAGTAGGAGCAGCTTCTGAGGAGCCTCTGTGTCAGAATTTTGGCGCAACATGAACCACTCCCTGACTTGAGAGAGAAGCAGCCTTGAGTCCCACTTGTAGCACCATCTGAGAAGCCCTGCTTGATTCCAGTGGTGAGGAGTTGTTGACTGTTGCCGAAGGTCGCTACTTCAGACCGGGGTCTAAATGTAGGGCGAATCCGCATCCTTTCGAGGCAATACCAATCTGTTCTGCCTCACTCCGTTTATTGACGCGTTTCTCACATCCTCTGTCTTTTCGGACTGCTTCTACCTTCCCTACGACATCCATAATGGGGCAGTTCACCTCCTGTGGGGATTAGAAAGAAGAATGCATGTGCCTACCACCATCGTGTCCGTAGACATCCCCATGTATATTTTTATTCAGTCCGTTTCCATCTTTCCCTGTGGAAGGTGCGCATCCCTGAATGTTGGGGAGCTGATGGCTCACCCTAGGCGCTCTGTCTTCGGCTCAGTCTTCCTGCCTGTAATCTTTGTAGCTGTCTCTCTGTTCTCCTTTTTTTTTTTTTCTCTACGGCATTATCCCAATCCCACAGCACACAGGCACACTGTATTACTCAATCATTATAAGGAAAACAAAACCTTTTTTCATTTGCAAAAATGTATCCCACACACCCGTTTCCCCCCTCAGTTTTACTCATCTCTGACACATCTTTCCACTCCTCAAGTCTGAAGGTTTCTATTTCTAGCATTCTAGAAAAACTGTTCTCTTTTGGAAACAGGGTTACTCTGCAGAGTGGATGAGACAGGCTTCGAACTCAGAGATCCACCTGCCTCAGCCTCCAGAATGCTGGGATTACATGTGCCCACCACCATGTCCCCAGCTTGAGAAACTGTTCTTAGAAGACACAGATATTGGTAAATCCAAACTAAATGTTGTCCCTTACGCCCGCTCAGCTCCAGGGACTACAGCCGGTCCGTCTCCATGGAGGTCTTTCTCTCTGAGCTTTCAGGTCACTCTTGGCTCATCATCCCAGCCACCCCGACCCACTTCTCGGGCTTTTGTAGGTCTTTGTTTCCTCCTTCTCTCCCAGGATGCTGGAATTCCTCCTGTATCATAACTGGCCCACATGGGCTAACTAGCTCCCTTGCTAATGTCATGCAGACCTTGGTTACTTGCTGCAATATAGTGCTACTGACTCCCTGCCCTCAAACTTCCTCTATAACAAATATCAGCAAATATTTTCTGTAAGAGGGCAGAGAATACACAATTTAGGCTTTACTGGCCATGCCGTTGCTACTTTAAGCCTCCTGTTGTAACTCACAAGCTGGCTGAGAAAGATCAAATCTGTAAAACTCTGAATTTTTAATTTCATATAATTTTCATGTGTCACAGCATATTCCCCACCATTGGGGTGTTTCGATATTTTAAAATATTAGAATTGTTCTTAAAAACCAGTACCTTCAACAGTAAAGTACAAGAGCATCAACTCAACAAAAATGCACAACGTCTAAATAACAAAAACTTCAAAACTCTTGTAAAAGAGGTCATGAAGGTCTCTGTTCAGAGAGTAGCTGTTATCAAGAAACCAGCTCTTGGGCTGGTGAGATGGCTCACTGGGTAAGAGCACCAGACTGCTCTTCCAAAGGTCAGGAGTTCGAATCCCAGCAACCACACGGTGGCTCACAACCATCCGTAACAAGATCTGACACCCTCTTCTGGAGTGTCTGAAGACAGCTACAGTGTACTTACATATAATAAAGAAATAAATCTTTAAAAAAAAAAAAGCTTAAAAAATGATTAAAAAAAAAAAAAAAGAAACCAGCTCTTTACAACTTGATTAGAGTCAATGCATCCAAACCAAATTCCAGAAGGATATTTATAAGAGCTAAACAAACTGACTGCAATACTTAGATAGGGTAGCAGAAGACCAAGAATAGCCAAAAATATTATTGAAGGAGAACACGGTTGGACAGTTCCCCGACGTCAGTGTGATATGGACCAGAGTCCATCAGGAGATCCATGGACAGAATGGAGAGCCTGGAAACAGACCACATCAACACAATTGATGGATCATCAATGGGGGAAGAAATAAAATGCAATAAAGGAAGGGAAATCTTTTTCACTAATGATGCTGGTTCAACTGGGCATCCACCTGTAATCAAGTCTGTGCATGGATCTTCACAAATGTAAAACACACGCCTAGAAAACTACCAGGACCTGTTCACAATATAGGAGACATTTTTCTGTAGGTAACTGTACATATGACAAAAACATTTTCAGATTGTGTGTGTGTATGTGTGTGTGCGTGCGTGTGCGTGTGCGTGTGTGTGTGTGTGTGTGTGTGTGTGTATCACAAGCATGCACACATCAAAGCTAAGAGGCCAGGGTTGTTATATTAGTGCTGGACTCAGGATTATGGAGGAAGCACTTCTAACCAGTGAGCCATCTCTCCAATCCAGACAAAGGATTTTTAAAGATGCAAAAATGTGGTCTTTGATAACCTGTATGTCAGTGGAATTAAAAACTTGTGTTCTACAAAAGACAGTATCAGGAGAGTAAAAATCCAAGACATGGTTTGGAGAAAATATTTATGAATGTATAAAAGAATATTATTTGAAATATGTGAAGAACTTAAAATTTCAGCAGTAGAAAGAGGAGCTAGGCTGATTTTTTAAGTAGCCACAGGTGTACAAGATGAGTACCAATGAAGATAGGTGGCAAATAAGCACACGGGAAGACGTTCATGTATTTCGTTAGGCAAATGCAAACTAAAGCAAGTGCTGACTGTTGTCCACCTCTTAACACACTGTGTCCACACACAGAACCTGACGACCCTAGAAGCTCATGCGGGCAGAAAGTGCAAGGAACTCACTTGTGTCTGGTGAGAAGTCAAAATGGTAGCAGTCCTGAAGAAGAGAAGTTGGCAGATCATTAAAGAAATGAAGTTCTCTCTATCTGTCTCTGGTGTGTGTGTGTGTGTGTGTGTGTGTGTGTGTGTGTGTGTGTGTGTGTGTGT
>NC_034611.1:32007903-32009114 GCF_900095145.1 Mus pahari | reverse complement strand
TAGATAGATATAGATAGATTTAGATAGATATAGGTATAGATAAAATGGAAAAACCTGAACACAAACATCTAGATGCTTTATTTGCAATTAACACAATATGGAAGCAACCAAAATGCATTTCTATAGTAAATGAATAGATACCTTAACTGTGAATGGAATATGAATGATTCAGTGCTGGAAGAAATGAGCTACCAAACTATGAAAAGACTTGCAGGGGATGCAGGTGCACATTGCCAAGTGAAGGAAGCTAGTTTTAAAATGCTATACACTATAGGATTCTAATTCTATGACATTTTTAAAGCTGTCAAGCTGTAAAGAGAGAAAAAGAAGAGTGGATTTCAGGAGTTAGGATGAGAAGGTAGCAGTGAATTAGCCAAGTACAAAGGATATTTAGGACAGTGAAACTGTTATATATGGTCTTACAATGTCAAATACATGCCATTATATATTTGTCAAAACCTATAGAGTATAAAACACACAGAATGAACACTAGGGAAAGACACGGGTTTAGGGAGAAAATGATATATTAATATGGCCTTGTAGGTTATGGCAAGCGTGGGAGATGTTGATATAAGAATATTATACATGTGTGGGCACAGGGTGTATATGAGAACTCTTATTTTTGATAAATTTTGCTACAGGCAAAACTGCTTTAAATTTAGCTCATTAATCAAACATTAAAAACAAGAAATAGTAATGCTTTGCCTACCTACTGTACAAATGCCTGTGGTTGGAAAGATGTGGTCTAGGGGTTGTACTTTGCCAGCTGTATGCATGTGGTTTTGTCTCCTGGTTGTTTATGTGGATGTCACGTCACAGACCTACCAGGCCTCAAGACTCAACTCTTGACCTTCCTGTAAACCGGCATGTTCTTGGTTTTACTCTTGTGAGTAGAGGAACTAGTGGGCTGACAGCTAAACTCCAAGCACCATGGTAACAAGGGTGGATGTTTGGGTAGAGGTGGTTATCTTCACAGAGTCCAGAAAGATGGCTAGAATTCTGGGATCAGAAAAGACTTGCTAAGATTCTGCTGAAGGGACCCTGATATTGCGGCCTCTTGTGAGGCTATGCCAGTGCCTGGCAAACACAGAAGTGGATGCTCACAGTCAGCTATTAGATGGAACACAGGGCCCCCAATGGAGGAGCTAGAGAAAGTACCCAAGAAACTGTAGGGGGCTGCAACCCTGTAGGTGGAACAACAATATGAACTA